>NW_026294458.1:38938119-39318119 GCF_007827085.1 Peromyscus californicus insignis
GGTTTCTCTATGTGTAGCTCTGGGTGTCCTGGAACTCTAGTCTGTAGACCAGTCTGACCTAGAACTCACAGGGATCTGCCTGCCTCTGCCTCCCAGGTACTGGGATCAAAGGCGTGCACCACCACCACCAACACCACCACCACCACCCCCACCACCACCACCACCACCCACCCCCACCACCACACCACCACCCCACCCCACACCACCACCAACCCACCACCACCACCCCACCCCCCCCCCCACCCCCACCCCACCACCCCCCCCACCCCCACCCCCCCACCCCCACCACCACCCCCACCCCCCACCCCACCCCCCAACCCCACCCCCCACCCCCTCCCCCACCCCAACCACCACCACCACCCCCCCCACCCCCACCCCCACCCCACCCCCACCCCACCCCCACCCCCCCCACCCCCACCCCCACCACCCCCACCCACCCCCACCCCCACCACCCCCACCCCCACCCCCCACCCCCACCCCCAACCCCACCCCCACCACCCCCACCCCCACCCCCCACCACCCCACCCCCACCCCACCCCACCCCCACCCCACCACCCCCACCCACCCCACCCCCACCACCCCCACCCCACCCCCAGCAGGCTGTCCTACTCTTGAACTCAAAGCAGCACAAGATCTCCCTCAGATGAGCTCCTCCTCCTAGCCGGGGTGGTGGTGGTGCACTCCTTTAACCCCAGAACTAGGGAGGCAAAGACAGGTGGATCTCAGTGAGTTTGAGGCCAACCTGGTCTACAGCGTGAGTTCTAGGACAGCCAGGACTGTTACACAGAGAAACCCTGTCTCAAAACAAACAAACAAACAAAAACAATGAGCTCCTCCATAGATCAGCTCCTCCACAAGCTGGAGGTGGGGAGAGGAGCTTGGAAGGCCCTACCCATCCCTGAGGATTACTAGACAGTCTAGTAATTACTAGACAAGAAGAGGGAAAAACATTTTTCTTCAGAGTGTAGCCACTGGTAGGGTGTCTATGCTCCTGTAAACAGATTCTCACTCATGCCCCTCGTGCGAAATTCACTGGATCACAAAAAGGGGGGCAGGGAAAAACGAGGAAGATGAGAATGAGAAGAAGCCATGAAAAATCAGGAGGCCACTCGAGAGGAGAAGGGATTAGAGGAAGTAGAAAGAACGAGGCCAATGGCAATGAATGTGATAGAAATACAGCCGGGCAGTGGTGGCGCACGCCTTTAATCCCAGCACTCGGGAGGCAGAGGCCGGCGGATCTCTGTGAGTTCGAGGCCAGCCTGGTCTACAAAGTGAGTTCCAGGAAAGGCGCAAAGCTACACAGAGAAAACCCTGTCTCGAAAAACCAAAAAAAAAAAAAAAAAAGAAATACATTATATACATATCCAGAAAATGAAGCCCAGTGTTAGGCATAATCAACGTATGCTTACACAAAGTACAGATAAAGCTGAATGAGACTTCTGTCAATTACTGAAGATATCTGTGTGTGGATGGTGTATGTTATGTGTTGTATGTGCGTGAGTGTAGGGCGCACATGCCCATCTGTACACATGCGAAAGCCAGAGCAGGACATTGGGTGCCTCCCCAGCACTCTCTGCCTGACTGCTTTGAGACAGGCTCTCACTGAACTGGAAGCTCACCAGAATGGCTAAGCTGGCTGGCCAGCCGGATCTCAGGATCTGCCCATCTCTCCCCTCCAACGACTGGGTTAAATGCACACTATATGCACTGATGCCCAGCTTTTCATGTGGGTGCTGGGGATCCAATCCCAACCTCTGGTGTTTGCAGAGCCAATGCTCTTACCCAACCGAGCCATCTCCTAAAGACATTCTTTTTTTTTTTTTTTTTTGGTTTTTCGAGACAGGGTTTCTCTGTGTAGCTTTGCGCCTTTCCTGGAACTCACTTGTTAGCCCAGGCTGGCCTCGAACTCACAGAGATCCACCTGGCTCTGCCTCCCGAGTGCTGGGATTAAAAGGCGTGAGCCACCACCGCCCAGCTTCCTAAAGACATTCTTAACAGATCCAATAACTTGGACAATATAAGCTCCACAAAAACTGTCTTCATCTGTTTCAGTCAAAACTAGGTCAATGCTAGGCATACTAGGAGGGGACCAAATAAACGCTTCTTTTTTGTTTGTTCATGTGTTTGTTTTGGCAGTACTGACGATTAAACTTAGGGCTTTGAGTATACAAGCGTGTACTCTTAGCACTCAAATACATCCCCAACATTCTTGGATGAGTAAACTCTTTACCCCCAATAAGAAGTAAAAATTATGTTAAGACAATACTTTGTCAACATATAATGTTCTCTTTAAGTATAGATAGATAGATAGATAGATAGATAGATAGATAGATAGATAGATAAATAGATGACTAGAAAGATGGCTTAGCAGTTAAGAGCACTTGCTGTCCTTCCAGAGGATCAGAGTCCAGTTCCTAGCACCCAAGTCAGGTGGCTCACCACCACATGTATACAACTCAGCTCAGAAAAATCAGATACCCTCTTCTGGCCTCTGCATGTACTCACACACATGTGGCATACATTCATACAGATATACCACAAAAAACCGTAAGTAAAAAGTCAAATAAACAAGAAATGTAAAATATTTAGAGAGCCTGTGTGTGTGTGTGTGTGTGTGTGTGTGTGTGTGTGTGTGTGTGTGTGTATTCAAGCAGCGCACTTGCAGGCACTCTTAAGCAACAGCACACACGCAAACGTCACCAGCATACTCTCAGAAGTCAGTTCTCTTCCTCTGCCCTGTGGCACACAGATCCAACTCAGGTCTTCAGGCCTTCGAACAAACACTCCTACCTACAAAGCCATCTTGCTGACCCTGTTTCCACTTTTTAACAATGCTTCTTTTTCTAGACCACTATAAATGTAATACATGTATCATCTTCAGAAGTTAGCATATAAACTTTTAAGGCAACATTTCCTGCTTTCAGGGCATGTAGAATAACCTTTTGGTTTCGTTTAGTAATAAATTAGTCCTATGTAACACATACCCACCTGTATCAACTGTTTGCATTTCTCTAGATTTTCCAGTTTAATAATCTGATTTTTATCCAGAATCAATGTGTGAACATCAGCTTCACAGGGCAAGTTGGGACCTAATTTCTGTAGTCCCTGCCCTGACCAGTTCACCACTGACCCTTAAGAAGAGAAGACACCTTGTTAGAAAGCAAATATGACAGCTGAGCTTAGCATTTTACACTGAGAAAAAAATATGTATACATATTTAAAAATACACCAGAGCACACCGAATATTAAAACTGTAGCAATCCAGAGCTATAATGATACATTTTTCTTCCGAATTTATAAGTTACAGGCTGGGGGTATAAGTCAGAGGCAGGGCCTTTGCCTAGCATGCAAGGCCCTGAGGTTCTTCTATTTTTTTACCTAATAATAGTATTTTAAAATTAGGGCTTACATTTCTTTTTTTGAGTTTTTCATTTTTGGTAGGGGGTCTTTTTTTTGTTTTTTGTTTTTCTGGGTTTTATTTTCCCCTTCGCTACCCTTCATTTTTTTTTCTTTGTTTTGGATTGTTTTTCTTTTGCTGCTGTTTTATTTTGTGTGTTTTTGAGACAGAGGCTGAAGTTGACCATGCTAGCATAAACTCCTCTATGTGCCTGAGGCTGGATTTGAACTCCTGATGTGTCCTCCACTTCCCAAGCACTGGGATTATAGCTATCACCACATCAGGCCCTAGAACTGCATTTTTTTATAGAGATCAAACTATTTATAACCTAACTACAAGTGTATCTTTAAATGCCCATAGTGTGTATGGGTGGGGGAGGGGGAGGGGGGCACATCATGTATGCCCAGGGAGGCCTGAAGAAAATGCTGGGTGTCCTGTGCTGTCACCTTTTTTTATTCTCTAGAACACTCTCTCGCTGAGCTTGGAAGCCTAGAGCTATACTGAAGTCAGCGAGCCTCCCTAGCATTACAGACATTACTAGGGTTACAGGCATTCCCAGGGATGCTGGGGATTTCAACTCCAGTCCTCTTGCTTTCATAGCAAGTGCTCTTACCACTGAGCCATCTCTACAGCCCTCACATTTGTTTTTTTGAGGCAGGGTCTCTCACTGGCCCGGAACTCATCAAATGGGGTAGGCAGGCTGGCCAGCAAGCCCCAAGGACCTGCCTGTATCCACCTTCCCAGCACTGAGACTACAAGCTCCTGCCGCCAAACTCGACTTTTTACCTGGGTTTGGAGGATTGAACTCGGGTCCTCACAGATATACAGCCAGCATATACCGACTAAACTATCTCCCCAGTCACTTCTACTACACCACCCAAACTATCTCCCCAGTCACTTCTACTACACCACCCAAACTATCTCCCCAGTCACTTCTACTATACCAACCAAACTATCTCCCCAGTCACTTCTACTACACCAACCAAACTATCTCCCCAATCACTTCTACTACACCAACCAAAACTATCTCCCCCAGTCACTTCTACTACACCAACCAAACTATCTCCCCAGTCACTTCTACTACACCAACCAAACTATCTCCCCAGTCACTTCTACTACACCAACCAAACTATCTCCCCAGTCACTTCTACTACACCAACCAAACTATCTCCCCGGTCACTTCTACTATACCAACTAAACTATCTCCCCAGTCACTTCTACTATACCAACCAAACTATCTCCCCAATCACTTCTACTATACCAACTAAACTATCTCCCCGGTCACTTCTACTACACCAACCAAACTATCTCCCCAGTCACTTCTACTATACCAACTAAACCATCTCCCCGGTCACTTTTACTACACCAACCAAACTATCTCCCCGGTCACTTTTACTACACCAACCAAACTATCTCCCCGGTCCACTTCTACTACACCAACCAAACTATCTCCCCAGTCACTTCTACTACACCAACCAAACTATCTCCCCGGTCACTTCTACTATACCAACCAAACTATCTCCCCCGGTCACTTCTACTATACCAACCAAACTATCTCCCCGGTCACTTCTACTACACCAACCAAACTATCTCCCCAGTCACTTCTACTACACCAACCAAACTATCTCCCCAGTCACTTCTATTATACCAACCAAACTATCTCCCCAGTCACTTCTACTACACCAACCAAACTATCTCCCCGGTCACTTCTACTACACCAACCAAACTATCTCCCCAGTCACTTCTACTATACCAACCAAACTATCTCCCCAGTCACTTCTACTATACCAACTAAACTATCTCCCCAATCACTTCTAAATATTTTGAAAATCGAAGTATAGTTAATCGACAGAATAAAATGATTCTCTGATTTCACAAGGTTGGTGTGAAGAAGCCAAACCATTGGTACTTGGCCTCAGACCTGACAGACAGTGCTCAATAAAGCATGGTAGTATGAATTCAGACTATAGCTCCCCTGGTTAACCACTATAGGCAAGTTTTTTCTACTTTCTTTTTTCAGTCTGAAAGCTCCCCAAATTAAGGTGTTGGCAGGTTTGGTAACTGAGACCTCTCTCCTAGAGGCTTGCTGCTCCTCAGTGTCCTCCGATGCCTTTCCTCTATATGTGCAACCACTGAGTTTAACTTTTCTACTCTGAATTGTGGATGACAACCAGACGTAGTGGTGCACTCGGGAAACAGAGGAGCTTGGTCTATATATTGAGTTCCAGGACAACCAGAGAGCTACATAATGAAACCCTGTCTTGAAACAAAACAAAAAAGCTCTACGTTTAGTGGTGCACGGTTTTAATCCCAGCACTTGCGAGTCAGAGCCATCTCTGTGAGTTCAAAGCAAGCCTGGTCTACAGAGCGAGTTCCAGGATAGTCAGGGTTACACAGAGAAATCGTCTCGAAAAATGGAGAAAAAAAAAAAAAAAAAAAAAAGGATGTGGCTGAGCCACTGTGGTAGTACACATCTTTAATCTTTGCACTGGAGAGGCAAAGTCAGGAGGATTTCTGTGAGTTTTAGGCCAGTCACAACTACATAATGAGACCCTGTCTTTGAAAAAAAAAAAGTGAGAACACAATATAAACATTGTTCTACATAAAAACATGAGATAATGTAAGAAACGCGCCCAAAATATCATCTGGCGTTTAAAAAGTGGCTCTGTAAATGCTAACTGCTGCTCTTGTCTGTTGTCTTGGTGAGCTAGAGAGGTTTAGGAAAGGCAGCTACCATAGGGGGCGGGGCCAGAGTAACTGCCAATTTCAAATTTACCATCAAGACTGGGATTACCCTGGGAAATAATTTTTCGGGACTGCTCTCCTAGAAAGTGTCAATGTTTTTCGGTTTTCTTAGCACGGGAGGTGTCGGGGGCCCCTTCTTGAAGGATGAAAACTATGCTGTCCCAGAAAAGCGCACCCAGCGTTCGCACACAATTCCGAAGGGTCAACACACCTTTTAGCCGAACTCCTCCCCACAAGAATTCAAGGTCCCAAGGTTGTGAGCCCCGGACTCTACCCGGGTCTGCCCCAATCCAGCCAGCTGCTACCACGCCTCAGAGTGTAACCAAAACAAAAGCTCAGGTCCGGCGCCTCACCGAGGCATCTCCAGCTACAGGCGCACCCCTAGCCTGCGCTCTGCCAAACAAAGACCAAACTCGATCCCAGGACCCGGCCTGCAGAATGACGGGGCAGCATCGCGTGTTCGGGTCACCCCCAGATTCTATCACGGGTACTGGCCACTTCCAAGGAAGAGTTCAGGCAGGCTAGGATACGATATCAGATAAGATGCTTCCTGAACGTTCTCGGAACCGATGAGGAGGAGGGGCACAGGAAATAAAGAGACTCTGCCGATTTCCCGTGGGCACTCGGAACTCAAAGTAAACGTCCCAGAAAGGTCGCTGCAGTCCTAAGCCCACTGCCCAGTCAGGCTAGGGAGGAGCGCGGGACGGGGGCGCCGGGCACCGTGAAGGTTCCTGGGGGCTGAAGTCCTCATCCAGCCTTCACTGCAATGCTGCCGAACTGGACCAGAGAGCGGGACTACAACTCCCAGCAGGTAGTGCGCCTCCGCGCTGCCTACAGCCCCACATCAAAAGAACTGGTCCAAAACTGCATCTCTAAATCCAGGCTTCCTCTCTACACTAAGCAACTATTTAATATGACTTAATGAAGTAAACTTTGGAGTTTAGGTGGAGCTCATCCTACCTTCTCCCGGAGCCAGAGCCCCGTCGGCTCGCGCTACCGCCATACTTGCCGCTTGCTAATGACACCAGGCAACCGTCCTCAGCCGTTCTGTAGACCAAGTAGTCAGCCGTGGGGAGCTGCAAACTACAACTCCCAGGATGCACAGCACTCAGCCGGCCCAATTGGCTGCCTGATGGGAATCGCAGGCTAGAAAGTGAATGGTGAAGAGCTTAGGGGACCCTGATAGGTGAGCAAGCTGCATCGTTAGATAAATCATTTCACTCCAGGTCCAGGTGTTCCAGAAATTTGACACTTTTACCACCTGGCACATTGTAAGGACGTTATTTAAAGTAAACAATTTGAGCGTTTATTGCTAACAGTCTCCATGACAGCTACCCATTTTGACAATTCTGAATTAAGTTTAAAAGGTTTCAGCTTCGCTAAAACTAAATATTTTGAGACAGTCAAAATGGATACATTGTATTTAAAATTTGAAATTTAAATGGATTTAAAGCCTCAGAAACAGACAATTTTCGTTTTAAGTGGTGGTTCTTACACATTTAACAGAGCTGTTGACCAAGGAGTACATTTGTTACGTAAGTGCCCAGAACTTTTTCTGGAGTGTTCAAAAGAAGTTTAAAATAGCTTCCAAAGTCAAGAATATATACTTTGCCAGATTGGAAGGGCACAAGCTTACCTTTTTTTTTTTTTTTAAATTTAACTATCAACTCAGTAAGATCAGGTAGTGGAAATTACAATATTTGGGGAAGACTTGATAAGGGAAGGAAAATTAAGCTTGGATGAAAAGGTCGCTCAATAGCGCAAAGGGAGTTCCCACTTTCTTCCACCAACTTCTCTGCCACTCTTGCTGAAAAGGCACTCTGCAAAGTCCGAGCATTTCTGTTCAGGAAAACCCAGTAACTCAGGCTTCCCGCTCTTCTGATTCATGATTCTCAAAGCATTTCCTCTTCCCTGGATCCCCTTTTCTCTTTGACATCTTTTCTGTTTCCCATTGGTTCAGTCTAAAGATCTGATTCTAAAGAAAGAATAAGGATTACCCCTTCCTTTTAACCAAGAGACCCTTTACTTAGAGAACAGTCTTACTATTTTATATGTGAAAGTACAAAGCAAGCCAGGTATGGTGGCCCAAACCTTTAATCCCAGCAGTCGGGAGGTAGAGGCTGTGAGTTAAAGGCCAGCTTAGTCTATACATCGAGTTCCAGGACAGTCAGAGCTACAGAACAGAGAAACTCTATCTTAAAAATGAACTGGAGTTATAGGCAGCTGTGAGCTGCCATGTGAGTGCTGGGAACCCAAACCCAGTCCTCTGAAAGAGCAAGTGATCTTAGCTATCAAATCATCTCTCCATCCCTGGGGATTTTCTTTTAAACTCTAGCAAACTCGACCTTGGGTTTTCTTTTAGGTCCGTTCTTAAGTTCTTTCACTAATGAGACTAAGAATCCCAAGAGGAGTCCCTACATTCCCCTGTAACATGTGGTAGCTGTGACAGCACTTCCCAAAATGTCCAGTAACAGAAACAAGCCACCATTTTAGAGCAGGACACCAGCAAACCCACACACCAAAGTAACAGTTCCGCTCTTGACCTTGGCCAGAGCCATAGTGTTCTTGGTTCCTATCCTGGATCAAGAGTAGAAAGATGTCAGAAGGAAGTTCTAGTTGCTGGACCAGTTTCTTGTTCTTTCTTCCTCTAAATAAGCATCCATTCCTGGAGATATACCTGACAGTGTGACCAAGACTCCAGTCCACAACTTATCCCTGCTGGTGAACGAGTCTGGAGTTGGACCTCTGGATTTTCATTGTGGGAATGGATGAGATCTATTCCCTGATTTCATCTCCTCTCCTAAATGATTTTACTATTTGAGCAGGGGGAATGTTATAGTTGTCTTAGGATACATTGAAGATGCCAGGACTTTGTTGAGACCTTATGAAGGAAACCAATTTCATCCTGGTAAAAAGAATGGAATACCTCTGCTCTTGAGTGGAGACATGACATTCTGATTGCTCCAAAGAGTAGAACTTTTGTTTTGTTTTTTTGGTTTTTGGAGACAGGGTCTCTCTGTGTAGCTTTTTTTGGAGCATGTCCTGGAACTCGCTCTGTAGCCAGGCTGGCCTCGAACTCACAGAGATCCGCCTGCCTCTGCCTCCCAAGTGCTGGGATTAAAGGCGTGTGCCACCACCGCCCGGCAAGAGTAGAACATTACATACTATTTATTGTTGCTTCCGTTATGAGTTCATCCAGCTAGATGTGGCGGCACACACACCTTTATTTCAGCACCAGAGGCAGGCAGAGTTCTGTGATTGTCACCATCCACCATATGACTGGGTGTCTGCCATGAGGCTGCTTACAAATATCGTGGCTTTCTCTCTCCCTCTCCATTCTTCCAGTAGCTGCTCCTATTTACAGCTTGCCTGTCCTGTTATTTTTTCTTTCTTTCAGATGCTAATAACATTGTCCTCAAACTTCCAAGTCTGTTTCTAAATTATTTTACTAAATTATTTTGCATGCCTTTAATCCCAGCACTCAGGGAGGTAGAAGCAGGCAGATCTCCATGAGTTCGAGGCCAGCCTGGTCTACAGAGTGAGTTCCTGGTCAGCCAGAGATGTTACACAAAGAAAACCTGTCTTGGAAAACAAAACAAAAAAAAGACTAAGACACCAAAAACATTATCAAAGAACCCAATATCCTGAATTACTTTTGAAGATTTATTTTATTTGTGTGTATGTGTGTGTGTGTGTGTGTGTGTGTGTGTGTGTGTGTGTGTGTGTGTGTGTGTGTGAAGGACATCCAATGTGACCACCAATGTGGATTCTGGGAACCAAATTCAGATTCTCTACAAATGCAACCATCTCTCTAAGTCCCTGGTTTATTTTGTCATTTTAAGGCTCCTCAGAGGGTCCCCACTTTAATTCTGACAATTCTGACATTTCTTTTATACCTGGAACAGGCTCAGAGGACTGTGGAGGAGGGGGTAAAAAAAGGGCTCCAGGTTTCTCCTAGTTAACAAAGTCAGTATTTAGAAAGGAGAGCCGGGGGGTGTTAGTGGGTGAAGGGACTTCAGGAGCACGATCCTTTCAAGTTTACAATAGTAGCTGGGAGAGAGTTTTGTTTGCTTCATCTGCCCTGAGTTCCTCAGGAAAGGGCCCAAAGGTTAGATGTTCCCATATGATCAAGTGATCCAGCCATCCTTCACAGTCATGACACAGATATACTTTTGTGTTTTAGGTGCCAATTTGATATCTAAAATCAAACCACTGACCTTTTAACCAAATTGCCTTCTTGCCTGAATATTAAGCCCTGCAATTTCTGAATGAGTTGGAGAATTCGGCTAATTACACCTGCAAGCCTCTCAGAAAGGTAGTATTTCTTGGCAGGCACAGACTCTGCTTCCATTTCTATCAGCACTGTATATTCAATCCCCAGCTCCGTCTCCCAGTTTCATCTGCTCACTGTTACTGGAATGATCCAAGCAAGACAATGCCCTTTATCACACCACTCTCACCCTCAAAAACTTCCTACTTGAAATTCAACTTCCCAAGGCCGAACCAAAGCTGGTCTCACTGGGCTTCCCGCCATTCATTCAGACTTCCCACCACTCATTCATTCCATTCATTTTCACTGAGGGACTGACACAAAGAAACGTGTGTTTAGAAAAGTTCAACTGCTCATATAACAGGATGAACTGAAAGGTAGAAGAGCTCAGGAAGGAGGCTTGTAATAGCGCATGGGAACGTCCAACAAGGTTCCAGGAGAGGATTATATACAAAGTTCAGATAACACAGTTAAGAGACCAAGTCAACACAGGACTGAAATGGCATTTGTGTGTTTGTTTTTGAGAGAAGGGACTACTCCGCAGCCTAGGTTGGCATCACATTCCCTAAGATACTCCTGCCTCAGACTTCTGGGTGCTAGGATTACTGACACCACCACCATGCCTGGATACATCTGTGGATACTGCAATCTGCCATACAATGAAGGCGCTTCGATAATTAGGATTGAACTTATCATGTCTGAAAGAAAGAAGTATAACTTTGATGGTTGCAAGTTGTCAAGTAAGTTATTGATGTGCACATGCAGGCGTCAAAGAATTGTTGTGGGAATTGGTTCTCTCCTACCATGTGAGTATAGGGGACAGAAGTCAGACTTGGTAACAAGTCTCATCGTGAAATAAATAATGGAGGGGCTGGGGAGATGGGTCAGCAGCTGAGAGCACTTGCTGCTCTTTCAGAGAATTGGAGTTAAGTCTCCAGCACCCACATCAGGTGGCTCATAACTGCTTGTAACTCTACCTCCAGGGATCCAACTTCTTGCCTTTACAGGCACCTGCATGCATATGTACACATACACTCACACAGATAAAATGTGGTGATATTTTATCGGTGTACCCCAATAAAGCTTATCTGGAGATCAGAGGAAAAAGCCAGCTACTATATTAAACAGAAGTCAGGCAGTGGTAGCGCATGTCTTTAATCCTAGCATTCGGGAGGCAGAATCCATCGAGATCTCTGTGAGTTCAAGGCCACACTGGGAACAGAGCCAGGCTTGGTGGCACAAGCCTTTAATCCCAGTACTGATCATAGAGGTCTAGAGGTCTGTATAGACAGACAGGAAGTGATGTAGCTGGGTGGAGAGAGGAAGTGGCAGAACAGAAAGACATATAGGCGTGGGTATACAGGAAGTAGCTTTCTCAGGAGGATGAGGTGTCAGTGAGGTGAGGTTGGCTGTGGCTTGTCCTATCCCTCTGATCTCTCAGTTTTCACCCCAATATCTGGCTCCGGGTTTTTTATTAATAAGACCATTTAGCAATTAGTCTTACATCATAAAATATAAAATAATTCTTTAAAAAAATAAAAAGAATCAGATAAGCAGTGGTAGCCCACACCTTTAATCCCAGCACTCAGGAGGCAGAGTCAGGTGGATCTCAAGGCCAGCCTGGTCTACAGAATGAGTTTCAGGGCAGCTAGGGCTACACAGAGAAACCCTGTCTTGGAAAAAAAATCAAAAGAATTACATTTCACTTTACATAAAATGCCTTGAAATTACAATTTCAGGGGACTGAAGAAATGGCTTAGCAGTTTCCAGAAGACCTGCATTTGGTTCCCAGCACCCACATTCACAACCATCTGTAACTCCTGTCCCAGGAGATCCAACACCTTTTTCTGGCCTCCATGGGCACCAGACACACAGTGGTACATAGATACACATGCAACCAAAACATTCATACACATAAAATAAAAATTTTAAAAAGTTTTAAGAAAAGAATAACTTAGGAGACTAAGGATAGCTAGCACACATCAAGTCCTGGGTTTGATTCTCCAGCACTTTATAAGGAATTATATGTCTATAACCACAACACTTATAATCACAATGCTTGGAAGGTGGAGATAAGAGGACTGTGGTGGTTTGAATGAAAATGGCCTCCATAGGCTCATACATTTGAAGGCTTGGTACCCGGTCAGTAGAACTGTTTAGGAAGAATTAGGAGGTGTGGCCTTGTTGGAGGAGGTATGTCACTGGAAGTGGGCTTTGAGGTTTCAAAAGCCCACATCAAGCTCAATCATTTCTCATCAGAATGTAAAGTTCTCAGCTATTGCTCCAACACCATGCCGCCTGCTTCCCACCATGATGATCAAGGACTAACCTTCTAAAACTGTACGCATGCCCCCCAAATAAATGCTTTCTTTTGTATGAGTAGCCTTGGTCATGGTGTCCCTTCACAGCAATATACCTAACTATGACATAGATGAGAAGTTCAAGGTCATCTTCAGTTACAAAGTGAGTTCAAGGCTAGCCTGGGATGGCTACATGAGCTCTTATCTCCAAAAGAAAAAAATAGTTATTTGTTAGCCCATGCCTGGTTGGTGGTGCTAGGCGGTGGTACCTACATGCACAGTGTATATCATTGCCTTGCCTCTGCATTTGCACCCAAAATGGAACTAATGTTGCTTGTGGGATGGAGTCACCAGAGCTAATCATAGCCTTAAAACCACTGTTTTTTACAAAATCTGGAGGAATTTAATGGCATGTATGCTAGTTAGTTTTTTGTCAACTTGATACAAACTAAAGTTACCTAAGAGGAGGGAACCACAATTGAGAAAACGCCTCCATAAGATTGGCCTGTAGCCAAGCTCATGGGCATTTTCTTAATTAGTGATGGGTGTGGGAGGACTTAGCCACTGTGGGTGGTGCCACCCGTGAGCAGGTAGTCCTGGGATGTATATGAAAGTAGATTGAAGGCTAGAGAGTTGCCTTAATGGATAAGAACATGTGTTGTTTTTGCAGAGGACCTAGGTTCGTTTCCCAGCATCCACGTGGTAGCTCATAACCATCTGTAACTCCAAAATCTGGGAATCTGATGTTTTCTTCTGTCCTCTGAAAGCACTAGGCAGACATGTGGTATATATATATGCAGGCAAAACATACAAATAAAATAATAACATAAAATTGTGTTTGTTTGTTGTTGTGTTTTTTGTTTGTTTGTTTATTTGTTTGTTTTAAGAAGGAATTTCTTTGTGTAGCCCTGGTTGTCCTAGAATTTGCTCTGTAGACCAGACTAGCCTCAAACTCAGAGATCCACCTGCCCCTGTCTCTGACATGCGTGGGCCACCAAAACCAATGTAAAATAAATCTGTGTGTGTGTGTGTGTGTGTGTGTGTGTGTGTGTGTGTGTGTGTGTCAGAGAGAGAGAGAGAGAGAGAGAGAGAGAGAGAGAGAGAGAGAGAGAGAGAGAGAGAGAGAGAGGCAAGCTGAGCAAGCCCTGGACAGAAAGCCAGCAAGCAGCAATCCTCCATGGTGTCTGCCTCCAGTTTCCAGTTTCCGGCCTTGACTTCCTGCCCTGACTACCTTCAATGATGGACTGTGATGTGGAAGTGTAACCAAAATAAACCCTCTCCTCCCCAAATACCATGTTGCTTTTTGGTCATGGTATTTCATCACAGCAGTAGAAATACTAAGCCAGCAGAGCACAGCCTGATGTCACAACTCAACCCCCTGAGTACTGGAACCACAGGTGTACATCACTACTAGTTTTAGCAGTGTTTTACAGACCTCCACGCATGTACAAAGGAAATTTCTGTATTTTAGAATAAACTTAACCCTGTTCACCTAATTTCCAGTAAAAATTCCAGCAGTGGCACACGCCTTTAATCCCAGCACTCAGGAGGCAGAGCCAGGCAGATCTCTGTGAATTTAAGGCCAGCCTGGGCTACAGAGAGAGATCCAGGACAGGCACCAAAACTACACAGAGAAACCCTGTCTCAAAAAACAAAAACAAAACAAAACAAACAAACAAAAAGAAAGAAAGAAAAGAACTGATTACCATTAGGCAAAACTGGAGATAATAATATGAATTATTTTGGTGAACCTTGATATTTCAATCACTACCCATTCCTGGCCAATCAGTCTTTCACACATGCCTTTGTGGATGACCCTTCTCTCACATTATTATTTTTTTTAAAGATTTATTTATTTATTTCGTATACAGCATGTATGACCAGAAGAGGGCACCAGATCTCATTACAGATGGTTGTGAGCCACCATGTGGTTGCTGGGAGTTGAACTCAGGACCTCTGGAAGAGCAGTCAGTGCTCTTAACCTCTGAGCCATCTCTCCAGCCCCTCTCACATTATTTTAAGGCAAATGTAGACTTTGTTATATCATCTTCAAGCACTTAACATGTAGTTCTAAAAACCAAGGCTAAGATAAAAAGTAACAGTTCTATTGCAATATGACCAAAATTAACAGTAACTAGTGTCATGAAAAATCCAACAGTATTCTAATGTTCTTCCCGGCTTGTTTGTTCAAACCAAATACTGTATTTCTGTTACTGGCTTCCATGTAATGAATCGCCCAACGTGACGTCATCTTGTCCTAGTTTGAGCTGCCGCACCCTCCCAGCCCCCACTAACCACATCCTGCTGGGCACTGCATTCTCAGGCAGCTGCACCTGCACTCCTGGCAACACCATTGCTTCACAACACAAAACATTGTTTTAATCAACTCAGCTAAGACACTGGAAACGTCTACACGCTGGCCTGCCTCTGGCAGGATGTGATTGTGGGTTTTGGCTTTATAAACCCTACCCTGCTTTTCTATGGACCAAGAGTTCTTTTCAGTCAAGGCCTGCTCTTGACCTCCAACGAATAAGGGACTCTTAACCTGACCTTCACTGAGTGGCATTCTCTTGTGTCTCAAGTGGGTACAACAATTAATATGCCAACTTACATGCTCAGATTGTTATCAGTATTGTGTAGTGTCTATCTGCACACACACAAAAATGCTTTTCAAAGAAAAACTTTGTAAAATCACATTCCATATCATGACTGACAAGTAAACATTAATTTGATGACAGGCAACAAACAACTTTGAAATATATATATAAAAAAATCATTCTGAAAAGATAAAGATGTAAGAAAGAATTTAATTCCCATTAGTAGGTTTTAAATTTTTGATCACATTTGTGGGGGGGGGGGGGGCAGGAGGAGGTGTGCATGTATACCATGTCACATGTTTGGAAGTCAGAGGAAAACTTACAGAATCAGTTCTCTCCTTCCACTATGTGGGCCTTAGGGCTCCAACTCAGGCTGTCAGGACTAGCAGCCTGAGTTTTACCCAGTGAGCCATTGTCACAGGCTAGCAGATTTGTTTTTACAATAAGCTGTACTCAGGGCTGGAGAAATGGCTCAGCAGTTAAGAGAACTAACTAGGCCGGGCGGTGGGTGGTGGCGCACGCCTTTAATCCCAGCACTCGGGAGGCAGAGCCAGGCGGATCGCTGTGAGTTCGAGGCCAGCCTGGGCTACCAAGTGAGTTCCAGGAAAGGCACAAAGCTACACAGAGAAACCCTGTCTCGAAAAACAAAAAAAACAAAACAAAACAAAGAGCACTAACTACTCTTGCAGAGGACCAGGGTCTGAGTCCCAGCACTCACATGGCTGCTCGTAACTGTCTGTAACTCCAGGGTATCTGACATCTTCTTATAACCTCTGTGGTCACCAGCTGCACATTGTGCGCAGACATACATACACCCAGATACATGAAATAAAAATAAAGGTTAAGTGTTTTAAAGCTGTATTCATTATTATATCAGAAATTGTGTCAGTAAGAATGCTGTGTAAACTTGTTTTCTTTTCCTTTGCCGTATATGTCCCAACATGATATCTTCAACGTCTCCTCTTACCTCAACAAGGCTGAAAGTATTTGCTATTTGGCCTTTTACAGAAGACATTTGCCGTTCCCTATCCAAGAGGAAGTAAAATGGAAGTAAGAGTTTAGCCAGTGAAAAGGGAAAAGTCTTTCCAAACAAGGACAGACTGGGCACATGAGGATGGGCCAACGGAGTTTGTGGAAAAGAATAGACAAGTATTGCATACCTGGCGAAACATAGATCGTTCCTTTGCCCGTGTTTGCCTTTCTGAGCCAAGCTGTAATATCGGATTCTTCCAGAAGAGGGCTCCCTTTATTTAGTTTGTTGAAATAGAAAAAGCCAAAAGGAAATTTTGAAAGAACTTTACAGCAAACATTTATATACTTATCACTTTGATTTCATCACCAACATTTTATACTTTTTTAAAATCACATATCTACTCGTCTATCAATAAATCATGTTTTGGATAGGTGACTACACCTTTCTTAAAATAGAGCAGCATGCATTGCACTTACTGGTAATACAAATTATCCAGTTTCCTTTTTTTAATGTTGATTGTTTTTATTTTTGCAGTGCTGGGGCCTTAGGCATGCTAGGCAACTACATCCATGGTTGGAGCCCACTAGGATTGGACCGCGGGCCTGGGTACCAGGTGACTGTAACTAGCAAGGGGGGAGGTCCTTTGCTCCACCCCTTGGCATTGTTATAAATAGACCTTTGGAATAAAATTCTGGGCCCCCATTTGGATAAGGACTCAGGCCCACCCGAGTCTATCCTTTGTTTTTCTCTCTGTTTCTCTCTCCCTATTTTTTTTTTTTTGTTGTTGTTTTTTGGTGTTTTTTTTTGTTTTGTTTTTTTGAGACAGGGTTTCTCTGTAGCTTTGGAGCCTGTCCTGGACTAGCTCTGTAGACCAGGCTGGCCTTGAACTCACAGAGATCCGCCTGCCTCTACCTCCCGAGTGCTGAAATTACAGGCGTGCGCCGCCACCACCCGGCTACTCTCCCTATTTCTAACTAAGTCTCTTATCCCTCATTCCTCAAGAGTTCCTAGAACTGTTTCACAATGCAAAGTTTGCCACGTTGCGACAACCTCTAGGATAGCGTCAGCTCACTGCCTACCAGCAGAGTGAGATGGGACGGACGTCAAAGGATAAACGGGATGTCTACTACCGCCTGGCCAAGGAGAATGGCTGGCGGGCCCGGAGTGCCTTCAAGCTACTTCAACTGGATGAGGAATTCCAACTCTTCCAAGGTGTGAAACGAGCCGTTGACCTGTGTGCGGCCCCAGGCAGCTGGAGCCAGGTGCTGAGCCAGAAGATTGGGGGCCCGAGGTCCGGTCAGGTGGTGGCTGTGGACTTGCAGGCTATGGCTCCACTCGCAGGTGTGATACAGATACAGGGGGACATCACTCAGCTTTCCACTGCCAAGGAGATCATCCAGCACTTTGAGGGCTGCCCTGCCGACCTAGTCGTGTGTGATGGGGCTCCTGATGTCACTGGCCTCCATGATGTCGATGAGTACCTGCAGGCCCAGCTTCTGCTAGCTGCTCTCAACATTGCTACGCATGTCTTGAAGCTAGGGGGCTGCTTTGTAGCCAAGATATTCCGAGGCCGGGATGTATCTCTTCTCTACAGCCAGCTTCGTGTCTTCTTCTCCAGTGTGCTCTGTGCCAAGCCCAAGAGCAGCCGGAACTCCAGCATTGAGGCCTTTGCTGTTTGTCAGGGTTATGACCCTCCTGAGGGCTTCATTCCAGACCTGACCAGACCCCTGCTGGACCACGATTTCAACCAGCTGGATGGGCCCACCCGTATTATTGTGCCCTTTGTGACCTGTGGGGACCTCAGCGCCTACGATTCGGATCGCAGTTATCCTCTGAATCGAGAAGATGGCTCTGAGTACAGATATACTCCGCCCACACAGCCCCCCATCTCACCCCCATACCAGGAGGCCTGCAAGTTGAAGAAGAATGGACAGCTGGCCAAGGAGGTCTTCCCCCAAGACTGCTCCATCAACAGAATAGACAAGTTGCCCCAGCCTCTGACTGTTCCTCTGACTGTTTCTCTGTCTAGCCCACAAGGTGGAAGACAATGAAATGAATTGCTCCTCTAAACACGTTAAAGATTTGCAGTAAAACTCAAAGTAATACAACTCAGAAGCTGCCTCCTGTCAGAAAAACCAGAAGCTGGCTGGAGGAGTTTGCTAGCCTAGAGTGGGGACCTGCAACAACTCCATGACGACAAAGAACCCGAGGAAGTCTGCGGAGCTGCAGTAGGAATTTCTGGAGACTGTGAGCACACGCCTCTTCTTTCAGCCTCTCCTGGGGTGTCCTGAATAGGTTCAGGATTTCCTCTCCCCCGCAAAGCGGGGGCTCTTACCATGGATAACCATCAGGGACCTCCACCAACTTGATGGAGGAAAGTGTTACACCTTCTTCACTCTAACTGAAGTTCAGCTTTATTTATTCCCAGTCAATGAACATTGGCAACCAATCAACGGGAAAAGCCCTTACATTTTATGGTACAGTTTACAGGTATCTGAAATACTGCTCGTATTTCTCACTGCTTTGGATAATAGCAGATTTTATAAATCAATCCTATAATTAAACATCCCATCTACTACTGCATCCCAATTTTTCCTGATTGGTTGGTCAGGTAGTTTTAAGATAGTATCTTCCTGCCTGGCGGTGGTGGCGCACGCCTTTAATCCCAGCACTCGGGAGGCAGAGCCAGGCGGATCTCTGTGAGTTCGAGGCCAGCCTGGGCTACCAAGTGAGTTCCAGGAAAAGGCGCAAAGCTACACAGAGAAACCCTGTCTCGAAAAACCAAAAAAAAATAAAAATAAAAATAAAATAGTATCTTCCTATATAGCCTAGACTGCCCTCAAACTCAAGATCCTCCTGCATCTGTCCCCTGAGTGCTGAGATTACAGGCCTGTGCCACCAAACCTGGCTACTGTATCCCAGTTTTATTTCAATTAAATAGACGGTGATAACTGTAAAAAAAAAAAAAAAAAAAAAAAAAAGAGTTCCTGGAGTAAATAAGTGTGGGGGCTGGTCTCCCACACTCCATTAATACATCAGAATGTGACCCCAGTCTTTCCGTTACTTAGAAGACAGACTTGAGCAATGGAGCTGGGAGAAGGGGTCCCAGGAGACCAACCATCAAAGCTCTGGTTTTTTTTAATTTATTCATTATGGAGGCTGGAGAGATGGTTCAAGGTTTAAGAACACTGACTATTCTTCCAGAGGACCGGGGTTCAATTTCCAGTACCCACATGGCAGCTAACAACTGTCTGTAACTCCAAGATCTGACACCCTCACACAGACATACATGAAGGCAAAACACCAATGAACATAAAATAAGAACAAATAAATTATTTTAAAATTTTTTCTTTATTATATATACAGTATTCTGCTTGCATATGTGCCTGCATGCCAGAAGAGGGCACCAGATCTCATCATAGGTGGTTATGAGCTATTTTGTGGTTACTGGGAATTGAATTCAGGTCCTTTGGAAGAATGGCCAGTGCTCTTAACCTCTGAGTCATCTCTCTAGCACCTTGCTCTGATCTTTTTTTTATGCCAACTTTCATGCTAAAAACCTAAATTCAAAAAATTACAAAATGAGCCGGGCATGGTGGTGCATGTCTTTAATGGACATGTCTTTAAAGCACTCAGGAGGCAGAAGCAGGCATATCTTTGTGAGTTCCAGGAAAGCCTGGTCTACATAGTTCCAGGACAGCCAGGGCTACGTAAAGAGACCTTGTCTCAACAAAACAAAACAAAACTAAAAGAAAATGTTTTACTGATAGTCATGAGACCAATCATGGGACCTTTTGTGGTTAAGAAAAAAAAGGGGCTGGGGGGGCTTGGTATGATGGCACATGCCTTTGATCTCAGCATTTAGGAGCCAGAGGCAGGTGAATCTTTTTGAGTTCAAGGTCAACCTGATCTACATAGTGAGTTCCAGGACAGACAGGATTACATAGAGAGACCCTGTCTGAAAATAAAATAAAATAAACAATAAAATAGAAGAGGGCCAAAGAGATGGCTCAGCAGGTAAGAGCACTGACTGCTCTTCTGATGGACATGGGTTAGATTTCCAGTACCCACAGGGTGGCTCACAACTATCTGAAATACTGTTCAAGGGGATCCAATGCTCTCTTCTGGCCTTTATGGGCACTGCGTGCATATGGTACACAGACATACACACAGTCAAGACACTCGTACACTAAAATAAGTAAATCTCAAAAAAATCTTTTTAAGAATTAGATAATTATAAGATAACCAAGAGCCAGGGCGATGGTGGCGCACGCCTTTAATCCCAGCACACGGGAGGCAGAGGCAGGCGGATCTTTGTGAGTTCGAGGACAGCCTGGTCTACAGAGCGAGATCCAGGAAAGGTGCAAAGCTACACAGAGAAAGCCTGTCTCAAAAAACCAAAAAAAAGATAACCAAGAAAACCACAGCTGCATCTTAGTGTTCTGTCCAATGTTCCTGCCACATAAGATACACATGTACACCAAGGAGGGATGTGCATGTCCAATTACTGCTGCCATCCCCACTCCTATGGGCGTTTCTAGACAAACAGGGGAAGAGGAAAACTATAAAAGGGATATCCCGTCAGCCGTGATTTGGGAAGGGAAAAGCATTACTCCATGAATATGCTAATGACCTCATAAATATTCATAAACCTTCTTTACACCTCCCAAGGCAGAGCTGACTGGGCTGACAACTACCAGACACCCCCTCCTCCTGTCCCCTCCACACCAATCTGTTTTTGGAATGCTTGCTTTGCAAGGTTAAATCAACTTCTGTTTAAAGTGAATCTTCCGACCGATTTCTTAGCTCCAGAAACCAAGAGAACCCCTAATAACTCTTAGAAGTAAAATTTATATGCAGTGAAATCAACTAATTTTAAATGAACATTTCCCAAGTTTAGACAAACTGAAATTAACCCAGATCCCACCCAAATATAGAATGTTACCATTAACACACAAAGTGCCCTCCTTACCAATCACTCCCACTCCCAACTAGCAGGAACCACTTTTCTTTTTCTTTTCTTTTTTTTTAATTTTATAATTTAATTTTTACATATCAGCCACGGATTCCCTTGTTCTCCCCCCTCCGGCTCGTCCCCTTCCCCCCAGCCCAGCCCCCATTCCCAGCTCCTCCACGGCAAAGACTCCCCTGGGGATTGAGTTCAACCTGGTAAATTCAGTCCAGGCAGGTCCAGTCCCCTCCTCCCAGGCTGAGCCAAGTGTCCCTGTATAAGCCCCAGGTTCCAAACAGCCAGCTCATGCACTGAGGACAGGTCCCAGTCCCACTGCCTGGGGGCCTCCCAAACAGATCAAGCTAATCAACTGTCTCACTTATCCAGAGGGCCTGATCCAGTTGTGGGCTCCTCAGCTATTGGTTCACAGTTCATGTGTTTCCATTAGTTTGGCTTATTTATCCCTGTGCTTTTTCCAATCTTGGTCTCAACAATTCTCACTCATACAAACCCTCCTCTTTCTCGCCATATGGACTCCTGGAGCTCCACCTGGGGCCTGGCTGTGGATCTCTGCATCCGGTTCCCTCAGTCATTGGATGAGGTTTCTAGCACGACAATTAGGGTGTTTGGCCATCCTGTCACCAGAGTGGGTCAGTCCCGGCTTTCTCTCGACCATTGCCAGCAGTCTGTTGTGGGGTACCACTTTTCTTATACTCCTCCTCAACAGGCTAATTTTGACGGGTGTAGAATGAGATATTACCCACTCCTGGCCAACCAGTTCTTCACACATGCCTCTACCTGTAACCCTCTCAAGTTGTCTTAAGGCAGTTCTTAGACTTCATGGTATATCTTCTTCTTTTTCTTCTCCTTCTCCTCCTTCTCTCTCTTTTTTTCTTGGTTTTTCGAGACAGGATTTCTCTGTGTAACAGCCCTGGCTGTCCTGGAACTCACTCTGTAGATCACCACCGGCGTTATAGCATCTTTTGTTGTATGTCTTATTTTGTTTATTTGTTTTTGCTTTTTTGAGACAGGGTTTCTGTGTAACAGCCCTGGCTGTCCAGGAGGTGGTGGTGAACGCCTTTAATTCCAGCACTTGGGAGGCAAAGGCAGGCAGATCTGTGTAAAAAATGGGGATATATATATATATATATATATATATATATATATATATATATAGAGAGAGAGAGAGAGAGAGAGAGAGAGAGAGAGAGAGAGAGAGAGAACCAGTCATGGTGCCTCACACCTTTAACCCCAGCACTTTGGAGGCAAAGGCAGGCAGATCTCTGAGTTCTAGTCCAGCCTGGTCTACAGAGGAGTTGCAAGACAGTCAGGGCTACACAGAGAAAATCTGTCTCAAAAAACAAAAACAACAAACAAACAAACAAAAACAATAACATCAACAAAAGTGAAACAGTGCTGGGTGGTGGTAGCACACGCCTTTAATCCCAGCACTTGAGAGGCAGAGGGAGGCAGATCTCTGTGAGTTCAAGGCCAGCCTGGTCTACAGAGCTAGTTCCAGAACAGCTGTTGCATAGAGAAATTAAATAAATAAATAAATAAATAAATAAATAAATAAATAAATAAATAAATAAATAAATAAATAAATAAATAAATAAAAGAAATGGTGAGCTGATAGATCAGTAATCAGCCAGTGGACCTTTTGAACAAACATATCATCAGGTCACTAGGCATCAGTAAAAGGCGGTAGCCCTTCTCTGTCTTGGTGTGAGAAAATATCACATTAAAAAGCAAATGAAGAAAGTGCTGCTGAAGATGGAGAAATACATTCAAGAAGAAAGAGAATGGACTTAGTTCTTCTAACTGCACCTTTTCCAACCCCTTGGTGTTACACTGGGCCTTGCAAATCATGTGTGCTGCCAGCCCTGTACACATCTCCTTTTCTCTCTTTGAATACAGCTAGAGCAGCTGTTGTCTTGTTTCTTACACATTAATTTTTGCGAATTGCATTCCTGTGGAGACATTTGACACGTGCCTTTGTCACCTATATTTCCTAAAATTGGTAGATATAAAACCTTGTCTAAAGACTTTTTATTTTTAATGTGTGCATGTGTGTGGTGCACTGGCCCACACATGGGAGTTATGAGGTAGTCTTGGTTATCTTCCAGTGATCTTCACTTTGTGGTTTTAAAATTAAAGAATATTTATTATTCTGTGGGTATAATGTCTCTCTGTGTCTGTGCGAGAATGTGTACACCACAGCAAGCACAGGAGGTTAGGGGACAGCTTTGTGAGGTTGGTTTTGCTTTCCACATTCACGTAGGTTCTGGGGATTGAACTCCGGTCATCACGCTTAAAGGGCAAGCATTTTACCTGCTGGTCCATCTCAACAACTTCAAGCAATTCTTATTTATTTATTTTTTTTCAGTTTTTCAAGAGAGGGTTTCTCTGTATGTATTCTGGCTGTTCTGGAACTAGCTTTGTAGACCAGGCTAGTCTTGAACTCACAGAGGTCCGCCTGCCTCAGCCTCCCCAGTGCTGGGATTAAAGGCATGTGCCACCACCACCTGGCCAGGAAGTTCTTTAAAATAGCTGTTTTGCTTGTTTGCTTGTTTGTTTTTCAAGACAGAGTTTGTGTTGCCTCAACTGTCTTGGAACGAGTTCCAGGCTGGCTTCGAACTCACAGACATCTGCCTGCCTTTGCCTCCTTAGAACTGGGATTAAAGGCCTGCTCCACCACTGCCCGACAAAAATAGATTTTTTAATTAAAAGCTTTATTTATTTATTTTTAGATTTATTCATCTTATTTTATGTGTCTGAATGTTTTGTATGAATGCATGTACATGCACCATGTGCCAGCGTGGTGCCAATTGGAGGTCATCAGACAGAGCTGGATTCCCTGGAACTGGAATTACAGATGGTTGTGAGCCACTATGTGGATGCTGGGACTCAAACACCAGTCCTCTGCTAGCACAAGCGCTCTTAACTTCTGAGTCATCTTTCCAGGCCTAAAATAGCTTCTCTCGCTCTGTCTCTCAAATTTATTTACCTTTATGTGCATTAGTGTTTTGCTTGCACGTGTGTGTGTGAGGGTGACAGATCCCCTGGAAATGGAGTTATAGACAGATGTGAGCTGCCATGTGGGTGTTGGGAAATGAACGCGAATCCTCTGGAAGAGCAGCCAGTGCTCTTAGTCGCTGAACCATCTCTCCAGCCCCCTAAAATAGCTTTTCTGAAGAAAAGAAAAAAGTAAGAAAAAAAAAATTTAACTGTGTGTGTGTGTGTGTGTGTGTGTGTGTGTGTGTGTGTGGTGTGTGTACACCGAGACTTGCAGCAGTCTGTCTGCCTTAGTTCCTGAGTGCTGGTATTACAAGGCGGGCTCTCCATTTAAACAAGTGGCTATTTTTAGTTTTTGATACAGGCTCTCACTACACAGCCTGGGCCCTCTCTTGCTATGCAGATCAGCCTGCAGGGGGCCTCCCAGAGAGAGCTAGGGTTAAAAACCTTGCGCCACCGAGCCGGGCTCAAACTATTAAGTTTTTTCTGAAATTGGAGATTTAACTCAGGGTTTTGCGTGCCACTCGCGCTATCCCTGGGCCATTTCTGTCGGCTACTACGATTTAATTTTGTTTCAAAAGCAAAGGCATAATGTGACCTTCCTAAGAAGAGAAACGACACGTGGAACACCCCTGTATTTTGTCCATGTTCCCCGCAAAAGGCTGCCTCTAGATTCTAGAACACTTGCCTGCGGGAAACGGAATGACACAGAACCAAAGTCAAGCCTGTCTTTTTGACGGCCACCTGCCTGGGCCTCACAGAACCTTCGGAGGACAGTGCCTGTCGGTAATTTGGGAAGAAAGCTGTTGCTAGGAAACCGAGAGCCGACTCCTGGGCGTGACGTCATCACAGGGCGCCGGGGTCAAGGAAGGGGATTTAGGGAGGAGATTCTCCCCCGCCTATAAGGTGTTTTCCCATGATTCATCCTTTCTCTTCGCCATCTTTCCTCCGGCCGGCCGGCAGCTCTCACCATGAAGTAAGCGAGCTCCCTGTCTCCCAATCCGCCTCCATCCTGCGGCAGAGGGCCCGGGCATGGCTTTCCTTTGCCGCGCACACCCTAACGGGCTTTGGGCTTTCCTTCCAGGGTCGAGCTGTGCAGTTTCAGCGGCTACAAGATCTACCCCGGACACGGGCGGCGCTACGCCAGGACCGACGGGAAGGTAAAAGGGCGGCTGGGCCGGCTCGGGACCCCGGCGGGCGAGAGGCCGGTCGGCCGGCCAGTGGAGGACCGCGGGGCCGCGTGTGGGATGGGAAACCTGGGTGAGTGTAGATGGAGGTGAACCAGGCCGGAAATGAGTGCGCTGGGTAACTAATAATAGCCATGGGAAAGAGAAATGACCACGACTCGGAGTGATCTGGCTTCTCAGCGGGCGGCCGGTCTTCTTTTTAACTCTGAGAGGGCTAAAAGCCAGATTTCCTCAAAACTTAACGCCATCCGACCCTTGGGGACGAGTGTAGATTCGCCTGCTCCCGAGAAAAGATGAAATGTGGACACCTTCATGCTACCCAGTTACCTGGCGCTTGTGTCACAGACGACCGAAACGAGGAAACTAGAATAAAAAGTGGATAAGGATTTTTCGATCTCAGCCTCTTATACTTTGTATAAAAGGAGTGACTAATTTATGAACTCGTTAACCCCAGGTTTTCCAGTTTCTTAATGCAAAATGCGAGTCCGCATTCCTTTCCAAAAGGAATCCTCGGCAGATAAACTGGACTGTCCTCTACAGAAGAAAACACAAGAAGGGACAGTCGGTAAGTGGAGTGCATCTTGCTAGCCTCTTAAAATTGCGCTGTCAGATTTTGCCACGTTAAACCTTGATTAAATAAGACTATGAAAATGTGTCCTTAAAATTGAAAGCATCAAGCGAGTGACAGATCACAGAACTAGTGTCACCTTGTATACCATAGACTCGGGCTGTGTGTGGAGGTTTGAAAGGATCCCTTCTACGGGTTTCATTTGGGTTGCAGAGTCCCTTAGGATGTATGGTGTTGCAGTCCATAGAGGTGTGGTGGTAGGACTACAGCCTAGGTCGTCAGGAGGCTTGGCATGTTTGGGGCTTACGAGTTTCTAGCTATCTGTTATAGGAAATAAATAGCACCAGATGTGAAATACGTCATATGGGCATGGTCACCGCTCTTGTAATCCCAGTGTTTGGGAGGTTTCGGGAGCAAGAGGGTGAATAGTTCAAGGTCAACCTGAGCAGACATTGTTTCCCAAGCAGAACACACGGGGTTAGTGGAAGGAAGGATTCATTTCTAATTTCATTTACTAGATCTTTTTGAATGCCCCAGTGAGGGTCTTACTGGTGTTGGTGAGGATGTAGAGAAACCTGAAACATTGCTAAAGTGAGATGACGCAACTGCTGTGGCCAACTTTGTGTGACTCGGAGTTAATTTTGTTTTGTTTTTTGAGACAGGGTTTTTCTGTAGTCCTGGAACTATAGACCAGGCTGACGAAAAGTTAAAAATCTTAAAAATTGTAACATCTGGAAGTTCCTTTCTAAGTATTGAAAGCAGGTACTTAAAGTATAATAAAATTTGGTACTGAGCTTGGACTGCTGAGGCGAGAGAATTGACTTTGAGGCTAGCCAAGGCTACAAAGTAAAACCCTATCTCCAAAAAGGCGGGTACTATGGGTTGAATGTTGAAGCTAGAAAGTTTGCCATTTAGGGTTCTTTTTTTGGTTTGGTTTTTATTTTTTTTGACAGGGTTTCTCTGTATTGCCTTGGCTGTCCTGGAACTGTCCGCTCTGCCTCCGCCTCCGCCTCCTGAGGAGTGCTGAGATTAAAGGCATTTGCCACCACTGCCAGCTTGCTTTGGGATTCTGAAATAGTTGCATGTACATGAGATTTTTTGTGATGGGACCCAAGTCTAAAACATAGTTCTAGTTCTCTTTTAGCCTAAAGGTGGTTTTTTATTAAGCAGTATTTATTTTTTTTAAAAGTTTATTTTCCTTCATTTTACATACCAATCCCAGTTTCCCTTCCCTCCCCTCCCCCCCCCACCCCATCCTACCCCCTTATCTGCTCCTAGAGAGAGTAAAGCCTCCCTTGGGGAGTCAAAACATCTGGCATACTAAGTTGAGACAGGACCAAGCCCCTCCCCGCTGTGTCAAGACTGAGCAAGGTGTCTCACCCTAGGGAATGCGTTCCAAAAAGCCATTTCATGAACCCAGGATAATTCCTGACCCCACTACTAGGGGCTCCCCAAACAGATCTAGCCACATAACTGTGAGCCACATTCAGAGGGCCTATTCAGACCCATGCATGTTCCCCACCTGACAGGCCAGAGTCCATGAGCTCCCACCATCTTGGGTCAGCTATCTCTGTGGTTTTCCCCATTATGATCTTGACCTCACTTGCTCCTGTGATCCCTCCTCCCTCTCTTCACAGCTGAAGTCTAGTAGCTCAGCCCAGTGCTTGGTTGTGGATCACTGCATCTGCTTCCATCTGTTACTGGATGTAGGTTCTATGATGACAATTAGGATAATCACTAATCTGATTATAGGGGAGGGTAAGTTCAGGAACCCTCTTCATCATTGCTAGGAGTCATAGCTGGTGTCATCCTTGTGGATTCCTGGGGATTTCCCTAGCACCAGGTTTCTCCTTCCCTAACCCCCTAATGGTTCCCTCTACCAAGATATCTCTTTCATTGCTTTCCTCTCCATCCCTTCCTCCACTCTGCCATCTCAGTCCCACCCCCCACCCCCCACCCCCAGTTTACCCAGGCGATCTTAACTATTTTCCCTTCCTGGAGCCCTCCATGTGTGACTCTCTTAGGGACCTCCTTTTTACCTAGCTTCACTGGGGTTGTGGATTGTAGCCTGGTTATCCTTTGCTTTGTGTCTAATACCCATTTAAGAGAGTACATACCGTGTTGGTCTTTCTGAGTCTAGCAGTGATTTTTTTTTAACCTGTATTTTGTCAGCAATCCCTCACATGAACTCAGCATTGAAATTGAAATTTCCCATTTGTGGTGGTGGTGGTCCCACACCCTCCATGGGGAGGCAAGTTTTTGGTTAGGAATATGCAGCCACATATATGCAGTGGGATATTTAGCCTTTTAAAGGGTGAAAAACAGCCAGCTTTGAAGATAGGCTGAGGAAATAGGCTAGACCAGTGGTTCTCAACCTTCCTAATGTTGTGACCCTTTAATACAGTTCGTTCTGTGGTGACCCCCAACCATAAAAAAATCATTTTCGTGTTACTTTTATAACTAATTTTTTTGCTACTTTTTATGCATCATAATGTGAATATCTGTTTTCTGATGGTCTTAGGTGAGCTAGGTTGAAAACTGCTGAGCTGGGCTAGGCAAAAGGTTTTACTTTTATGTGGTACCTAGAATAGGCAGATTAATAAAGACTGAAACATAAGGAGGGGGGATGGGGAATGGAATGGAAGTTTTTGTTTCTTGTTTTGTTTTTGTTTTGTTTTGTTTTTTTTTTTTTTTTTTGGTTGGTTTTTCGAGACAGGGTTTCTCTGTGTAGCTTAGCGCTTTTCCTGGATCTTGCTCTGTAGCCCAGGCTGGCCTTGAACTCAGAGATCCACCTGGCTCTGCTCCCCCAGTGCTGGGATTAAAGGCGTGTGCCACCACCACCCTTTGAGAATTGTTTTAGGAAGGATTTGGGATGAGAAATGAAACAAATTTTGACTTTTTCTACTGTAAGATTCAATCTTTGTTTAAAAAAAAATTTTTTTTTATCAGGGTTTCCTTGTGGAGCTTTGACTGTCCTGGAACTCACTATGTAGTCCAGGCTGGCCTTGAACTCAGATTAAAGGCATGCACCACTACTACCAGGCTATACTACGAGATCTTGTTTCTCATAATAACTATAGTATAGACTTGCAGTATAGAATCTACAGCAAACTTTGGGTTCCTGGATAAAGCTCGCAAGATTTTAGTATTCTCTTCCTAAGCCCTTTTCATAACTAGATTTCTTGAGTCTGTAAACAGTCTTGCTAAGTCATTTTTAGAATAGCCTTTAGAAGTACTCTTATGTGCGTGACGTTTGCCTACATGCTTATAAGTGCAGTGTTTGTGCCTGGTGCCTGCAGAGGTCAGAGACAGTGTCGGGGCCCTGGTACTGGAATCACAGGTGGTTGTGACCCAAGGGGCCTGGCATCATGGTACACACCTAATCCCAGCGTTGGGTTTTGGCAGGACTACACAGAGAAGTCCATCTCAGCACATATATACACACAGAGGAAACTGTTCTTTGACTTTAATTCCCACTTCCAAAGTCAGTGAGTAAGGTCGATCAATCCTCCTTTGCTCTGTAGGAAGAAATTCAAAAGAAAAGAACCCGCCGTGCAGTCAAATTCCAGCGGGCTATCACTGGTGCGTCTCTTGCTGATATAATGGCCAAGAGGAATCAGAAACCAGAAGTTAGGAAAGCTCAGCGAGAACAGGCTATCAGGTAAGGAAATGCTCCACCATGAACATGGCAGCTACTGGGGTGACTAGATGGTTTTTCTGGTACAGGAACCTAATCTCATGGGACTGTCAGTTGTTAGAAGCTTAATGCAGGCATATACTTTAAATATGATTTCTTGAGTCTCGGTAGTCAGTACAGTTTCACATGTTAAGCTGACTTGGATAATGGAATTTATTGGCAACTCTTTGGAGCTGGTTTTTGTGGGGTTCTTTGCTAAGCTCTCACAGTGAAGCCCCACTACCCTTGGGTTTATGATCTTCCTGCCATGGCCTCAAGGGCTGTATGTATAACTGGGCGTGTACCATTGAGCCTGGTTCTGGATTTTGGATTTCATTCACAAATATGGGGAAAGAATATGATGGTTCCACCTATCCAAAACTCTGGCTCCTTACCAATAATTTGTGTCCTTAAAGAGTAAAGTCTTTGGCTTACTGTTGCTTATGACTCCACAGGGCTGCCAAGGAAGCAAAAAAGGCTAAGCAGGCGTCCAAGAAGACAGCAATGGCTGCTGCCAAGGTAACTGGGGGGTCTTCTTGAGTTTCTTAGTGTAGGAAATGGTATCTTTGATACAAGGGTTAGTAAAGGACAGGTGCAAGTTTCTATTGGAAATGGTTGTAGCTAATTTCCAGGTGAATGGTTATATATATCTCAAATTTCTAGTGAGTCTTAATTTTAGATGCCTTAAAAAAGGGAACTTGAAGATAGCTTTTCTTTTTATTATTTGAGATGTGTCACTATAACCAAGGCTAGTTTAGAACTATGAACAACACTTGTCTGAATTTAAGGACAGTCCTGCTGCCTAGATAGGATTATGGGTATGGTCCCTTGTTCCCAGCTTGGCTTTTGTCTTTTTAAGACTTTGAAGTAATTTTACACGTGGACTAACTATACAACAGTACAATGAGTTTACCCAGCTTTTTCTAGTAATTAAAAAAAATTAAAGCCAGAAAGTTAGCAACAGTTTTTCATTCTTGAGTGGGCAAGATGGCTCTGCCGGGAAAGGCCCTTGCTGCCAACCCTGGTATAGCCCTGGAGACCACGAAGTGAAAGGAAAGAACCAACACTGTGAGTTGTGCTGTACTGACTTCCACACAGGTGTCATGCAAGACCCTGCCCCCTCAAAGATAGTAAACATTTTAAAGCAGTGATGGCTCTGGGTCAGCAAGATGGCTCAGTGGGTAAAGGCACCTGTTGCAAAGCCTGGTTTCATCTTGGAGGGCCTATGGTAGTGGGAGAGCTAATTCTGACAAGTTTTCCATGTTGTCTACATGTGTGCTGTGGTGTGCCCCATCCAAAATAAATTAAGAAATACATCATTCTTAAATGGCCGTGTAGTAAGTAGTGTGAGACTCCAGTCGGAGCATTGTGAAGACTGGGGACAGCAACAGTTCAGGGGACAGGAACAGTTCAAGGCCACAGCCTGAATGTCTTTCAAGAATACCCACTTGTTACTAACAATTCAGGATCCCATACTACATTGTATCTTCTTACTGTCCAATCTGTAACAATATTATTATATGATGGAAATGAACTTTAAGCATAGGTTACTTTAAAGTTGGTAATAACACAGTTAAATTATTAGGACAGGACAGGTAGTAAAGAATCAACCATAAGGGCAAAGTGGCAAAATCCTATTGAATAATGTCCTGTTATTTTTTTACAGGCCCCTACCAAAGCAGCACCTAAACAAAAGATTGTGAAGCCTGTGAAGGTCTCTGCTCCCCGAGTTGGTGGGAAACGCTAACTTGGTAGATCAGAGTTTTGAATAAAGATCAATCTCTAACTCTAGGTGTTGGATTTTTTTTTTCTTTAATAAAACATGCAGTTGTATTTGGGGCGGGGTGGCTTAGCCACAAGACTGTTTATTTAGCTTGCCCGAGTTCTTACAGTCAGTCTCCAACTAAAAGTGCTTTATTTCTTACTGGCTATGGTACCTGTCACACTTTTAATCTTCATCTGAGCACTCAGGAGGCAGAGGAGGGTGGACCTCTGAGTTCCAGGACAGCCAGAACTACATAGTGAGACCCTGTCTGGAAAACTTACAAGTTTCTTTCTCAGCAATAATGCCTCCTAATACAACCTTAGTTGAAGAGATGGGAAACAAAATGTGAGCTGTGTTTGGAGCACAACTATGATCCCAGCGCTTGGGAGACAAGAAAACAGTTCAAGCCCAGCCTCCATGAAACCTCTTTACCTCCTCACTACCCCTAAAAAATGTAGGGTTTTCTTGTATATGGTAAGCATTAAAAGCATATTACTTTAACATTAGAAAGCTTTCAATCCTAGGATGTTGCAGTATTTGTTTAAACTGGTAAACTTCAATACCTTTTCTTAGTGATTAGAATCATTGGGTAGAATCATTATATAGGGTTTGGCCTTCTATTGATTAGTACCTCAGCTATCCTTGGCTGTTAGAAGTTAAACTATCAGTCTGTACTTCCACAATGAGCTTCAGTGAAAGTCACTGCTGCCTTGTGTAGTTTTTAGACTGAAGACTGTTGGAACCTCAAGACTGTCTTATAGCTTTAGTGTATGGATTATATATAGTGAGTGCACTAATACATCCTGCTGTTTTGTTGTTGAGACATCTGTCACGTTGGCTGTCCTGAAATTCCCAGAAATTTACTTGTTTCAAGTCAAGTGCCACTGCACTCAGTTTTTTGGGGGTGGGAGGCAGAAAGGTAAGGGATAAATTGCCTACTCTGGCCTTCAGCTAAGTAATTTTCTTGAGTGCAGTACAGTTGCATGTGCAACCATGTTTAGCCTTTTTTTGGGGGGGTTTGTTTTGTTTTTGCAAACAGTTTCTCTGTAGTTCTGGCACCCTGAAACTTTGATTTGTAGGCCAGGCTGGCTCCAAACTTTTGAGATGCCCCTGCCTCTGCCTCCCAAGTGTTAGCATTAAAGGCATGTGCCACCAATGCCGAGCTCAGTATTACTTAAATGTGGTATAATGTACTTGTTTCTTGAACTGAATAAAGCCGTGTCAAATTTTAAATTTTCTCAGAAGTTCAAGGTCACCGTGGCTACGTAATGAATTTGAGTCAAGCTTGGAGTACAGGAGACCCTCTCAACTGACAACTTTCCAACTGAGCCCCCAGTTTGTTAGCCTGCTAATAGGTGTATACAAAAGTGAAGGTGTAGTCAACTGCCCTTAATTTCAGCATGCAAGAATGTGAGGATTAGCCCTGCAGTGGTGGCATACACCTTTAATCTGAGCACTTGGAGGCAGAGCCAGGGAGATCTCTGAGTTCAAGGCCAGCCTAGTCAACAGAGAGATCCAGGCAGGCAACCAAACTACACAGAAACCCTGTCTCGTAAAATAAAAAAATAAATAAATAAAAAAAAAGGATTGTTAAGGATTTGAGACCAGCCTAGTAACAAGATCTTTCCCCCAAATAGCCATTAATTTGTGTAAAAAATAGTCTTAACACAGAATGCAGATCTTTGCAAGGACATAATTGAATTGGAAAATTGCTTTGAAGAACAGTTGACTTATAGCCCAGATGGTCCACAAAGATCTAGAAATAAACAGAAGGTTAAGGTTTGACTTCTCTTAGGAAGAAAATTGTTGGATCACTAAGACAAAAATACTAGTAATATTTTCTGTTGCCTCCAAATGCTTAAAAGATTTAAAGTAAATTAATTGGATCTTCGTTGGATTTACCACCTCATTTTCCCTGTATTCTCAAGATTTTATTCAAAAATCTTGGTAACATTTTTAAATTAGTATTGGAGTCGTGAGGCCACACCCAGTACGGACGAAATTCCTTAGATGGGTTTGGATATCTGCATCACCATAGAAGGATGCTCTCTTCATTTCCATTATAGTAGGAGAAACCCAAATCCCTGCCCCCTTTGAGCCCACAGCCCTCTGCTGGCTTCCTCACCTGAGATCCCTTAAAGTTCTAAAACCCTCATAGATCCGTATCCTCCAGGCTGAAAAAAATTAATAGCACTTTCAGCCAAAGCCATAGGCTGGGAAGCCTGGAACCTTCCAGTTCAGCAAAGCACACCAGTGTCCCGGCATTCCAAGGGCACATCAGATTGACACCAGGAAGGAGGGATCGCCTCTCCATGTTAATTTAATTATTTAAATAATCTGGGCCTGCGTAGTCATCACCATGGTGATTCTAGAAAAATCTTACCTTGAGTAGTTTGGAAATAGTTCTAAGAGGATAATTCCTAACATTGAGACACTTAATGCTTGATAATACTACTGCGACTATCTTTGGCCCAGAGCCCACAGTGGCAAACGACTCTTTCAAATCGGCGGAATTTAGTATATCGAGTCTCAACGTAGACAGAAAAAACGGTCTCCTTTACCCTTTGGGGGGGAGGGTCTCAGGGCAACAAACACCGAACGGCTCAAACACGTGGCTTTCCAGAGAGCGTGGGAAAAGGAAGGAAAAAAAACTGCCAGGACTTAAGATGTCCGCTGAAGACCCTTGTATCTGCCAGAAAGAGCGTACCCTCTTCCAAAATGTCCTCCCGCAGTATTGACGTCACTCCGCCCGCTCCCTCAGAGCCAGAAATTGAGAGCGCTCCAATCAGGCCAGAGGCCACGCCCCGTACGCGCGTCACTTCCGGTGGTGCAGCAGCCATTTTGTCAGTCGCCAGCGGATCCCGCGCGCTGCAGAAGTGCAGTTCCCCCTGGTTACCAAGCCGTCGGTTCTTCCTTGGCGCTGCGGGCGCCCTCGAAGAGCGCCCACCAAAGGCGTAGGCGTTCCTCCTCAAAGTGTTGCCACTGCTGTTGCAGCTACACGGAGGCAGAGCGCTGTCTGCCTTTCCCTACCGCTGACAGGCGCCCTAAGGGCGCTGCCATCCGCGATGTCAAGCGAGGAAAGCTATCGGGCCATCCTGCGCTATTTGACGAACGAACGTGAGCCTTATGCACCGGGCACCGAGGGCAATGTCAAGCGTAAAATCCGCAAGGCTGCCGCCTGCTACGTCGTGCGCGGCGGGACTCTGTACTACCAGCGGCGGCAGCGGCACCGCAAGACGTTTGCCGAGCTGGAGGTAGTGCTGCAGCCGGAGCGTCGCCAGGGCCTCATAGAGGCGGCACACCTGGGCCCTGGAGGCACTCACCACACCCGACATCAGACCTGGCATGACCTGTCCAAGACGTACTGGTGGCGAGGTGAGTGCTGGCCCGGGCGAGGGGGCGGCTCGGCGGCAGGCTTGCGGGGCTACGGCCCGCGACATGGCCTGCGTGCGCACTCGCGAGCCCGGGGTCTCGGGCGGCTGTCCCCTGGCCAGCCGGCGTTCGGCTGCGCAGCGGCCGCGGGACCGAGCCGAGCGGGTAGGGGACGCGAAAGCAGCCGCACTTCCCCACAGGAAGGAGGCCCGGGAGGCTGGGGGCGGACCCTCGCCCGGGGTGGGGCTTCGGGGGCTTCCCCGGGGGCAGGGCCAGCCGAGGGAGGGTGTGGCCAGGCCTCTGAGCCCGCCTCCTCAGGCCCCTAGGGAGGAGTGGGCGGGCGGGCGGGCGGGAGGCCGAGGCTCAGACCCTCTCCTCTCAGCACTAGATGGCTGTCCTGAACCCTGCAGGGGCTGCGGTCTGCAGTGAGTGCCGCTCGGGTTTGGCCAGTGCGCTTGGGAATCTCTGGATCCCCTTGCCCGCGTTTCTCTGATTCTGCAACTGCGACATAAGAATGGAATAGCGTAGTTATTAGGAATAATTGTGAGCAGTCGTCTTGAGTCCCTTTTTTAGAGCATTAGGTAGCCTTAAAGACTGTCAAGAGACTTCTTTTTCTTGGGAGAAGGGACAAGATGGACACATCATCATAAGAGATTTTATTAGTCAGAATTATGCCCCTTTGGGCATGTTTTTTGTTTGTTTGTTTTGTTTTTTCTTGTTTTGAGTACGACAGTCTCTCAAGTGTTGAGATTACAGCCCTGGCTCACCAATCACGGTGATATCAGATCCTGTTCCCTAATAGTGTGTGTGTGTGTGTGTGTGTGTGTGTGTGTGTGTGTGTGTGTGTGTGTGTGTGTTTGTTTCAAAACAGGGTTTCTCAGTATGACAGTCCTGGCTATCCTGGAACTCACTCTGCAGACCAGGCTGGCCTTGAACTTCGCAGAGATCTGCCTGCCTCTGCCTGTTGAGTGCTGAGATTAAAGTAATGTGCCAGCACACCCAGCCTGTCTTATATTCTTTTGATTTTGTCAAAACGGCCCCGGGAACTGTGAGATACTATATATGTCGAGAAAAATATAAGGTTACTGTGATTCATTGACTGATTATCTATCTGAGGAAAGATCTCACTTCGTTTCTTAGGCTGGCATTGAATGTAAGTATCTGAATGTCTTAGTAGCCTGGATGGATTAAAAACCTGTGCTACCTGACCTGACTTAAGTGATTATTTGGGAGCCAGAAAATAATAACCCTAACATTTCTTGATTCCCCTGGGAAGCACAGGAGAGCAGAAAAGCTTGTTTTTCTTTTTAATTTTAAAATAATTAGGTATGTGAATATTTTCCCTGTATATATGTATGTGCACGATTTTTAAATGTGTGTGTATGTGTGCATACATGCAGGCCACAGGCAGATTATACTTTTCTACTGTGGTGGTCTGGATAAACAACAAGGACCTTTATTTGTTGAGTTAACTCATTTGTTCTAGATTCTAATTTTTGGTAGGTTTATTAACTTTGTCATCATACCTATTTTAAAAACTCTTGGTAGTCTGTTTGTTCCTTAGAGAATTCCTTTGTGGATAACAGTCCAGATTTATCTTAATCTCATACAGTTTTTCTTTACATTTCATTTTTTTTAGATTATGTATTTTATGTGTACGGGTGTTTTGCTTGTATGTATGTGTGCCCACTGGTGCCCACAGAGGTAAAAAGGTATTAGTGGATCTCTTGGAACTGGAGTTATGGATGGTTTTGAGCTACCATGTGGGTGCTGGGAATCAAACATTGTCTTCTGCAAGAACAAGTGCTCTGAACTGTTAGTCATCTCTCCAGCCTTTGTTTTATATTTTAAAAAATATTGGAATTAAGCGGGATATGGTGGGGCATGCCTTTAATCCCAGCACTTGGAAGGCAGAAGCAGGCACTGAGTATGATACTATCCTTGTCTACAGAGCCAGCTCCAGGACAGCCAGGGCTACACAGAGAAACCATGTCTCTAAAAACAAACAACAATGAAATAAATGAATGAAATTTTTGTTTGTTTGTTTGTTTGCTGCTATTTATTTATTTATTTATTTAATGCCGAATGCTGTTTATTGAAGGAGGGAAGAGGTCTTAAATACAGGTTTACAGCACAATGGGAGAACCCCTGAGGGCAGAAGTTCGCTACTGATATTTTACAATCTTGCATCTAAGCTGTTAACGCTCATTATGCAGGAGACACAGACAAGGAACTTCCCTTAAGCATTCAGGAGGGTGGAACCCGGCAAGGAATTAGCATAGGGAGGATATCAAGGTCAAGGTCAGCAAGCAAGACAACAGTTACCCAAAACGGGCGTGGGGGGGTTGGGGGAGGGGGGGCAGGACCCTACAGGTCCCCCTTTTACTAAAAAATGAGCTTCTGACTTAGGTTGCATGGGACGTCAGCAGGTCACCTTACCCGTCATGGAGACGCCTGCCCAGGCTACACAGGCGCTCTTGAAATTTTTTTAAAAAAATCTGAATTAAGCCATGCCTATGATCCCAGCAATTCCATTGTTACAGAAGCAGAGTCCCGAGGATCACTGCAAAGTTGAGGCCAATCTGACCTACATACTTAGTGCCAGGACTACATAGGGAGAACTTGTCTCAACTCCATTCCCCAAGAAATCCTTGGAATTAAGTTTCCAAAGGGATAGAGTTGTGAAGAGTAAAACTAGTCATAGCTGCATTTTGTACAGATTGGTTTGGACAGACATTATTGAACAAATATTTAAGGTGTATTATGTGTTACAACATATTAAAGGGAATTCTAAAGGTAATGGATCCCACCACTTGAGAGGCAGAGGCAGCCTGGTCTATATTCTGAGTTTGAGACTAGCCAGAGCTACCCAATAAGACCTTGTCTAAATAAAAGAAGGCTATCAATGTCTTACTTTACTAATTTCATGTACTACTTGCCTCTGCTGTATGAATTTTGTTTTTTTTCCCCCATAGGTTAGGAATATGTTAATATAACCTTTCTATGCATACATGCAGCTTGATTCAAAATTCCCAGTCAGCAGTTGAAAACTAATAAGCATCCAATACTTTACAATGCACTACACAACTATGGTGTTTGATAGATTAGGTGAATTAAACATGTATTACACTTAAGGTTATTTTCAATTCACAATGAGATTATTGGGATTATAATCCCATCATAAATTCAAACATTTGTATTACTAGGGTTCAGAAACCCTGACCAGGCATAGTGGTGCACACTTTTAATCCCAGCACTTGGGAGGCAAAGGCAGTTCTCTGTGAGTTCCAGGATAGCCAGAACTACATAATGAGACCCTGTCTCAAAAACAAACAAAAACCCTGTTCTAGAGCAAGAAACTGTTTCTTGCTGTTTGTTAGATGAGTATCCACTCCATGCTTGACGGAAGTGCTTAGGAATAGTTTTGTTTGTTTGATTGTTTGAGACAATGGACTTTCTTTGCCCGGCTGTTTTCTAATTCAGATGTTTTATTTTGGTTTTTTTTGGGGGGGGGGCGGTTTGAAACAGGGTTTCTCTGTGTAGCTTTGGAGCCTGTCCTGGAACTCACTCTGTAGACCATGATGGCCTCTAACTCACAGAGATCCGCCTGCCTCTGCCTCCCAAATGCTGGGATCAAAGGTGTGCACCACCACCCGGCTTAAAAGAAATTTTTGAGAGAGATCTTACAGTGAACTAACTAAAGAAAATACTAGGTAGGCAAATCTGAGTAGATTTCACCTGGTTTTGCATCCGGCTTCTCAATTCCCCTTGGTGGAGCTACTCTTCCATCTCCTTGTCCTCCTCTCTTAGGAGCTGGGTCTAAGGATGGAGTTGTAAAATACTCCCGGGTCTTGTTGTAGATAGGGACGTAGTTTTTCTTACCACTTTCATCCTTATTCGATGCTTTGGATGAAGTTTCTCTAGTGCTACTTGAACTCAGTCAGCTAATACCTTTGTGTGTGTGTGTGTGTGTGTGTTTTATGATCTATTTATGTGTATGAGTGTTTTATCTGCATGTGTATATGTGCATGCTTGATACAGAGGTCAGAAGAGGGCATTGGATTCTGTAACACATGGTTGTGTGACACCATATGGGTGCTGGGAACCAATCCTGGGTCCTCTGCAAGAACAGTAAGTGCTCTTAACTACTGAGCCATCCTTTCAAACGCCCCCCCCCCCCCCACCCCGTCCCTTTTTAAATTAATTTTTCTTGTTTTTTTGTTTGTTTGCTTGTTTTTCGAGACAGTGTTTCTCTGTGTAGCTTTGCGCCTTTCCTGGAACTCTCTGTAGCCCAGGCTGGCCTCAAACTCACGGAGATCCACCTGGCTCTGCCTCCTGAGTGCTGGGATTAAAGGCGTGCGCCACCACCACCACCCGGCTAATTTTTCTTTATAAGGATTTTGTGTACATGTATACACAATGAATATAGTCATATATTCCCCCACGCCTGGCTATAGCAATGTACATTTTAATACAATTCTGGGCTGGAGTCGATTTGGAGAGTAATATATCTATATACTCACCAATTAGAGTGGAACTCTTTAAATAAGGTGGGGATTCCTGACTAGGATGATGGTGAATGCCTGTAATCCTGTGGCTTGAGAGGGAAGTGGATCACGGTTAAAGACCAGCTTCCATTACATAGTGAGTCTGAGGCTAACCTGAGCTAGCCAAGATGTCTCAGACAAACAAAAGGCACGCTATCAGTTTATCTGGTTTTCATTTTCAGATGAAAAGTGGAGTCTAGAATTTGTTAGCAAAGAGAGCGACAGGTTGCTAAAAGCTCACTTCCCCTCTTCCAGTGTCTCTCCCAAAACACTAATTATGCATTTCTCTGTTGACTATTCTACAGCAGTAATAAGAGCTCTTAACACCTGAGCCATCTCTCCAGCCCCAAATTCATTATATTTTCAACCTTCACAAACCTGTTATATCTTATACTTAAAAGTATTTACTGAGGGCCTGGAGAGATGGCACAGAAGTTACAAACACTTGCTGATCTTGTAGAAGACTAGGATTTAGTTCCCAGCACCTGTATGTTAGCTTACAGTCATCTGTGACTCCAGTTCATGAGATTCAACACTCTTGTTATGCCTTCCATGGGCACCAGGCACACATGTGATGTACATACATACATGCAACCTGAAGGGACCCACACACAATGGGGTGCTGCCTCCCAGACCCCGGATTAAGCACAAACCACCCCCAAACACCCATTTTCACAGATTTTTTTATTAAGCAGGGAAGAAAAGTAAAGTGGCTGATTTTAGACTCAGAAAACAGCAGCCAATGACCTTGCAGGTGGGAGTTTTTAAGAGGAAAAAGGGGGAGGTTTGTGTGAGAATGGGTCAGGATTCAGTGGTATGTTTTGATTGAGCATGTTAATTGGGGTAGCCTAAAGGGGGCTTTTGATTGCTCAACTTTATTACTTTGATTGTTGGACCTTGGTGATCAGCCTTAAAAGTGAGTCTAGCATAAGAAAGTGTCCAAATAAGGGAACAGACCTTGGTGGCTAGTTTTAGGGATGTAATCTTTATTTGCTAGAGCCCCTCACAACCAACCACTCATACACATAAAATATAAATAAATCTTTTTTTTCTTAAAGGAGTGGTCTCTAAAGATAATTTTTTACGTAGTCACTGCATAAGGCTGGGCAGACGGCTCGTCAGGTAAAGGCACTTGCTGCCAACCTGACAGCATGAGTTCAGTCCCTGGAACCCGCAGGAAAGAGGAGAACTAAGTCCTGAAAGCTGTCCTCTGACTTTCACACATGTGCTGTGGCATGGTCAAGCACATACATAGTAAAATAAATACATTTTATAAGAAGAAGTTAATGTTGTCACTGTTCTAATAAATTCTGAAATAGGTTTTCTTTTTATTTATTTATTTACTTTATTTTGTGTGAATTGTTGTTTTCCTACATGTATGTCTTTGTGAGGGTGCTGGATCCCCTGGATATAGACAGTTGTGAGCTACCATGTGGGTGCTGGTACTTGAACCTGGGTCCTCTGAAAGAGTAGCCAGAGTGCTTTTAACCTCTGAGCCATCTCTCCAGCCCCCATAGGTTTTCATTTTACAGATACATAATTGATATATTAAAAACTCTCACGTCTGCAGTGATCTACTGAACCTAGGAATTTACCATATCTCTTGGCTCACAGACTAAATTGCTATGGTTTGAATCTATCAACCTAAAATTCATGTGTTATATTATCTCATTATAGATGGTTATGAGCCACCATGTGGGTGCTGGGAATTGAACCCAGGTCCTCTGGAAGAAGGGCCAGTGCTCTTAACCTCTGAGCCATCTCTCCAGCCCCCTCTATGCGGTATTGTTAATAGCAATATCCTTAAGTAATTTCTGCCATCATAACAAGAGTAGGGTTCATTATGGAGAGTAGGTTTGGAATGACAGAGGAGTTAGCCTCTCTAGCTGCTTATTGCCACACGTCTTCTGCTGTTATGAAGTATCAGGGCAGTCTTCATCAGATGTTGGCCTTCAGTCTTGAATTCCCAGCTTCAAGAACTGACCAAATAAATTCAAATTAGGAATGACTCGATCTTTGATGTTCAATTATAAAGCAGCGGTAAACAAACTAGCACACACACAAATAAATGGGTTGAGGTTTAGTATAACTACTCAAAAACACTTACAAAGGCATAGACTTAGAGACCAACAGAGCTGTATGCTAGTGTCTGAGAGGCTTAAAGTCAAGATTTTCTTTCTTTCTTTTTTTTTTTTTTAAAGAAAATCTAATTGTGTGTATTTGTGTGAGTATGTGTACGTGTATGCCATGTGTGGATGCCACAGAGGCCAGAAGAGAGAGCTGCTAAAGTTGGTGTTATAGGCAGTTGTGAATTGCCTGACTGGCTGAGAACTGAACTCAGGTCCTCTGGATGCACAGTGAGCATTATTAACTGCTGAGCTATCTCTCCAGCCCAATATAGCTATTTCTGCATGAGGTATAGTGACAACTTTAAAAACAATTTGGAAAAATTACTTCTCAGTGTGGCTTCAGCCATATGAACTGTCTGTGTAGGTCAAGGCAGTTGAGTACTGGTTTCGTGTATTTAGCATCAGGGGTATAGTGTAGATACTGAGGAATGTATTAGGTGATTTTGTGGTCTTATGAACGTAGAATGTACTTCTATGAATCTAGATGGTATGGGCTGTATTACAGTAGCATTGTCATATATTTGGTCCATAGCTGACAGAAACATCATTCTGCAAAATATAACTTTTATTGCATGGATGCCTTGTAATGCACAAAGAAATGGGCAAGGATATATAATCATCTCATGCTAGGGGAAATTGAATACCTGATAATAATTAAGAAAAGTCTGTCTCAATGTGGAAGCAAATTACAATCATATACTTAAATTTTTGAGACAATATGTCTCACAGTCTGAAGAATTCACTCTACATTCTTTATGGGTGTGAGTCTGCTTGCATATATGCATCTGAACATAAATTAGTGTATACATAAAATGATAACATTCTTCAACTTTCAAGTAGGAACACTTAAATTTGGTGTTAATTTTGTTGTTGTTATTGTTTTCTGGACTGAAGGTATTCTAAAGCAAGTTAAAGATTACATAAAACAGTGTAGCAAATGCCAGGAGAAGCTTGATCGCTCCCGTCCAATATCAGATGCTTCAGAAATGTTGGAAGAATTGGGATTGGACCTTGAATCTGGAGAAGAAAGTAATGAATCAGAGGATGACCTGAGCAACTTCACTTCACCTCCAACCACAGCCTCCAAGTCTTCAAAAAAGAAGCCAGTATCGAAACATGAACTTGTATTTGTAAGTGTGCTTTCTAGCCAACTTTTATCTGAAAGGATTTTGTGGTTGTTTGTTTGTCTAAGTCTGTAACATTGTTGACTATGAGTGCTGAGACTGAGGGGATGTATTTGTCTAAAGCAGTGGTCTCAAACTTCTAATGCTGAGACCCTTTAATATACTTCCTTATACTGTGTATATGTAATATATCTCTTGATCTCAAACATATTTTGACAGGTTGACACCAAAGGAGTGGTGAAACGTTCTTCTCCAAAACATTGCCAGGCAGTTTTGAAACAGCTGAATGAACAGAGGCTTTCCAACCAATTCTGTGATGTTACGTTGTTAATTGAAGGAGAAGAGTACAAAGCTCATAAGTCTGTTCTGTCAGCAAATAGTGAATATTTTCGAGATCTTTTTATTGAAAAGGGAGCTGTTTCTAGTCATGAGGCGGTCGTGGATCTTTCTGGTAAGATTTTTCTAATACCCTTTGCTGTTTATTAATAAGCGTCCTCTAGAAGGGAAATACATATGTATCTTCCAAACAAATAGATGTATGTCAAAATGTAGGCCTGGCCGGGCGGTGGTGGCGCACGCCTTTAATCCCAGCACTCGGGAGGCAGAGCCAGGTGGATCTCTGTGAGTTCGAGGCCAGCCTGGTCTCCAAAGCGAATTCCAGGAAAGGCGCAAAGCTACACAGAGAAACCCTGTCTCGAAAAACCAAAATAAATAAATAAATAAATAAATAAATGTAGGCCTGTTTTCTCAATGGGAAAGTCCTTTTAAAGCAAGGCTTCTAAGATGATTGTGGAAAGGCTGTTTTGTTTTGGGGATGTTGTGTCCCCTCCCCCCCCACCTCCAAAGGTTTATCTGTGTAGCCCTGGCTGTCCTTGAACCCACTCTATATACCAGGGTGGCCTCTGAACTCAGATCCATCTCACTTTGCCTCCCAATCACTGAGATTCAAAGTGTGTGCAACCACACCTGGCAGAAAGGCTGTCATTTCTTAGCACTGCCTCTTAAGGTCAGGGAATTGTAGTAGAGTTATTTCTGGGATTGGAATGAAACAGAGAAATCTACAACTTAGTATTATTATGTTGAATGAAAATAATACTTTAAAATTGCCTACTTAATATCTTGTTTTCTGAAACATGGGACTTTATATATTGTACTTGTGTGTGATTATAATTTTGTGTAAGTGGTGAATGTATTTGTTAGCATGTATAGTGGTCTACATCAGGTGTCTTTTCTCTATTGCTCTCCATATTTATTTTTTGAGACCAAGTCTCATGGCCGGTCACCATACCTGAAGCTCATCATTTGGGCCAGGTTGCTTGGCCAATGAATTTCAGGGATCTGCCTGTTTCCATACTCTCCCCAACTCCCCCAAACACCATTGAGGTCGCAAGATCTGTTCCTGTGCCAGAACCGTGGTTTTTGTTGTTGTTCTTGTTACTATGGCTCTATAATAGAATTTCAGGTCTGGTTTTAAGACCCTGCAGCATTGTCCTTCCCGCTTAGTATCCCTTGGTTTATCATGAGGTGCTGTGTGTTTGTACATAGATTTAGGATTGTCTTTCTAGTTCTGTGAAGAATGTCCTTGTGAGTGTGTCAAATCTGTGTACTGCTTTCAGTTAACAGCTATTTTGATAGTATTAGTTCTGCCAGTCTATGAACAGGAACAGGGTTTCCATGTTAATAGTGCTGTTAAATAGTGTCTTCAGTTTTTTCCCCCTTCACTGTCTTGAAGTTTTTAATTGTAGAGGTCTAGTTTTTGTTTTGTTTTTGCTTGGAAAAGTATTATTAATGAGGTTTTCCTCTAATTTCTTGGCAGATTTGTCATTGATATATAGAAAACCTACTGACTTTAATAGTGTGTATGTCCTGCTACTTTTCTAAGGGTTTCCAATGTTTTTAAAGTCTTTTTTTTTTTTAACATGTGCATTGGTATTTTGTCTCATGTTTGCCTGGGTGAGGGTGTTGGGTCCCCTGGAACTGGAGTTATAGACAGCTATAAACTGCTATGTGGATGCTGGGAATTGAACCTGGGTCCTCTGGAAGAGCAATCAGTGCTCTTAACCATTGAGCCATCTCTCCAGGCCCTAGAATCTTTTAAGTAAAGAATCACAGGCCGGGCGGTGGTGGCTCACGCCTTTAATCCCAGCACTTGGGAGGCAGAGGCAGGCGGATCTCTGTGAGTTCGAGGCCATCCTGGTCTACAGAGCAAGATCCAGGACAGGAACCAAAGCTACACAGAGAAACCCTGTCTTGAAAAACCAAAAAAAAAAAAAAAGTAAAGAATCACGTCATTTGCAAATGAGAATAGTTTTTTTTTCATTCTCCCCTTTCTGATTTGTAATTTTTTTTCTCTTGCTTTATTGTTTACCTAAGACTTCAAGCAATATTCATTAAGAGTGGAGAGAGTGAAGCCAGGCGTCACCCCGGCACTCAGGAGGCAGAACCAGGTGGATCTCTGAGTTCAAGGCCAGCCTGGTCTATAGAGCGAGATCCAGGACAGGCACCAAAACAACACAGGGAAACCCTGTCTCAGGGGAAAAAAAAGAATGGAAAGAGTAGACACCAGTCTGGTCTCATTCTAGATAGTCTCCCTTTGTACGATGTTGGCTATAGGTTTGTTATAGATAGATAGATAGATAGATAGATAGATAGATAGATAGATAGATAGATAGATAGATAGCCTTTATTATGTTGAGGTATGTTCCTTTTATTCGTAGTTTATTTGGGGCTTTTTTGTCCTGAAGGCATGTTGAGCTTTGTTGAAGGTCCTCCTGCTATCAATTGAGATTATAAAGTGGTTGGTTTACTTACTTTTTTTCTTTCTTGGTTTAGACAAGGTGTATCTATAAAGCTCTGCTTGGTCTGAAACTCGCTATGTTGACCATGCTGACCGTAATTCACAGAGATTCACATGCCATTGTCTCCTGTGTGTAAAGTCATGGGCTGCCATGCCCTTCTCTCATGTTGTTTCTATTCTTAAGTCTATGTGCTGTATTACATACGCTTTATTGGTTTGCATTTGATGAATCAATCTTGAGTCCCTGGATGAAACCACTCATGAGGTATTAATGTGTTCTTTGTCGGGGATGGGAATGGAGTGGGGGTAGTGTCTTACCATGTAGTTCTGGCTGTCCTGGAACTCATTGTGAAGACTAGGCTAGCCTCAAATTCATAGAAATTTCCCTGCCTCTCCCTCCTGAGTGCTGGGATCAAAGTATTTGTCTACACCTGGTGCCTTAATGTGTTCAATTTACAACAATACTGTTCAGAATTCTTTTCTTTTTTGTTTTGTTTTGTTTTAGAGGCAGGGACAGCTCTGGCTATCCTGGAACTCACTATGTAGACCAGGCTGACATTGAACCCATAGAGATCTGCCTGCCTCTGCCTCCCAAGTGCTGTGATTAAAAGTACGCATCATTGTGCCTGGCTCAGAATTTTTGTATCTGTGTTCACCAGGAAAATTAGTTTGTAGTCATCTCTCACTTTTTATCATTTATTAGTTTGTTTGTTTCATGTTCTTATCCAGTTTTATACCAGGGTAATGGTGGTTTCTTAGAATGAGCTTGGCGTTCTGTTTTATAAACATTTTGAGGAACGTTGGGATTTGCTAGGATCTGGTCAGCTTGAGGCTTCCTGCCTGCAGTTGTTCTTGTACTTAGGCATCCATGGGAGCTCAGGGTTTAATAACAGGCTCTCTGTCAAGATGGTGCCCAGCTGCTGCTCTCTGAGTTATTATTCAGGGACAATGTGGAATGATTTCTTTTCTCTGCTGGAGGTGTGCAGAGAGCAGGTTGCCCATCCCTTCCTTACCTAGCTTACCTTTTGAAAGTGCTTCCCTGCCCACCCCACAAGGAGCTGCAAAGCTGAATCGTGTTGATTTTGTGGATTTAGAAGTTCTCGTTCTCTTTGTACTTGAGTTGTTGTTGTGTTAAAGATTTGTTTATTATGTATACAGTATTCTGCCTGCATGTGTGCCTGCAGGCCAGAAAGGGCACCAGATCTCATTACAGATGGTTGTGAGCCACCATGTGGTTGCTGGGAATTGAACTCAGGACCTCTGGAAGAGCAGCCAGTGCTCTTAACCTCTGAGCCATCTCTCCAGCTCCCTGTTTTTGTTTCTGTTTGTTTTTCAATATAGGGTTCTCTGTGTAACAGCTCTGGCTTCAAACTGACAGCCCCTGAGTGCTTGCTGGGATTAAAGGCAGTCACCACTATCCAGCCTTTTTTTTTTTTTTTTTTTCTTAATTTTCCCCCCTCACTAGGTCACATAGAAGTTACTTCTGGCCTTCTAGCTTGCCCTAGTAGTTCTATCTATTTGATTTTGATTAAAATGTTCTGGGGGCGGGGGGATGAATGTGTGTGTGTGTGTGTGTGTGTGTGTGTGTGTGTGTGTGTGTAAACAAGCTAAAGGTAAAAATAAAGCGGAGTTATCAATTACCTCGTAAGAGAAGGAATCTGAGTGGATTAATTTCTTTCTTACTCTTTTTTTTTGTTGTTGTTTTTGTTTTTCGAGACAGGGTTTCTCTGTGTAGCTTTGCACCTTTCCTGGATCTCGCTCTGTAGCCCAGGCTGGCCTCGAACTCACGGAGATAGGCCTGCCTCTGCCTCCCGAGTGCTGGGATTAAAGGTGTGCGCTACCACCGCCCGGCAGAATTTCTTACTTTCTTTACAATACTTTAACACATTACTTATTTTAGATACTTAGTCATTTGGAATTCCTCCTAAGAGGGATTTTTATGATTAAATTTCTCCCTTGCCCTTTAGATCTTTGAACTGAGAAATTAAAACGACATTCGGTAAAAAGTCAAAATGGATTATTGTTAGTATATGATTTAATGACTTGTCTATGTGTATAAAAGCTCTATATTTTATATACCTAGGATAAAAACAGTTGCTTTTTCTATGTATTAAATCGGTCTCACAGTTTATCTCCGTGTTTTAGGAGGATGTACTGTTGTATGAAAAGAGCAAAGTGTAGGCAGTGTGTATAGGGGGTGGAGAGGGGATAAGAATACCTGGATGACATAAAGAAACTTGACAAGACAGGAGATTGAAAGACCTGCCATACAAAGGGATTGGCAGAATGAATTTTATAAAAATGGCTACGTTCTCAAATCTACAGATTCAACATAATCTTCATCATAATTCGAGAAATCCATGGAGTCTATTTAATGAACAAAGGAATTTGTTTAGGGGTTAATTCACTACCATGGGAGATTTATCATAAGGTCCCACTGATTTGCCTGGTTCAATATCTCAGCATCCAATATCACCAGGAGGCGAAGAGAGGCGCCCGTGCATCCCAGGTCTTGAGGGTCCGCATGAGCAGCCACGCCCCAGGGGCATGTACTTCAAGGTCATAGGCAGGTGTAACAGTTAACCTGCTACCTCACTAGGGTGGTGCTTCAAGGCTAGAACAGCTACGCACTACACCATCAAAATCCATGACATTCTTCACAGAATTTGGGGAAAAAAACAAAAATGAAAATTCATATGGAAACAAAACAGTGCACGCAGCAAAAGCAATCCTTAGCAGAAAGAGCAGTGCTGGAGATCCCAGAGTACTAAGCCTGGGTCATATATATTACAGAGCCAGCGCGACAGAGGACATTTGGGACAATGGAATACAACAGAGGGGCCTAGCAGTGCACCTATATAGTTAGACTTTACTTTTGACAAACAGACATTGGAGAAAAACAGCTACTTTAACATAGCGTTGGGCAGACTGGGTTAGCTCAAGAAGAATGGCACTAGATCCACATCTTGGCAAGGACTCTTGGAAAGAATTGATGAATGCGATTTCTTGAAATTGAAAAGCAAAGGAAAAAAAAAAGTGAGACAGCTTACAGAGTGGGGAGAAAGTCTGGCAATTACATATCAGACTGAGATTAATAACCAAAATATATGAAGAACTACAAAAATCAGACACCCTTGATACACACACACGAGAGAGGAGAGAGGAGAGAGTAAGCTCCTCCCAAATCTTTCAGCCAATTGATGGATAAATGAATTGAATACAGTTCTCAAAAGAAGAAATACAAAGGCTAATAAAAACTTGAACTTGAAGTTCGAGGCCAGCCTGGTCTACAGAGCAAGATCCAGGAAAGGCACAAAGCTACACAGAGAAACCCTGTCTCGTAAAATCAAAAAAAAAAAAAAAAAAAAAAAAAAAACGAACTTGAACTTGAACTTGAGTGTTGAATATCCTTAGCCATCAGGGGAATGCAAATTAAAATTGCCAGAGAGATTGACTCAGTAGTTAGGAGGGCTGGCTGCTCTTCTCGGGGACCCAGGGTCAATTCTCAGCACTCACATGGCAGCTGACAACCATCTGTAACTCCCTTTCCAGGCGATCTGACTCCCTCTTCTGCTCTCTGAGGATACCAGATATTAAAGTAATGCACACACCTACATGCAAGCAATCACCTATATCCATTTATAAGAATAAAAATTGCTTTGGGATTCCTTCTCACCCACATCGAATAACGAAACAAATGACTACAGATGCTGGTGAAAATGTGAGAAAAGAAGCTGGGCGGTGGTGGTGCACGCCTTTAATCCCAGCACTCGTGAGGCAGAGCCATGTGGATCTTTGTGAGTTCGAGGCTAGCCAGGGCTACTGAGTGAATTCCAGGAAAGGCCCAAAGCTATACAGAAAAACCCTGTCTCGAAAAACCAAAAAAAAAAAAGTGAGAAAAGAAGATCTATTATTCATTGTGGGTGGGAAAGTATACTTGTGTAGACATTATAAAAATATGTATGGAGTTGTTGGATGAGGTGGTACACATCATTAACCCCAGCTTTCAGAGACAGGCCTCTGCCAATTTGAGGCCAGCATGGTCTACATAGTCAGTTACAGGACAGCCAAGGCTATGTAGAGAGATCCTGCCTCAAAAATAAATAAAATAAACAACAACAACAACCAAACACGAAAAATAAACTGCTACAGATGACCCACTTTTACCTTTCCTGGGTAAAGTCAATATGCTGTAGAAATACTTGTACATCTATGTTTATTGCTTCACTAATCATAATAGGTAAGAAATTGAACCAGACTAGATGTTCATCAAGATAAATGAATAAAGAATTATGTTGTATATGCACAGAATGGAATTTCATTCATCCCTAGAGAATGAAATCCATGCTTATTTAGAACAACAGATAGAATTTGAAATCATTGTTAAGTGAAGTTTATATAGTGAGATCCTTTTTCAAAACAAAAACCAAAAAGAAACAAAATGTTTTCTTTTCCTGTCATTTTTAAGGACAGATTATCCCTTAAGGAATTTTAGCCATTGTCTATTTTGTGCCATTTATTTCAAAGAAGTCTTTTTTTTTTTTTTTCTGAGATTCATTTTAGGATTTTCAGTGTTAACAGTGAGATGGATTCTTTAGCCATTGTTTTATTTGTAATAAATTATTGCTTTAAGTTAGAACAAGCCAGGCGGCGGTGGCACACGCCTTTAATCCCAGCACTCGGGAGGCAAAGCCAGGCGGATCTCTGTGAGTTTGAGGATAGGCTGGTCTACAGAGCGAGATCCAGGAGAGGCACCAAAACTACACAGAGAAACCCTGTCTCGAAAAACCAAAAAAATAAAAAAAAAGAAAGTTAGAACAACAAAAAAGTACTACATGGTTTTCCTCATTCATCCCCCACATTTTAAAGTAGGCATGCTTGCCGATCATAAAATAGAAAGGAAGAGGAAAGGAGGGGATTTTAAAGGAGATGGGAAATAGAGTAGTATCATGAATAGAAGGGGGCTTTGGGAGGAGGAAGGGAATCATCTGTCTGAAGGGGGAGGTGTTTAGTAGAGGCCACAACGAAAGAATGAAGTATAAGCACACATAGAGAGAGAGAAGTCAACACCCATAACTTGGTTTGTTAACCTAAAACCAACTCCAGAAAGATAAGCACTTTTTTTGGACAAGGGAAAGAGAAAAGTGGGTGTTGGATCTAGGACTTTGCAGGTGTGCTGTGCACTGACTTTCACCTGTAGTCTTGTACAACTTCATCATCATCTGTCTGTGAAAATAGAATTACAGTCATCACTGCAGAGTGCTTTTCTCTTACATTTTAGGGTGTGTGTATGAATTTAAAATGACTACTGAAAGTAAAGCACCGAGAAGCAAATTGAACTTATCCTGTTACAAGAAAATAATTCAATATTTCATAGTATTAACTAATGATTCTACAATAATTATTTTATTCCTTGAATCCAGGATAAACCATCTAACCCAGTTATCTATCCTCCTTTCTATTTTTGTAATGAAAGTTGGGCATCTATACCCATTTAATCTGCTTTTCAGCTATAATTTCAAAGCAGAGTGGTTATGACAGATACCTTATGACCTGCAGTATTTATTCCCTGATTCATGGCAGAAAGTATTTAGTAACCCTTGCTTTAAATTGTAGTTTTTGTTTTTGTTGTTTTGGAGGTAAGATTTTATATATCCCAGGCTGGCCTTGAACCTTACGTAGCCCAAGAGATGACTTGGAACTTTGATCTTCCTTGCTCCAATTTGAGTGCTAGGATTACAGGGATACACCACACACACCTGATTTTATGTGTTAAGGAGATCAAACCCACTGGTTCCTGCTAGTCGAGAATTCTAGCAACTGAGCTATATCTACATCCCTGGGCTCAAAATTTAGGTGGTTGTTTTTTAATACATTTATTTAGTATGGGTGTAGGTGTGGGGGCATTTGTGTGCCAGGCAAGGCACAGTTGTAGAGGTCTGAAGACAACTTGTGGAAATTGGTTGGTTCTCTCCTTCATCATGTGTGTTCTAGGGATTGACCTCAAGTTATCAAGTGCCTTTACCAGAGTCATCTCACTGGCTCCAAATCTTAGTTTTTAATGTGCACAGGTAGAGCACTTTGTTCAATTAAATTTTTATATGGACTGCTACTATTAGAAAATATAGCTATCTGTAATAAGTGAAGAGAGGGGACAGGTTGGTTGGTCCCTGTCTATTCACTTTCCTACCCCCTCCCCTTTTTTACCCTCTATTCTCCAGCAACTGTTTCTTGAAGGGAATTGAGGAACCCCCAGGGTTCTAAGGAGTACAGTTTGAAAATGGCTGCCTTATAACAACTCTTGAGGTATTAAGTCTGTTATTATTTTCTTCTTTATAGTGGTTTAGAAACTCAGCTCATGGATGTGAGTTAGTCAAGGTTGTTTAATAGCAACCAGAAATTAGAGAAAATCCACTGATAACTAATTGTAGAATAATGGTAGCAGTTGGCTTTTCACTATATTCTTGTCGCAAGTCTATATTATTCATAGAAAGTAGTTTTGTAATGATTGACTTTTTTGTTCTTTGCTTTCTCTTGTTTCATACAGGTTTTTGTAAAGCAAGCTTCCTTCCTTTGCTGGAATTTGCCTATACTTCTGTACTAAGTTTTGACTTCTGCAGCATGGCTGATGTAGCTATCTTAGCTCGCCATCTTTTTATGTCAGAAGTTTTAGAAATTTGTGAAAGTGTGCATAAACTAATGGAAGAAAAGCAGCTAACAGTGTATAAGAAAGGTGAAGTACAAACGGTCGCATCTACTCAGGATTTGCCAGCACACAATGGAACTACAGCAGCACCTGTGATTAGGAATGAAGCAACCACAGCTTTGTCGAGTGAACTTGGACATTGTGAAATTGTCCTGCTGGTAAATGGAGAATTGCCAGAAACAGAACAGAGTGGGGAGCCAGGACAGCAGCCTCTGCCGCAGGTTTCTCCAGAGGCTGAAGCTAGTGTGTCCCCTGTAGAGTGTATAACTAATCCCCATTCTGAAGTAGGGACTACTAGCTTAGAAACAAATACCAACCAAACAGAAATAGAGACTGCAGTCATCAGAGAGGAGGGCCCAGTTGATAATGTTCATCCTAACATTTCAAAAGAGAATGTAATCAATATTTCTCAAGAGGACAGTGATCCAGGAAGTGACACATCGCCTGGGGACATCAGTGCCAAGGACTTTCCCGATGGTAGTCAGAGCCCTGACCAGCCTCTAAAAGATCAGGAAGCTCTGATTGAGACCACAGAAAAGACAGACTCAGGCCCAGAGGATGATACTTACAGAAGTAGGCTTAGGCAGCGGTCTGTTAATGAAGGGGGCTACATCCGGCTACACAAGGGCATGGAGAAAAAGTTACAGAAGCGGAAAGCCATTTCTAAGTCTGCAGTTCAGCAGGTATGATGGGAAATAGGTGGTTTTTGTCACTCTAGCTTGAGGGCATTCTAGTAATGAACTCGTGCCTACAATAAAAATTGTAGGAGGGGGATGTGCAGGGAAAGGGGAAGCAGTTTACTGCCTAAAGTACTGTATTACAAATCCCATGACTTTAAAAATGATACGGAGGCCAGACATGGTGTTGCATGTGAGGCAAGAGGATTGCTGTGAGTTGGAGGCCAATCTAGGCTATATAATACCAGGCCAGCCTGGACTACTACCAAGACCATGTCTTGAAAAATAATGAGTGTATTTTTTTTTTGGTTTTTCAAGACAGGGTTTCTCTGTGTAGTTTTGCGCCTTTCCTGGGACTCACTTGGTAGCCCAGGCTGGCCTCGAACTCACAGAGATTCGCCTGGCTCTGCCTCCCGAGTCCTGGGATTAAAGGCGTGCGCCACCACCGCCCGGCGAGTGTATTTTCTTAGATTGTGTTTTCTGTCTACTTAGGTGGCCCAGAAATTAGTTCAAAGAGGGAAAAAGATGAAACAACCCAAAAGGGATGCTAAGGAGAACACTGAAGAAACGTCTCATAAATGTGGGGAATGTGGAATGGTTTTTCAAAGACGATATGCCTTTATAATGCACACATTGAAACATGAAAGAGCTAGAGATTACAAATGCCCGGTAAGTGCCTGGAAAGCTAACTGAAAATGACCCTACATTCATAAATGGAATTCATCTGCTCTATTATCCCTACTACAGTTTTTGTTTTGTTTTGTTTTTTCGAGACAGGGTTTCTCTGTGTAGCTAAATAGAACATGAAGTCTTACATTGTAACTCAGGCTAGCCTCAGATTTGAGGCAGTCCTCCTAATTCAGGCTTTCAAGTACTGGGATAACAGGCAGGCATAACCACACCCCCAACCATTTCTTATATTGCTAAAAGATTCTGATTCATGTTATTATTTGCCCCACCTGAATACTCTTTCTTCTGTGTATCCTCAAGAAGAGGACAGTGGGGCTGGAGAGGCTGCTCTTTCAGAGGTCCCGAGTTCAATTCCCAGCAACCACATGGTGGCTCACAACCATCTGTAATTTACAAACAGTAAACTTGGGGCTACAGAGATGGCTCAGCAGTTTAAAACATTTGTTTTTCTTGCAGAGGACCCAGTTGTGGTTCTCAGCATCCTCATGGTGGCTCACAACCATCTATAGGCACATGTTTGATGCACATACATACATGCAGGCAAAACAGTCACACACATAAAAATTAATCAATCTAAATTTTAAAAAAACATTAAAAGGTAAGGTAGCAGAAGACGAGACCTAGGCAACTAAATTCTGTCTGCCAATAAATGTATAAAGTGATTCTCTGAATTTGAACTAGATTTCCAATAGAGAAAGCTGAAAATACATCACATTTGTATTATAGAGCCAACAAGACCCAAGAATTGAATTTGCTGATCATTTTGAGATTAGGAGCAATAACATTATCACCTTTTGGCCAAGGATCTCCCTTCCCTTTGGGGGAAAAAATTATAACTGCCCTGGGGAGGACAGTGTACATTGAGGGTAGTTATCTACCCCAAACCAGAAAAAGGAGTTTACTTACTGAATATTGAAACCTTTCAAGTTCTTTCTTTACTCAAGTACCATGATGTGAGGACTCAAACCCTTAACTTTAAAACAAAATGTTTTCTCTGCAAATAGAGAAATCTGAAGATCAATAACAAAAGACCTAATGGTATTGCTAGCCAGAGCCTCAGGTTGATACTGAGAAATACTGCTTCCACTTCAGTGTTGATTGGTGCTGGGGATAGCATCCAGGGCCTTGCACATGCTAGTTACATACTGTACCACAGTTAGTTGGTTTTTTGTTTTTGTTTAATTTTCTGCCCAATTATACAAAAAAATATCACAAATCTTAGGACAAAAGATTCCAAGAAAGGTTGAGGAATCCAAGATCTTGATAATAAAAAAAAACAACAACAAAATCTCTCCCAAGCAAGGAGGAGTGGTGGTGTATTCTTGTAATCATAGCATATGGAGGCTGAGGCAGGAAGAGTGTGAGTTCAAGGAAAATCTTGATTATATAAATGAGAAACTGTCCCCCAAAAGAAATAAAGTCTACAAAATAAGATTTATGTAAAAAATAAGTTGCATCTGTGAAACAACCAAATACAATCAAGCCCCCTGTATTGATAGATTCCATACCCACAGATTCAAGCAGTGTATGTTAAAAATATTTTCAGGGGCTAGAGGGATGGTTCGCCAGCAAGAGCACTTGTTGCTCTTGCACAGGACTCACATTTGGTTTCCTGCACCCACATGATAGCTAACAACCATTTGTAACCCCAGGGGATTGACTCTCTTTTGACTTCTGCAAGTACCAGGTATGAACGTGGTGTATGTACATACACACATGTAGACAAAATCCTTCTCACATAAACACAACTTTTAAAATGTTTACAATTTTTTCCTATACTAAACTTGTACAGGTCTTTTCATTATTCCTTAGAACTTTTTTTTTTTTTTTTTTTGGTTTGGTTTTTTGAGACAGGGTTTCTCTGTGTAATAGTCCTGGCTGTCATGGAACTCACTTTGTAGACCAGGCTGGCCTTGAACTCACAGAGATCCCCCTGGCTCTGCCTCCCGAGTACTGGGATTAAAGGCATGTGCCACCACTGCCCGGCAATAAAATACTCTTACCAAGGGAATTGAAGGGGAAAGGCTTTATTCTGGCTGCAAGAGCTTGAAGTAAGTGTTGGTCCGTCCACAGTCAGGAAGCATAGCGCTCTGAAGAAGGGCTGCTGCTCAGCACTTTCCCCCTTCGTCACCTGTCCTGTCCTTTGTCACAGGAAGAGCAGTCAAGACAGTGTCAGATGCACACCCAGGGACAAAGGCACACTGAGGAAAACAGCAGCTTTTAAATAAAATACTGATGTCTCCAACAAACAGATCTGACTGGAAGACTTTTAAATAAAATGCATGTCTCCAACAAACAGAGATCTGACTGGAAGACTTTTAAATAAAATGCATGTCTCCAACAAACAGAGATCTGACTGGAAGACTTTTAAATAAAATGCATGTCTCCAACAAACAGAGATCTGACTGGAAGACTTTTAAATAAAATACCGATGTCTCCAACAAACAGATCTGACTGGAAGACTTTTAACTTTATTATGATGTGACCCCACTGTAAATGGAAGAACATCTAGATAGTAACAAATACCTCAGAAAAGTTGGTGTGTACAGTTGAATAAATGTCCCAGAAAATAGAGCAAGAGAATCACTTAGAAAACAGGAGTGAAAATAAATAGGAAGATTAGATTGTTTTGAAGTTTTTAAGTATGTTTTCAGAGCATGGATAGAAAGAAGGGGAGAAAAAGCCAGATGTTTTCATCTTAAAATATTAAATCTAGAGCAAGGCATGTTGGCGCCTGCCTTAGATCCCAACATTCAGAAACAGCAGCAGATGGGTTTCCGTGAATTTGAGGCAAGCCAGAGCTACACAGAGGGACCTTGTCTCAAAAAAACAAAAAAAGACACACAAAAGAAGGTTGTGCCTAGGACATTGGATAGCAAGAAGAAACCTATATGAAAAGATTATTACTATGAAGTTTGTGTCTGTGGACATGGATGAACAGAGTGAAATTCAGAAAGAAAAAAATTAAAATTAGAAGACAGGACAGTTTGTTTAAAGTTACAGTGGTGAAGATTTTTAGTGATCAGTTGGTAATATAAAGAGACATAAGCAAAACAGAAAATAAAAAGTGAAAGGATCAAAGTATATCATGCAGCAAAGTATTGATAGCATTCATAACCAATAACCAAGTATAGTGGCTCTCTAATTCCAGCATTCAGAGGTTGAGGCAGGAGAAGAGTCAGGCTGGCTTGGACTTTAAGGTAAGTTATAGGCAGACTGAGAGAACCTGTCTCACACAAACAAACAAAACAAAACTGATCTTATATGAACCAGCTGTAATTAATGTGACATAACTATATTATTAAAGTGAGATGATGGGAATCGATAACACAGTGTGCAGAGGACGAATGTAAATGCACTCTACTTGGTATTAGAAAATAAACATTGAGAGACAGTAAAAATTTGCTGGGCAGTGGTGGCGCACGCCTTTAATCCCAGCACTTGGGAGGCAGAGCCAGGCGGATCTCTGTGAGTTCGAGGCCAGCCTGGGCTACCAAGTGAGTTCCAGGAAAGGCGCAAAGCTACACAGAGAGACCCTGTCTTGAAAAACCAAAAAAAAAAAAAAAAAAAAAAAACCAAAAAAAAAAAAAAGAGAGACAGTAAAAATTAATTCTAGAGGCCAATACAGAAATAATGAGTCAGAAGACTTGTTTTTTTTTTTTAATGAAAAAAATTTTTAAATAAATTTTTAATATGGTGAGCATATATATCCTCAATTTATGAGCACATAAGAGCTTTCCTGAACCCCAGTAACTATAAGATAAAATCTGAAGACTGTCATAGTCTTAACTTTTCTACTTTTTCTAGTCCCTGTTTCATTTCCACCGAAAACTCTTGGTATTAATATATTGATAATACTTTCTGCATGTGTTCTGGGGTAGTGATCTTGGTGATTGTGCCAGGATTCAAACTCAGGACCTCACTCAGATTAAGCAAGCCCTCTATCCCAAGTAAAACTCTACTATTCCTTTAAGACCCAACTCAAGCCTACTCTGATTATGCCCTCTTAAATACTTAATTCTCTCTGGAGTCTTATCCTTCTCGTATTTATAATCTGGTACCTAGTACTTTTTGTTTTTTATTTTTATTTTTTTATTTTTTTGAGACAGGGTCTCATATGGCCTAGGCTATTTTTTGTGTGTATATGTAGGTGGCTGTGTGCCACACAGCATCAGAGTTGTGTGGCAAGTACTTAACCCCCGAGACATCTCCCCAGTTCCATATATATTAGCTTTTAAACCGTGTATTTGTTTATTTAATTTTATAATTATAACCAGAATTGGAAAACAGAAACGTAAATTTTCACTTAACATTTTATATAGGAAGAACTTTCATTTTTCTTTTTCAGTTATGTAAAAAACAGTTTCAGTATAGTGCCTCATTGCGAGCACACCTTATACGGCATACGAGAAAGGACTCCCCCAGTTCGTCTTCATCTAATTCCACATCGAATGAGGCGTCAGGAGCATCATCTGAGAAGGGAAGAACCAAAAGAGAATTTATATGTTCCATATGTGGAAGGACATTACCTAAGTTATACTCTCTCCGAATACATATGCTGAAGCACACAGGGGTAAAGCCACATGCATGCCAGGTAAAGGCCTGTTTGTTTCACTACTTAAAGAAGATTGGAGATAACTGTAGTGATGACATGGGTTGATATGTATTCTCTGAAGTCATCTTTACTCTTCTGAAATGTTAGGGAAATTTATCTTTGGTTTGTTGCCTATGTTAAATGTAATTCCCTGTTGTAGTCTTTAATTTGAAGTTATACTTTAAAATTTTTCGTGTCCAGAGTATTCTACTGAGTGAGAATAGCTGTTTATCACCCATATCATCGCTTAGCCTTTAGTAGAAATCACCTGGAGTGAAAAAAAATGTACGGCATAAGCAAATACAGTTCAGGAAAAGTCCTTCCTACATTATCTTTCTGTTGTTGCTGAGGATTGAGGGGAAGTAAAAGCCAAAACTCTGGGTTAAAGAATCCTGTAATTATCCAGCTTTGGGCTGTTTGGAACATGGAACAGTTTTGAGCAACACCGATAGCCTTACATATAAACATGGCGATCTGTTTTTATTATCAAACAATTGCATAACCAATATAGTTTTGTTATTGTTGAATTTTTTTTTTTAGAACTTCATACATGAGCACTGCATCTGCCTTACTTCTGTAGCTCCTCCTGTCTTCAACTCTTCCTGTGCCCCCCCATCTATGATTGCTTTTTTTTTAGTTTTTCCGAGACAGGGTTTCTCTGCGTAGCTTTGCGCCTTTCCTGGATCTCGTTCAGTAGACCAGGCTGGCCTTGAACTCACAGAGATCCACCTGGCTCTGCCTCCCGAGTGCTGGGATTAAAGGTGTGCGCCGCCACCGCCCAACTATGATTGCTTTTTTAATTACTATTGTGTGTGTGTGTGTGTGTGTGTGTGTTGTTAATATTTGTATGTATGCACACACAGGTGTATACACCTCCTGGGTCCACTTAGCTCTGCTCATATGTACATACATGTGTCTAGGGCTGACTACTTGGGATTGGACATCTTATGTGGGAACTTGTCCCTGGAGGAGACTGATTCTCCCTCTCTCAGCAGCCATTACCCCCTCACCCCCCACCCCCATAGCTCTTCATATAGGGCTGTGACCACGTGGAATTGTACCTGTCTATTTTTGGCTTGTCAGTTGATGTTGTCATTGTGGAGCTGTTTTGATTGTCAATGGGTGTAGCTTCCCTGACAAATGGAGAAGACACCATCCTAGTCCTCTGGTTTTCTTAGATCCAGTCCCCCGCCTTTCTGAGATTTTCCCCGAATTATATCAGTTGGAGTTGGGAAATCATAGTTATTTACACTCTTCATTGCTGTGGGATGTTCTGTATGACAAATGTGTTGCTCTGATTGGTTAATAAATAAAACACTGATTGGCCAGGCAGGAAGTATAGGCGGGACAAGGAGAGAGGAGAATTCTGGGAAGTGGAAGGCTGAGGCAGAGAGACACTGCCAGCCGCCGCCATGACAAGCCAGATGTAAGGTACCGGTAAGCCACGAGCCACGTGGCAAAGTATAGATTAATAAAAATGGGTTAATTTAAGATAAAAGAACTAGATAGCAAGAAGCCCAAGCCTTTAGGCCAATCAGTTTAAATAATATAAGAGTGTGTATTTATTTTATAAGTGGGCTCCGGGACTGGCGGGTTTGGTGGGAGCTGGAGATAAACTCTCCAGCTATACTTCATTTTGACCTGTTTTGGATCTCTGTAATAGTTTCCATCTAATGTAGAAAGGAGCTACACTTATCTGTAGGAATAAAGATAAGTATTTTAGAATAGTTGGAAAATATATTCGTTTAGGAAAATGGCAGTAGAAGGGTCTCCTCTCAGCTCTATGACCTCTCTAGCCACAGGTCTCTTTTTAAGCATCTTACTACATGAAAGTAGAATTCCTTATAAGAGAACCTTTCATCAATATTTAGTATTTGCCAGCTCCTGGGCAGTCTGTTTCATTTTTATTATCACTCCCTGTTTTTCTTCACTGTTGCAATGATTTTTGAGAGTAGGTTCTAAGAGTTGCTTATTCATCAGTTTAAACACTAAGCGTTAGTTTTAGCATCTGGTCTTGAGTGTAACACTACTCAATGTATATTCCATGGAAAATAAACACAGAAATAAGAGTAAGAAAGCTCGGAGCTGTTAACATTGCTACATTTGTTGTGCTTAACAAAAAAATTTCCCAAGGGATTGGGCAAATTGAAAATAATTTGTTCTTCATCCAGAGTCTGAGAAGAACTATTTTATATGGTGTCTTGGGAGACGAGAAGGGTTCTTAATTAAGCTTTCATGCCTCCTTAAGGTGTGTGTGTGCCTTGCCAGGCTGGCAAGGATAACACAGTGGTTTTTCCTGCTGTTGTGTGCACTTTTGTACTGAGTAAGAAAATGAGTCAGCTAGCTAAGATCCTTGGTATGTGTGACTTTATCTTTGACATTGTCTTTTTGCTAACTTTAACATAATAAATTATAGTTTAGTTATTTAACATTTCTGTTTATGGTAATATTAGGATTCTTTGTATACAGTCTTCAAAAATAAATTCTTTTTTGTTTCGCTGCCTTAAACATTTCTATGTTAGGTCTGTGGAAAAACTTTTATCTATAAGCATGGTCTAAAATTACATCAAAGTCTCCATCAGTCACAAAAGCAGTTCCAGTGTGAACTGTGTGTCAAGTCATTTGTTACCAAACGGAGTCTTCAGGAACATATGAGTATTCACACAGGTAATTATAAAACTATTAACGTAGTTATATTTTATATTTCTAATTTAGTATTATGTTGATTGGTTATACTGTAATTACATCGGAACATTGTATTCCAGCACTTGGGACCATGAGGCAGGAGGATGATGAGTTTAAGGCCAGCTTGGGCTTCATAAAAGTTCTAGGCTAGTCTACTCTACATAGCTGGGCTTTGTCTCAAATTTCTCTTAACCCCCAAGTAGAAGTAATTGTATTAAGATGCTCATAAGTTAATATGTGCAATCTTTTAGTTAGTAATAAAATTTTAAAGCTTTCTTAAATACAGTTTTTAGAAATGTTCTTTTTTAAAAATTGACTTAATTTGTATGTGTGCGTGTGTGCGTGTGTGCGTGTGTGCGTGTGTGTGTGTGTGTGTGTGTGTGTGTGTGTGTGTGTGTGTGTGTGCATGTGGCAATTGGGTACTATGGCATATGTTTGTGGAGGTCAGAGGACGACTTTGAGGAGTCCATTCACTTCCTCCATCATGTAGGTACCAGGAATTGAAGAGAAGTTGAAAGGGTTAGCAACAAGTGCTTTACCCACCAAGCCTCACATACTTTCGTTCAGATGTGCTGTTAATTAAGCAAGAGTGTAGGAATGGCCAATGCTGCTGAACTTCTATTTAACCCAATTACTATTACAGTTCATAAATTATTCAGACATAGTATATTCTTACACAGTGGCCTTTACTAGTTTAGTCATTCATCATCCTGGCTGTCCTGGAACTTGAACTGTAGATCAGGCTGGCCTAGAACTCAGAGATCCTCCTGCCTCTGCTTCTCATGTCCTTAGATTAAAGGCATGTGCCATCATGCCTCCCAAAATGTCTAAAGCACATCGTCAGGTAGTCATGGCAGTGACCCTAGTCTTAGTTCCAATTCTGTTTCTGTCAACCTGTTCATAGCGGTGACAGTCTGGGTCAGGGAGAGCTGAGCTGCCACAAGTATGGGATTCCCATTCTGCGAGGGGTTGGAAGGATGGGAGGCTGGGCGGAGATGAAGGGAGCAGTAACAGGTTGGTAGGTAGGCACCCCTCCTAGCCTAGAGGTTCCCCTCTCCTTCCTTTGCTTGGCTTTTCCTTTTACCACTCTGTTCACCACTTCTCCATCAAGAGCTCCTGTCCTCTTTCCTCCTTCCTCTCCTAGGAATGTTTCAGTGCTGGGAGTCAGCTCTCACCTGCAAAGGTTTTCGTATCAGGAACACAGTACTATCACAATATGTTCAGTTTCTTGATGATGGTATAGTTTTGAAAGGAAATAGAAAATTTAATGAAGTTTTTTACCAAGTTTTTGTAAAATGACATTGTTTCTGTGTTCTCTTATCTTGATAAAATTTGAACTTCTGAAATATAACTAAATTATGTTGAAAAGAGGGCCTACTTACAAGATTTATAACATGACTTTTCATTTTCTCACAGGAGAGTCCAAGTACTTTTGCTCAGTTTGTGGAAAGTCTTTTCACAGGGGCTCTGGACTTAGCAAGCACCTTAAGAAACACCAGCCAAAGCCTGAAGTTCGAGGCTATCATTGTACTCAGTAAGTGTTTAATATGTGAAATTCATTTCACTTATCTCACCTGGCTCATTTGAATATTGCTTTTTTTTTTATAAGATAACATTTAATTGTAATTTCAGCATACTGAGTGATCAGTCTGCCTAGCTCTTACTGTTTGTTTTCAGAGTTTTTTAAAGAGTGATTGAAAGAGACTTTCCAAGGTCCTTCCTACCTGGGGTGGAGACATTAGGGAGAAGTGTACAACTAGCTAGGCTCCTTTGTAGGGTTCCTTGAAGCACTGTATACTGTTTCTCCTTCCTTATGAATCTTCTCTATTCACTTTCCAAAATTACCTGTTTTTCAATTGAAGTTAAATTCATAAAATCAAAAAGTAATCACATTATGTCACATTGAGTAGGCTCCAGATACACCTGCCAGCATCTGGGGGTCATCCCATTCATCTACGGGTCACCAAGCACCCACTGGTTTTCGGACAGCTGGCAAGGAGCACTACTATGTTTTCAGTTCACAGTGAGAATAAATTTACAGTGTTTGACCTGTCTTTTTTAAAAAAAAAAAAAGGTAGCCGAGGGTGGTGGCACACACCTTTAATCCCAGCACTCAGGAGGCAGAGCCAGCAGATCTCTGTAAGTTCGAGACCAGCCTGGTCTACAGAGTAAGATCCAGGACAGGCACCAAAACTACACAGAGAAACCCTGTCTCGAAAAAAAACAACAAAAGGAAAGTAACCAACCACCTTAAAGGGAGTTTTTATTAATACATTCATAGTTTTGTACAAATAGGATTACTAATTCTAGAGTCCTTCCAGTAGTCAGCCTAACAGTTTGCCAGCTCTCTTAGCATTCACTGGCAGGTTGTGCAGCTTCAGGTCAGCCAGCGACAGCACAGGACCTGTGCAGATGGATCTCAGCATGTTTCCCGTGAATGCATCCTGCAGCTTTATTCCAGAAAGAGAGAAAGAATTTTCAAAGTTCTTATTCCCCAAGCACCTCACTCTCATGCTTGGGATATTTGTGTTTCTACAACATGTATTCCTTGTCCCCAAGAGACACCGGCTACTGTATTTGGTTTTAAATGTTCTCAACAAACAACTCTACTCCAACCGCACAGTTATGGGAGGGTTGGAGTAACTAAAAGGCAAAGATGGGCTCCTTCAGCGAGCTAGCCAATAATTTTAAACAGTCATAGTTCTAGGATAGGCCTGGTAGTGCATGCCTTTAGTCCCAACAATCAGGAGGCAGAGTTAGGTGGTAGATCTCTGTGAGTTGGAGGCCAGCCTGCAGGTCTACATAGTGAGTTTTGGGATAGCCAGAACTACATATCGAGACCCTGTTTCCAAAAAACAAACAAAACAAAACAGTCATAGTTTTTTAACTATAGGTCCATGTAGTACTAGGAACCCTCATTAGGAATGCAGGCTGTTGTTTTCAAGGCTGCTGCTAAGCTCTGGGGAACTAGGATAAATTTAAAATGCCGTGAAACCTTAGGTATGCAGTCATTGTTTTTCCTAAAGATGCATTTATTTTTATTGTGTGTGTATGTGTGTTTGTCTGCATGTGTGTATGTGTACCATGACTGTGCCTGGTTCATGCAGCGGCCAGAAAAAGATGTTGGATCTCCTGGAACTGGAGTTACAGATGGTTGTGAGCTGCTGTGTGGGTGTTGAGAATTGAATCCGAGTCCTCTGCAAGAGCAAATGGTCTTTACTGCCGAGCTGTCTATGCAGCCCTAGGAATTGTTATTCTTGATTGACCATTTGCTGGCCATTATAAGCTTTTTCGTCTTTGAGTTTTTCTTTTTTGTTTGTTTTTTAAAATAGGGTCTTTCTATATAGTTCTGGCCATCCCGAGTCATTGTTTTTTGGGACAGGGTTTTACTGTGTAAGCTCTGGCTTGCTTGGAACTCCTTGGGTAATTCCTTGGCTGACCTGGAACTCAAAAGAGGTCTGCTTGCTTCCAGGATGATGGGATTAAAAGCATATGCCACCACACCCAGATTCAGTATATACTTTTGATAAGTTCCTAGACTTCCGAAGCCAATTGATCTAAAACTTTTATGGATAAATAGGTTTTTCCATTTCCTACTCTGCTGTATTTGCTGGTTTCTTATTTTAAAGTAGCCATCATGTCATATGTGGCACGAAAATTGCATGCTTGAGACATGCTTGGGCTACAAAATGAAACTGTCTCAAATGACCAATAGTAATAATAATCCAGCAAATACATGGTGGACTTTTTTTTTGAGACACAGTCATAATAATAGTCTTGGCTATTCTCAGACTTGCTATGTTGACCAGACTGGCCTTGAACTCACAAAGATCTGCCTGCCTTTGTCCCTGAAGTGCTGGGACTAAAGACATGCGCCACCAGCACCTGTCCCCAGGTACAGTTTTTTTGTCAGTACTTTTTTGTTGTTATCATCTGTGAAAGAAAATCCAACCTAACTGCCTTGAATGAAAAGTCAAGTCTGGAGGTCTGAGTGGTTGGTCTAAGTTGGATTCAGATTGATTAGTATCTGGTTTCTCTCAGGCTCCGTATGGACAAAGTGTGGCAGTGGTTTCAGCTTCTCATCCTCTCAACTTCCAAATTGTCAAGATTCTTTTCTGGTAGTTCCTGTAAAAGTCCCGAGTTTCACTCTGATTGGATCAAGTTAAGTCATTTGGCATCCCTGAGCTGACTGCTGCTCCCAAGGGAATGCTGTTATTGTAATTGATTAGGCCTGAATCATTGCTTCATTCCTAGTGTCAATGATGAAACCTACCTTCCTAACATGGACGAAAGAGGAAGGGGATGAAGGGGATGCAAAAAGAGGGAGCGGAAGAGAGGGATAAAGAGAGGTGGACCTTAAATTCACTTTGGCAATTTTTGGGAACTCTGCATGATGCCTTCTCAAGCATTTTGAGTATTCTAAAAAGAATTTAAACCTTGCATCCTTGATGCAAGATTGAAAAATTAGATCTCTCTCTCTAATGTTGGAAATTTGGAATAATTTTATGAAGCTTCAAAAAATTAATATAGTGAATTCTTGGAGACGTGTTTTAAAGATGGTCCAATTGGGTACTTCAACTTTATTACAGATGTGAAAAAAGTTTCTTTGAAGCCAGAGATCTGCGCCAACATATGAACAAGCATCTTGGTGTGAAGCCCTTTCAGTGCCAGTTTTGTGATAAGTGCTACAGCTGGAAGAAAGACTGGTACTCCCATGTGAAGTCCCACTCCGTCACTGAGCCCTACAGGTGTAATATATGCGGCAAAGAATTTTATGAGAAAGCTTTATTCAGAAGACACGTAAAGAAAGCCACCCATGGGAAGAAAGGACGGGCAAAGCAGAACCTGGAGCGTGTGTGTGATCAGTGTGGAAGAAAATTCACTCAGCTGCGAGAGTACAGAAGACACATGAACAACCATGAAGGTAGTGTATTATCTTGCTAGGAGAGAGAGTAGCATTCTTATTTTGTCGGCTCTTTTACCTGTTTTCTTCTCACTTGGTAGATAAATCCAGTATCTTGAAAGATTTATTTATGTGATACTGAGTCTGAAACTGATTTGGAGACTTATCCTAAGAATATCAGATTGCAGTTAAAGGATAAGATCATGGCAAACTCACAGTTGTTCATAACTAACTTCTATTATGAGAGAACACTTTGAGAGAAATTATAGCGCAAAACCTTGGTTAGTCCATTGAAAACTATTAGATGCTAACTAAAAGATTATAGTAATAAAAGTGAAGTGTTTGTGGACTACTGTACTTTAAAAACATTTGCAAGCCGGGCGGTGGTGGCGCACGCCTTTAATCCCAGCACTCGGGAGGCAGAGCCAGGCGGATCTCTGTGAGTTCGAGGCCAGCCTGGACTACCAAGTGAGTTCCAGGAAAGGCGCAAAGCTACACAGAGAAACCCTGTCTCGAAAAACCAAAAAAAAAAAAAAAAATAAAAAAATAAAAAAAAAATAAAAAAAAAAAAAATAAATAAACATTTGCAAGATGATTTTCATATATATTGGAATTTGGACCCTTACCCCACAAACCCTCTTTTCTTTCCTTTTCTTTTTGATAGGTGTTAAGCCCTTTGAGTGCTTAACATGTGGAGTAGCTTGGGCTGATGCCAGATCACTAAAACGTCACGTCCGAACACATACTGGTGAAAGGCCCTATGTGTGTCCCGTGTGTAGTGAAGCATACATAGACGCCCGCACCCTTCGTAAGCATATGACTAAATTCCACAGAGACTATGTGCCTTGCAAAATTATGCTGGAAAAAGACACTCTGCAGTTTCATAACCAGGGAACTCAAGTGGAACATGCTGTCAGCATCTTAACTGCAGACATGCAGGAACAGGAAAGCAGTGGGCCTCAAGAACTTGAGACTGTGGTGGTGACAGGAGAAACGATGGAAGTTCTGGAAGCCGTTGCAGCTACTGAAGAGTGTCCATCAGTGTCTACCCTTTCTGACCAAAGTATTATGCAAGTCGTTAACTACGTGTTGGCGCAGCAGCAAGGACAGAAGCTGTCTGAAGTTGCAGAAGCCATTCAGACTGTTGAAGTAGAAGTTGCACATATGCCGGAAGCAGAGTGAGTACTGCAGCCGCAAAGAGACGACTGCCCATTGAGCTCACAGAGCACGTGTTTACAGTGTATGTCACCAGCCACTGGACCACTTATGTGGAACTGGGCTGTGGTGACATTCCTAACTTCTTGTCTGGCCAGTGAGTTCTGTAGGAAAGTCCACTTTCTGTAAAGAAATTGAAAACAAAAACCTGTTGGATGGAAGTTGTTGATCATGGTATGCCTTTTATGAATTAATGTTTATAAATAACTGTACAAAATTTAAAGATGTGCAGTTTCATTTATATTTTGACATTATTTTATTACATATTTTGAATTTAAAAGGCTGCGCGGTTGGCTTTTCTTCTGTTTTATTCTCAAAATATAGAGGTTCTGTGACTAGTTGTTTGTGGATTAAAAAAATTCTAATATAAAGCATATCCTTAAGATGCATAAGTATATTACATTTTAAAAATGCTTTAGATCTGTGATTCTTGACTATTTATTTTAACTGCTTCTAAGTCAGAGAGTCTAGTCTGTCTTGAAGCACTTAATGAGTTATGTGTTGTAATCAAGTTTGCATAATTTATTTGTCTGTATGGGACCCACAAATGCAAAGCTAATTTTAAAATACCATTAAAATGCATGAGATGCCTATTAAAGCCTTACTATACTATCTCTTTAAGGCAAGTAATTGGCCATGAGAAAAGAGTACTGTTATTAAACACTGTTGATGGGAAGTTTCTGCTTGATAACATTGGACTATAAATGGAAACAAAAAAAACTGATTCTTTTGCTGAAGAATGAACAAGTTAACGAAGAAGTTAAGTTTGGTATGTTTTAGCTTTTGTATCATGTTTGTTTAAATTTGTTGAAAAACTACATCTATTGTGGTACTATGGATGCTATATAATTGTTAGATAATTTCAGAATGTTGAAAATTCTTACTGCAGCCCTCATTATACTGTTACATAAAAAATTGATTATGATACTATTTGCTGAAAGTATTTTGAAAGTTTTCTTAAGACTAAATTATATTCATGTGTTTGATTTTTTTTTTTTTAATTTCTCACCTTTCTGAGTTGTCAGATTCAGATTTTGAAAATAACTATGGGGAGATGGCCATTTCTCTCTAGAAAACTATCATTCAAGCTATAATTGTTAAAATTAAGCTTTTAGGTTATAGAAGCTTTCTTAAAGTATAAAATTAAGATATAAACAATCATATGTAAATCATTCCTAAAGCACAAGAAATGAATGTGCCTTGATGTACATATATAATATTAAGATGCTTACTCCAGTTTACTTTCAAAATGGCTTTAAGGTTAAGGAGTAAATATATTAGCCCTGCATGCAATTTCTTGCATATGTAATGTGTGCATTTGCAAATTTGTTGCTTTAATAGCTATGTGGCTTTCAGTTTTAAAAGTGAATCTATATACAGCCCACAACTTCATGTAGGCTATTCACTGGTCATGTCCATCAGTTAGTGAAAAAATATTTCAATGTAATTAAAATTTGAAATTGTCTTTTATGTTCCATTTTCACCATTGTTAGATTTGGTTAAAAGTATAAGATCATTCATGTATGTCAGAAATATGTAAATAAAAGAGGTTCAGTCTTGTTAAAAGCAACTTTGGAGTTGACCTTGACATCATTTTCAATCTATGCCAGATAATATAGTTTAACATGTTATAAAGGGTACAGAAATTATTTTTGTGGGTGTGGTCTGTGCACATGCACTTACCTATTTGTGCAAGTGTGGAAGCCAGGGGTCAACCTTATCTGGTGTCTTCCTATATTGTTCTCTACTTATTTGTTTATTTTTTACTTCCACTTTTAAATTTGTGGGGGGTGTGTGTGTGTGTGTGCGGGTACACATGCCAGGGCACACATGTGGAGATCTGAGGACAACTTGTGGGAGTGTGTTCTCTTCCTCTCACCATGTGGGTCCCAAAGATTGAATTCAGTCCATTAGTCTTTGTGGCATGTGCCTTTACAAAGAGTCATCTTGTGCCCCGGGCGGTGGTGGCGCACGCCTTTAATCCCTGTCCCAGGACAGGTTCCAAAGCTACACAGAGAAACCCTGTCTCGAAAAACAAACAAACAAACAAACAAACAAAAAGCATCTTGTTAGCCCTCCACCTTATTTTCTTGAAAGTGTATCACTAAACCTGGAGCTTGCTGCTTTGGCTAGACTGCCTGACCTGGAATCTGCGTAGATGCTCATGCCTCACCCCTGTAGCACTGATACAACAACAGATGTGCATTACTGTTGTAGAATAGTATTTTAACGTGTGTTACTTGTGCTTATGCTGCACTTGTTTAACTCTGTGAAGCTGTATTACTTTGCCTGTCTAAAACACCTGATGGTCTACTAAAGAACTGAATAGCCTATAGGTAGGCAGGAGAAAGGATAGGTGGGGCTGGCAGGCAGAGAGGATATATAGAAGGAGAAATCTGGGAGAAAGGAGAAGTAACCAGAGAAAGAGGAGGACACCAAGGGTCAGCCACCCAGCTACACAGCCAAGCCAGGAAGTGAGAGTGAGATTGACAGAACGGGAAAAGCCCAGAGGCAGAAGGTAGATGAAATCATTTAAAATTAAGAAAAGTAGGCAAGAAATAAGCCAAGCTAAGGCCAAGCATTCATAAGTAAGAATAAGCCTCCAGGTGTGATTTACTTGGGAGCTGGGTGGCGGGCCCCCCAAAAGAGCCAAAAAACAAACAAACAACACATTACCATGCTCAGATTTTAAGTGTGCTCTGGGAATCTAAACCCGGGTCTTCCTGCTCACACAGCTGCATCTATCAGTTAAGAGCTTGTACCGCTCTTTCAAAGAACCTGCTCATGACATGTAACTATAGTTCCCAAGAAATCCGACCACTCTAGTCTCCTGAGGAACCTGCATGACCATGCACAAACCCATAAAGACACATACGTACATCAAGACAAATTAAGAAGCTTCCCAAACTTAAGCAGAGTTTGTTTTGTGATTTTTGTGGATTTATTTACTATTAATGTGTGTGCATGTGCCTGTGGGAGCCAGAGGATGTTGGATCCCCTGTAATTAAGTGGTTATGAGCTGTCCAGCCTGGGTTCTGGGAACCAAACATCCAAAGTGCTCTTAAACACTAAACCATCACTGTAGTTCGTGTTTTGTTTTTGAGGCAGGTGTCACGAGGTAGCCTCCAGTGGCCTAGAACTGGCTATTCAGACCAGGCAGACTGGTGTCAGACCTGTAGCATCTGTTCTGATTTTGTCTCTGGGGTACTGGGATTGCAGATGTGTGCAGCCCAGTACAGTTGTAATGATAGCATATGGAAAAGTCTGTATTTTATCTACAGTGATTCTGTTTAGAAACACAAACTGTTTTGTTGTCAGATGAACTGTCTCCTGACCAAGTCTGAGTATCTGAAGAAACACCTTTAGTTTTTGTTTTTGAGACAGGGTCTCCTGTAGCCCAGAGTGGTCTTGAACTCAAATGTGTAGCTAAGGATGAGCTTGAACTTCTGATGTTCCTACCACATCACCAGTACTGGGATTACAGACACGTCCATCCACAATATATCCAGTTTATGTGGCGCTGGGGATCAAAGCCAGTGCCTCACACATTCTAGGCCATTCTACCAACCGAGCTACACATCCCCAGCCTTTCTGTTACTGCTCCTGCTGTCCCAGTAATTTGGTCACTGGTGTTAGTGAGGTAATGCTTCTATTGTTAGTAGAAACTAATCCTCTAACATATTTGTGTGTGTGTGTGTGTGTGTGTGTGTGTGTGTGTGTGTATGTGTGTGTGTGTGTGTTTGTAGCCCAGGCTGGTCTTGCACTCACATTTTTGCCTCAGTCTCCTGCTTGTTGGGATTATAGGAGTCACCATAACATCTGTTTTTCTCTGTCTACTTATTACAAAGGGCGGTGATTGTTTGCAGAATTTCTCCAGGTTACTACAGGTAACTTCCAGGTTAAACTTCTGGACGTGAAGCTAACTTACATCTCCAGGGTTTACTGATTGGGATTTTATTTCATGTAATGTATAAGGGTATTTTGCCTGTATATGTCTGTGCACCACTTTGGTACCTGATGCCCATGAAGGCCAGGAGAGGGTGTTGGATTTTCTGGAACTGGAGTTAAAGATAATTGTAGCTGGAGTTTTCCTGCCTGGCCCATGGTCAGGGCAAATCTCTCTTTGTAGCTAGAGTTTTCTGCCTTGCCCACAGTCAGGACAAATCTTTGTCACCCGCCAGTCCCATAGCCGCTCAGACCCAACCAAGTAAACACAGAGACTTATATTGCTTACAAACTGTATGGCCGTGGCAGGCTTTTTGCTAACTGTTCTTATATCTTAAATTAATCCATTTCCATAAATCTATACCTTGCCACATGGCTCGTGGCTTACTGGCATCTTCACATGCTGCTTGTCCTGGTGGCGGCTGGCCGTGTCTCTCTGACTCAGCCTTCCACTAACCAGAATTCTTCTCCTCCTTGGCCCGCCTATACTTCCTCCTGCCTGACTACTGGCCAATCAGTGTTTTCTTTATTGACCAATCAGAGCAACACACTTGCCATACAGAACATCCCACAGCAGATAATTGTGAACTGCCATGTGGGTGCTGGGAAATTGAACTTGGGTTCTCTATAAGAATAGCCAGTGTGCCAGGCGGTGGTGGCGCACACCTTTAATCCCAGTGCTCAGGAGGCAAAGGCAGGCAGATCTCTGTGAGTTCGAGGCCAGCCTGGTCTACAGAGTGAGTTCTAGGACAGGCTCCAAAGCTACACAGAGAAACCCTGTCTCGAAAAACCAAAAAAAAAAAAAACCAGCCAGTGCTCCTAACCATTAAGTTGTCTCTACAGTCCCACTTGTTTTACTCTATATATGTCCTGCCCATAATGTTATCAAACTTTGGAATTCCTAACAGGTCTTCTACTTTGCATATAAAGTTAGCCCTCAGCCGGGTGGTGGCACACACCTTTAATCCCAGCACTGGGAAGCAGAGGCAGGCGGATCTCTGTGAGTTCGAGGCCAACCTGGGCTACAGTGTGAATTTCAGGAAAGATGCAAAACTACACAGAGAAATCCTGTCTTGAAAAAACAAACCAAAAATGTTAGCCCTCAACTCTGCTGAAAAATAGATTTATTAGTAAATCTATTGAAATGTGTGGTGTGAAGGTACTTAAGTAATAATTTTCAATGTATTTTTTTATCAAGTTTTGGAGTTTGCTGCTACTTTGTTGGACTTTTCTCAAGGGATATGATCTCTGCTCTAGCAGGGTCTGCTCTCTTTTGAATGTTTTCCTGTTATTCAGCATTCATGTTCTGAGCAACCACAAGACAGCTCACAAGCATCTGTCCCATCAGTTCCAGAGGATCCAGTGTCTTCCTGAGGCTTCCTGTGGCTGTCAGGTGCACAGACATATATGGAGGCAAAACACCCATCTGTGAGAAGGAAATATAAAGTAGTAGCCTTTGGAAGGTGATCATTAGGTCAGGAAGGCTCCACCTCCAACAATTAGCGCTGTAACAGGCCTAGGTGGTTTTGGCTCTTCTGCCTTCAGCCTAGTAACAGCAAGTGCCATCTCGATGCAGAGGCGAAAGTTCCTAGATCATGGACTTCCTCCTCCACATTTAGGAGAGAATGACCTATATTCTTATCTATAAATTACCATTCTGGTATTTTGTCCTAGCAGCACAAAGCCTTACCTTTGGGAGCTGTTACCTCGATGTCCAGGACTGGTCCTTCCTGGTCAGTTTGCTTGTTTCTGCTGGGTTGCTCAAGAGACTATTTTACATTAACTCTGCAGCATGTGACCTCCCTAGTGAGCAACTGCAATTTGAATTCTTCAGCAATATGAGAACAGGCCCACTGCCATTTTAATGTTGGTGAATGTTTTTAGCTGGTTTACACTTTGAGTGAAGGAGTGTTGTTCACTGGCTTCTATGGGCCCAAATCATCTTCACAATTTGTTAACAGCCTTTAAGACCAATAATCTCAGCCAGGCATAGTGGCACACGCCTTTAGTCCCCTCACTGGGAGGTAGATCTCTTGTGAGTTTGAGGGCAGTGTGGTCTACATATTGAGTTCTAGGACAGCCAGGGCTTGCTGATTCCAAGTACTGTTTTTTGCTGTTGTTATTGTTTGGTTTTTCAAGACAGGGTTTCACTGTATAGCCCTGGCAGTCCTGGAACTCACTGAGATTCATCTGCCTCTACCTCTGAAATGCTGGGATTAAAGGTGTGCAGCACTATTATACCCAGCTTGTTTCTTTCAAGTTTTTAATTGTGTGTGTGCGCGCGTGTGCGTGCGCGCGCGCCATAGCTGTAGAGATACTCATACAAGGATAGGCTTTTACTTGTTATTCAGCTTTGTTCTTTTTCCATCTCTGATCCTCAATAACATAGTCTTAGTTTTATGCTAATTTTGACATCTGGTAGAGTAAGTCCAGATTTTTTTGGGAATGGGGGGTGTTCTTGAGACACTACATAGCCTTCCATAGCTGTCCTGCAACTCACCATGCAGATAGACCCCGCTGGCTTTGAACTCAGAGATCTGTCTGTCTCTGCCTCCTAAGTGCTGGTATTAAAAGCCTATGCCACCATGCTTGGTTACCCCTTTGTTATTTCATTTTGTCTTGAATTTTAGAATTATCTTCTCAATCTGTAATAAAAAACTTATTTGTATTTTACCTAAACTTAAAATTTTTGAGTATAAATAAGATTGGAGAAAATTGGGATCTTTTTAAATTGCATTTTTTTAAGTTTCACTATTTTACGTGTATGAATGTTTTGCCTGAGTGTTTGTCTGTTGTATCTCATGCATAGCTGGTGCTGGCACAGGGCCAGAGGAGCACATCAGATCCCCTTGGAAGTTCTAGACAGCTGTGAGTCTCCATGTGGCTGCTGGGACTCACACCCAGGCCCATGGAAGAGCAGCCAGTGCTCTTAACCACCAAGTCATCTCTCTAGCTCCATTTCCTTTTTTGGGGGGGGTGGGGGAGACAGGAGTTTTGTCTCTCTGGCTGGCCTTGAACTCACAAAGATCTGCCTACCTCTTCCTCCTGAGTACTAGGATTAAAGGTGTACACCACCAGGCCTACCATAATTGAATTTTTTATTTTCTGAACCTGCTAACTACCACATCTCTATCTAGACTACCTTTAGTTCCTCTCAGAAGTCATTTTTACAAATAATGTGAGTTCAATGGATATTGTAAATAAAATGTCCCCAGCTGGGCAGTGGTGCACACCTTTAATTGCAGCACTCAGGAGGCAGAGGCAGGTGGATCTCTATGAGTTCGAGGCCAGCCTGATCTCTAGAGCGAGTTCCAGGACAGCTAGAGGGGTTACAGAGAAAACTTGCCCCCAAAAATGTCCCCAGAGTGGACATGATCTCTGAAAAACAGAAAACTAAGATCTGAACAATAGGTACATTAGTATTTTTACATAAGAAATGTACACAGGCCCTACACTTAATCCTAGTACTTGGGAGGCAGAGGCAGGGGAATCTCTAAGTTGGAGGCCAGACTAGTCTACACAGCAAGTTTCAAGTCAGCCATGGCTACACAGAGACTATGTCTCAAAGGACAAAACAAACTAAGAGCACTGGCTGTTCAGTTAGTAGAGTGCTTGCCTAGTATGCGTGAAGTCCCGGGCAGTCCCTACCACAGACAAAAACCAATGCACTGTAATCACAGCACTGAGCAGGCAGAGGCAGGAAGCTCAGGAGCTCAAGGTCACTGTCAGCTATCTAGCTAGAAGACCAACTTTGTGACATGGGAGCTGTTAAGTACGTTGAGTCTAGTCAGAGTAAAACTGAAAACAAAAAAGATGAGCATTTTTGTATGTTCTACTTTAGAATCTAGGGAAGCCGGTCAGTGGTGGTACACGCCTTTAATCCCTTGGCAGCATGTGAGAGGCAAAGGCAGGTGGATCTCTGAGAGTTTGAGGCCAGCCTGGTCTACAGAGTGAGCTCCAGGACTGCCAAGGCTACACAGAGGAAACCATCTTGGAAAAAATAAAAAAATCAAGAATGTAGGGGCTGGCAAGAACAGGAAAGGGTGCTTGCGGCCAAGCCCGATGACCCAAATATTGACTTGAAATCCATAGGCTAGAAGGAGAGAACAGACTCCTGCAAGTTGTTCTCTGACCTTAGACATGCGTACATTGTTGTGTGGTATTTTGATTGTCTGACAAGCTTGCTTGGAGTTAGGGTGGAGCTAGCTGCCCAAAATTAACCATAGAGGTTTGGAGGACTGTAGATGGATAGGCAACAGGAAGTTTTAAGGCTTGGTTAAGAGAGGATCTTGATCCTTTTTGGAGGAAGGAACGGAAGGGTAGGAAGTCACTGTCGGCTGCTCCCCTGCTTCTCTGATCTTTCAGGTTCTTACCCCAATATCTGCCTTTTCTTTATTAGTTAAGGCTCCAGGCACCCACAATAAATACATGTGGAAAGAAGAGTAAACAGAGGCTACTCGTGAACTGACAATGAAGTGGCTCTTGCACTAGAGGTATAGTAGTGTTGTAAATGGAATGTGAAGATCTGTAGAACAGCGTAAGGTAGAGTAATAGACCAACCTGACAACTGTCTAATGAGCATCTATAAAGGTAGTATTTTCGCTTCCCCAACCATGCCAGTATGCCATGCACACATAATATTTTAAAAATGTTTTTCAAAGACGCAGTAAGAAATTATTAAATAAAATAGAAAATAAGACCACTTCCAAGTTTGACAAAATTTATTGTAATTTTAGTAAAGACATTCAGCTCAGTCGTCTCTCTCACCTCATCTTGACCTCAGGTTAATATGTCATTGAGTCAAGTAAAGAATATGTTGGAGAGATGTTATTTCAACAAACAGTAAAATGGACAAATGAACAGTTTGCCTACATAAAAGTTAAATTTATGTATCTTGATATACTTAAATCATGTAAGAACTAACATTGCTATGTACATTTCCATTGTTTTCCTTGGGGCTTATTAAGTAAACTTAAATGTAGTGAACAAAGTGTTAGGAATATTCGCAGGCTGCTTCTTGGAAGTTATTATATTAAAAAATGCCCAGTGAATAATTACCACCAATGAAACTCACTGAAGCTGCCTCCCAATTTAACATTGTAATTTTCAAGGAAATCTTACCATTTCTTTTGTCTGTGACTATTAAAGATGCATTAACTGTCACATTAAAAAAGTCCATATACAATACAAAAATACAAAACAAACACCCTGCAATACACAAATCTAAGAGTATATGTGGTGAGAGACTTCATAATGAAAATGTGTTTGAAGAAGCATTTTCTGTCCTGTTTCAGTCATTAAAGTGTGCTTTTGAAATCACTGGTCAGCATGTTATACTTAAAATAAGCCATGGAGTTGTACAAATAAATCTTGTGAGTTCAATTCAAATTGGATCTAATAAGTTAGTAACTTAAATGCTTCAAAAGTCACAGAAAGTGCATTGCCTTATCTGTCTTCATACAATGTTATAACTTTTTCCTTTTTTTGGTATTTAACCTTTTAAATACTTAAAGCAGTATGTACACTGATGTTTTTGGTGGGGTTTTTACTTTAAAAGAAACAGCTTCCTTACGATTTGCCTCAAGTTCTGGTGGAAATGCGTATAGAAACTAGAATAAAAACCAAGAGAAGCACATTCAAAATACTGATTTACTTTGGTAGCAAATAGTGTTCTCTGAAGACTCCTGAAGGGAGACAACCTCCATTAAAGTCAAGTGGGCTATTTTTAATAATACTTCACATAAGAATTTTTGACAAAAAAAAATATTTTTTTTAAAGAGCAAAGCGTCTGTACCCACTGGTAGCAATGCAATATTAGTATATGATAACCCAGAACAATGAAATGCCCATAGGAAAAGGTTTATTTTAATTTTATCTAAATTTACTTCAGGCGATAGTCCTGTAACATCGTCTTCTCAATCCAATCCTATCTACGAGGCTGCTCCTGGGAGCCAGACAGTCCAGGTAATGAGGGAGTGGAGTCAGGAGAGGAACTGCTCAGTTTTAAGTAGACAATAACTTTTGGCTTCCCTCTTAATGTGCTAATAGTTGTGTCTAAAAAAATATGCAATTCTTAGAAAGGTACCACTTCTGATTTATTATCTGTAACCTTTGGAAACTAATCACATGAAACTACAAAATTAGCAAATGTCTTGAAATCTGTATATAAAACATAAATTACCTCTAATTTCAAACTCTCATTTATTAGTGTACCACTCAATCTTAAAAAAAAGAAAAAGAAAAAGAAAAGAGAAAAGGAAAACCGGCTCCAAAGCTCGTCTTACACCATTCTTTACAAAAGGAGACTGTTCCTTCTAACTGCACCCACCCACACCCCAATCTCAAAACACTTCATTTAATTGTCTTGGTCATGTACATTTCCAAGATGAGATTTTATATTTCGCTCCCACAGCTTCTGATTATCGGAAAAGCCATGCTTCCCTTTATTAAAGGAGTTTGGTCCAGCTGATGTTGGTGTGTCCCTGTGTTAAAAAGAAATGCAGTTTATTCAAATTGTTGTCTTGTTTGTTTTAAACTTACTAATATACATTTGCTTACCATTCGTTATAAATACAGACTATCAGGAGCTCCTGCAGAGATTTTTAAAATGTCCTTTCTACATTGGGTTAAGACTTCACAGTCAGTATGTCTGCAGCAAGGACAGGAGTGGGAGGAGACTGGTGTTCTGTACTGTTTTGACTTCACGACTGCACCTGTTAGCTCAGGCTATCTTGGAATTCAGAAATCCACTTGCCTCTGCCTTCTGAGTGTGAGGATTAAAGGCAGGCAACTCTAGGCCCACCCTCATATTTTTTTCCTTTTGTGGAAAGCCTAGGGCCTAGTGCATCTTGGCCAAGAGCTCCATTCCATAACCAAATGTGTGGTTTTCAACACACATTTAAGGTAATGCCAATATATACAGTTAGCTCTAAAACTGCTGCCAGAGAGCTGGAGGTATAAACTCAAGTTGTAGAGTACTTATCCAGATGACCAGACCCTGGGTTCAATTCCCAGCACTGCAGCAAACAAACAAACTAATCTGTAGCACAGTACGTGACCTAAAGCCCACAAATACGGTTAAAAAGTTAATTGGGTGGCTTTATCACCAGCATATGTAAAAACGAAACAAAAGTCCAAAGATGTGTCAAACACAAAAACAGGCAGGGCTACGTTTTATGTGAACTCGCGTTTCAGTTTTACCGTGTGTATACTGAGTGTCATGGCGCACACCTTTAATCCCAGCACTCTGGAGGCAGAGGCAGATGGAGCTCTGTGTCTATATATCGAGCTCAAACTAAATCAATATGACAATAAAAAACTGTGTGTCCTTGGCTTGGACCTGGTAACAGTATCGGATATCGTTCTTACTGTAAGTTCTAAAAGATGACAGGCTGGCAGCCACTGGGACTGCTCCTATGTAAATCATGGATAGATTTAAATTCTTTGTAGGCTCAGGTGGTATAGTATGGATTCATGTAAAATGTGTGCAATTTACTTTTCCCCTTCATTTCCCTATAGCTCTGTAGTAATTATGAAAAACTGTGGTACCTTCCAATATTCTTCATCCTCATCTTTGCTTCTGGAGGCATTTCTTCTGGTTCACTCTGCAGAACAAGTAAATTGAGATGAATACATTAAACTTAGTAATTCACTTGGTCTAACTGAATCGTCAAGTTCCAGACCAACAGGGCCCTGTCTCCAAACAAACAAACAAACAAACAAACATACATACATGGAGACTAACTGAAGTCACCTGGTGCTGAGGTCTGGCCTTCACAAATATGTGCATCACTGTGCCGGACCCTCTTCGCTTTTATTTGCTTTTTATTTTATTCTTTGTTATGGCTCAAAACTACTTCAGTGAAGGAGGCTGGAGAGATCGTGCAAAGGTTAAGAGCGCATTCTGCTCTTCAGAGGACTTGACTTTGGTTTAGCACCCATGTCTGGCATCTATGCCCCCACAAGAATATATACATAGACACATATACACGCACACAAAATTTAAATCTCTTAGAGCTAGTTTCACAAAAACAAATTTTAGGAAGGATGAAGAGAAAGGTAACTGTCATAGCAAAGATGTAGATTATTTGTACAGCCAAAACACAATATAAAAGGTTCCTCAAAAACCTACAAATAGAACCAAGGAAAGAAAACAAGTATGTCAAGGAGACATAGGAACTTCATGCTTCCTGATGCACTATTCACATTGACAAAGACACAGAATCTGCCTAGGTGTCTATGAGGAAGTGGTTCAAGCAAATGTCAAAATATATATTCACAACAGAAAATTTGAAAACTGACTCTCTTGGGTGGGAGGGTGTGGGGGTGTAGATGCCCTGAGAGGACAGAGGTAGCAGGTCCCCCTGCAGCCACAGTTACAACTGTTGGAAGTTGCCAGATATGGTGCTAAACCAAAGTCAAGTCCTCTGAAGAGCAGAATGCACTCTTAACCTTTGCGCGATCTCTCCAGCCTCCTTCACTGAAGCAGTTTTGAGCCATAACAAAGAATAAAATAAAAAGCAAATAAAGTGACAAAGCTCAGGCACAATGATCCACACCCCTAACGCTAGTACTCAGGAGGTAGAGGCAGAGGCTGGAAGACTTCTGCAAGTTCCAGGGAACCTGGTTCTACATACCGAGTTCCAGGCCAGCTATGAATACAGAGTGGACTGTCTTAAGAAATAAAACCCCAATTTCTTTAAAATTAAGGAAGACAGTGAGTTATGGTATATAACTTTGAGCAACAAAACCATAGCCTAAGGTTGTGTTTAGTTAGGCACACTTCTCCATTTGCAGAAATGAATAAATATACACTGCAAAGAACACACACAATAAGCATATAAAAAAGACAGCCACACCGTTAAGACATTCCACATAAAAGGCACTGCTGCAATATAGGTACCAACAGTTTTCCATTTATATACTTTCCCCACTTCCCATGTTATCTATTCCTTCTAGACTTGTTCATGTCCAAATGTTTCATCAGCTGAGTATGGTAGAGTGGTAGGAGGATCAGTTCGAGGCTACCCTCAGCAACCTAATGAATTCAGGGGCTAGCCTTACCTATAAGACTTGTTCCTGTCTCAAAGACAAAACAGTCAAGTGTGCCTTTAATCCCAGCTTATCTAGAACGCACAGGGCTCTAGCCAGGTTTGATCCTCCACACCACATAAGATGTGTATGGTATATGGGTATGGTGGTACATTTCGGTAATACCAAAACATGCTAGGTGGAGGTAAGAGGAGCTGAAATTCAAAGCCATCCTCAGCTATCTATCAAGTTCCAGGCCAGTCAGTCTGAGGTATGTGTGACCATGTCTTTCACAAGGTGGGAAAAAAACCACCTGGAAAATTCCACGGAAAATCCTTGAGTGTAGTAGAATGCCAACACTCTAAGGAGCACGAGAGAACTGGGACAGAAGAGCAGAGACACCTCCAGCTCACTCAGTTCTGGTGGAAGCACTTGCACTGTTATCCCTGCTACGAATGCACCACGTCGCAGCACAAGCGACATCACTGAAGTATTGAGGTCAGGCAGGAGAAGGCTGGGGAGAGAGCTTGGTGGATGATGGTGCTTGCCACCAAGCCAGACAACTATATTCAGTCCCCAGGACCCACACGGTTAAAGAACCAACTCCACAAGTTGTTTTTTAACCTCTACACCTTTGAAAGAGAGTGTTCCTAGTATGTATTATTTATTATAAGCATCTGACTTGATTCTTAAGCTTCTTGTCCAAAAATCAGCAATATTTATAAAAATACATTTAAATCAACAAGCAGACCCATCAAATTTTTAGTTTAGTATGTACCTCAGTGCTAGAACAGTTGCCTGGCATGCCTAAGCCATTAAGCTATATACTTAATAACAAAAAAAGAAATATCCAATTTTCTTAAAGCTACAAAGAAATTCTACTAATACTATTTTACTGATATCAACTACCATTAGTACAAACTCCGATTTTTCATTACTATCTTTTTAAAAAAGTTTATTATTTTTAATTATATGTGTGAGTCTGAGTGTGTGTTGTGTGGATATGTGCATGTGTGTGCAGGTGCCTGTGCAAGCCAAAGGAGCTGGATCCCCCGGAGTTGGAGTTACAGGTGTTAGTGAGCCAGCTCTCAGGAACTGAACTCTGGTCCTCTGGAAGAACAGTGCATGCTCTTAACCACCAGGTCATCTTTCCAGCCCCCATTGTCTTCTTAAGGGACTAGTTAAAGTAAAAATAGGGGCAGCAGGATGTCTCAGCAGGTAAAAGAGCTTGCCATGCAAGCCTGCACAGCCCTGAGACCTTCCCTGGATCCTGTGATAGAAGGAAAGAACCGCCCCCAAAAGTTGTCCCCTGACTTCCACATGCATACCATGGCACATGTGTCTGTCTGTTTCTCTCTCTCTCTCACACACACCCCTTTAAAAATAAAAGTAAAATAAAGCAGGTATCAACTTACATCTTCATCTTCATTGAAAGCTGCTGCTACTGAAAGGGTTTTTGGAGCAAGAGTTGGAACCGTTTCCTTAGGCTTCTGAAGAAGAAACATTTAACAGAATGATCACAAAATTTATATAGGCTTGTTTAATCAAAAATAATTGCTCTTAGAAGGCTCAATGTTTTTCATAAGCTTACACAGTAAGAAACTCAGTATTTTGAGCAAACCCATTATATCTTTGAAAACAAGTGTTACCAGCAGGTAAGTTTTACTTTTTTAATTTTGTGTATTAGGATTTAGGATTTATAATTTAGTATTAGTTAAGCTAAGGGACTCATGCAGAAGAAGTAACTAGTAGTGCTGTCTTCCCGGCAGTAACCTTACCATGACTACAGTTCCTTCAGAAGACAAGGGGCAGCACACTGTGTTTCTCTACCACTTACTGTCTACCTTTGCCCTTCAATCATGTTCATCTACATTCTTCTCACCACCCATCTCTTTCCATTCCACTGCAATAAGCTCCCAGGGCCCCCAGTGACTAGCATGCACATTTGATCTAATCACCAGCTCCTTTTGGGAAATCTCTCTCTGCTGGCTTCAGGGATAGAGCTTTTTCTAAAGACTATCCAAATTCTCCCACCTTTTGTTGGGTGTATCTCGGCTGCCTGATGCTCCTACTCAAGACACAGGTACCCGTTAGTGATTCCTCCTTCTCTGTACTACTCTGGTCAATTTCCTTCATTCCCATTAACTATAAAATTCTTTGAATATTCCAAAAAGGCTGTCATCTGTCCACTGGACATCTCTACTTAAGAACTCCCATGGACAGTTCAGCTTCATTAGTGTTCTTAAGTACTCAAGCTTGAGAACCTTTCCTTTGTCTTATAAGGTCCTTCTGATCAGACCCCTATTGCTCTTAATAATACTTCTCCCTTTGTTCATGATATACCACACTACCTTCCAGTCTTGGACAACTATTAGAAACAGCATATGCCACGGTTAGGAGTATACAGCTCAGTGACAGAGAGCCTGTCTAGCATATGTGAGTCCTTGGGTTCAGTCCCCAACACTGAAGGGAAGAGGATACTAACCACTCACACCCCTTCGAATTCTTTTTCAAGCTAGTGATGTTCCCAGGATGCAAATGGGCTTAAGTCTTGAGATTCCTTATTATGATACACAGGCCCTTTATGATTTGGTCCCAAGGCCTCGCTTTGATTTTTGTTTTCCAAGCTTAAATTTTATTGAATAGGCTTTCTGAACATAATTCTACCATTTAACAATTATTAAGTAATTACTTAGAGAAAGAAGGAACCGAACTCAAAATATGCCCAAGCAGATTAGAATTAAATGAGTGCATGCTTAATGTTAAAAAAGTTAAATGTATGCTCAAGATAGATTGTATAAACATATACTGTATGTTTAAATGAATGAAAATATTATTTTTTAAAAATCAAGCATTTAGTGGGGCAGGGGTGGCGCACGCCTTTAATCCCAGCACTTGGGAGGCAGAGGCAGGCGGATCTCTGTGAGTTCGAGGCTAGCCTGGGCTACAGAGTGAGTTTCAGGAAAGGCACAAAGCTACACAGAGAAACCCTGTCTCAAAAAACAAAACAACAACAACAAAAAAACAAACAAGCATTTATGCAGTTAGGTCTCTGATTTTTTTTTTAATTGCACATAAAGAACCAGAGGAAATAGAGAAAAATGTTAATGAAGTTAAATGTCATAATCTTTTTGTTCAGACTGAAATTCTTTTTAAAGAGAAAAAAAGGAAAACATGGTGGGATTTGGGGGTTCTGAGAAATGGTTGCTCTTTTAATTTAGAAAGACAGCTCAAACAGACTCTAATAAGAAAATGATAAAAAATTAACATTTTCATTTTAAAAATCTCGAAAATGAACATCTATGGCATAAATAAAACCATATGCATCTGACATTCAAGAATTAAAAAGCAGGTTGGGGATTTAGCTCAGTGGTAGAGCCCTTGCCTAGCAAGTGCAAGGCCCTGGGTTCGATCCTCAGCTCAAAAAAAAAAAAAAAAAAAAAGAGCCGGGCGGTGGTGGCGCACGCCTTTAATCCCAGCACTTGGGAGGCAGAGCCAGGAGGATCTCTGTGAGTTCGAGGCCAGCCTGGGCTACCAAGTGAGTTCCAGGAAAGGTGCAAAGCTACACAGAGAAACCCTGTCTCGAAAAACCAAAAAAAAAGAATTAAAAAGCAGAAACAACCACCAGAGATCGAGAACCAGGAAATTTGTACAAAGTTAACTTACTACATTACTTGTTTAAGTTACAAACAGAGCTGGTTTATAGTTGTTATTACTACAATTTGGGAGTATGTAATGTTGGGTATTGACTTTAAGGCCTCACAAATGTTAAGCATATACTCTACAATAGAGCTATAGCACAATACAAATTATTACTTTTAATATACTATGGTAAAAGATTTTTAAAAATACTTAAAATTCAAGTATTTTTCAGAGACTTTGTTCAACTAAGAAAAATTCTAAATGATTACTTTAAAAATCATGCATTCTCTATAGTATGCCTTTTTCTTCAACTGCTTTCAGATAGAATTCATGGACCTTTCCTAAAGTGTTCATTTTTTCTTGACTACTTACATCTAAGTTAAGAGTCAGCTAAAGCAGTTTACCTTGTGAACTCTTGCTTAACTATACACACACACTCAGAAGAGCAGTGACAAAACCAATCTTTAAGGACGATCACAACGCCAGACATAAAGCAACTCACATTTGATCCAAGTTTGATGGATATGGTTGATGCTTTCTTTGTCGTCTGACTACCTATGGCAAATCCAAACTTGGAGATCTTTGTAGGCTTTGTTGGGAGGTCTGCAGCTTCTTCGTCAGCTGATCGCTTTTCAGCGCTGCGACTGGAACTTTCCCCTCCATTACTGGAAGAAACAGTCTTAGTTTTCACAGGTTTTTCTGCTTCTTCTTCAGGTCCTGGTGAAGTCGAAACAACTTACCAAGATGAGCTATTTTTACTGAGCAGATTGATGGGAGCAGCAACCTCAAAAAGCATCTTTACAAGGAAGACACCTCTGCAGCTGTCACCTACTGACCCAACAGTCTCTTCCACTGTTTGTTAGAGCATATAGCAGGAACAGAGATTGTGTGGCAGTACAAGAGGCTCCCATGAATTAACTAGCATAAAATACAGAGCAATTTAAAATTATAAACACAGAGTTCACAAAAAGTAAACACCCTTCAGCTAAACATTACCCTATTAGTTGTACATTAATCTTGGTTCCATTGTGGAATTTTGATGTTCAGAAATTAAGATCTACAAATTTTTTGTACAAACTAACTTGTAAATAATCATGTGGCAAGATAAAACACTTGGCTAATAATATATATAATCATAATATTCTCAGTAATGCAGTCAGTCCTAACCACACCAAACTTCTAATCATGAGCATGACCATCATTAAGCTACACTGTGAATTCAGTATACAGCTTTTGTCCCCCTTTACCATAGTGAGCCCAGGCTCTGCACATACAAGGCAAGCACTCTACACTGAACTACATCCCCAGCTAGTCAGGTTTTTAAGTGATGTGTTATTCAAGATACACCTTACATAACCTGTGGAGTCGAAAAAGAACTTCAAGGTCATCTTGAGAGTTTACTTACTCTAAAAGCTGGGCTAGCACCTGTGTTAAGCTACCTGTAAGAGCTATTCAAAGTCAGACTTTGGCTCATATACTATTTCCTCATGAATGAAAGAAGAGCTAATCTTAATTTCAAGAAAGCACACACACACATATATATGTAGATGTAGAAAACAAGATGTCTTTCAATAATTTTGCTTGTATGTATACTAAGTCAATAATGACTTCACATCTTGAGTATCTTAGGTTTGTTATATAAGACTATTTAAGAGCACATTGGAAAGACTTAAAAGACTGGCCAATCTTTCTTTTTTTCTCTCCAGTTCTACCATACAGGATACATTCTATGACGAGTCAAATTTACTTGTAGAAAAGCAAAAGATACTCTAAGTGACTGCCTTGGCAAGTTCAATAAGAACATGGGGCAACAGCCGGGCGGTGGTGGCGCACGCCTTTAATCCCAGCACTCGGGAGGCAGAGCCAGGCGGATCTCTGTGAGTTCGAGGCCAGCCTGGGCTACCAAGTGAGTTCCAGGACAGGCGCAAAGCTACACAGAGAAACCCTGTCTCGAAAAACCACAAAAAAAAAAAAAAAAAAAAAAAAAAAAAAAAAAAGAACATGGGGCAAAACTAGAATGGGAATTTGGGGTGGGGGTGTCGAACCCAGAAACTGACAAGTCGAAAGATCAAAGACTGAAGACTACAAATCTAGGTCCATACAATTGGGAATGACGCATCTTTAGATTGATTAGTACTTTGTGGCACCAAGGATTGAACAAAGGGCCTCATACATGCTATGTAAGTGCTGTACCACTGACCTACAGGCCCAAATAGTTTTCTTATTTCCAGAAAGGGTCTCACTATGTTGCCCAAGCCCAGGCATTCCTGTCTGTAACTTGCACACCTCCTGCTTCATCTCCAGGGCAGCTGGGATCATGGGCTTTTATCACCATGTAGTTCAACAGTAAGCACTTTCAATACATCTGATTTTGTACAGGTTTTAAAAAAAATGAATTACTTTCTTTGGATTAGGATTCAATTTGGTTATTTCCAAGAGCAAAGGTAGTACTGAATAGTTTCCTGGGGTACCAATCCATATTGGTACATACATAAAAGTACATAATGTTTATACATAAAAGTACCTGAATTTTAAAAAATGAAAGACTACTCTTCAGAAACTGAAAACCCAATTTAAAACAATTTTAAACTGGTAGTGGGCCTATGCTTGTAATCCCAGCACTCAAATGATTGAGTCAGGAGAAGGGTAAATCTGAGGCCACCCTGGACTACAAAGGGCATTCTAGGCAGCTTGGACTACAAGAGAGTCTGTCCCGTGCATTTTAACTTAGAATCATAATCAAATATACTTAAGCAGTAACTGGCATCAACCCAATTGTATTCTGTGCTCTTATCTGAAGATATAAAAAATTCTATCAGCAGATGGCTCAGCAGTTAAGTGAGCTTACTCATCTTCCACAGGACCTTAGTTAAGAGTCCCAGCACCCACAGTGGGTCGCTCATAATCCCTGTTAACTCTAGCTGCAGGGGATCCAACTCTTCTGGCCTTCCCAGGCACCTGCATTCATGTGCACACACCGATACAGAGACCGTGATTAGCTCTTATTTCTTAGCACAAGCAGGTTCAATGTGGCACACAGGTTATTTTCTCTTTATATAATACTCTTAGCAATTATGTAGCAAAATACACAAAGCATTTAGGAAAGAAGCAAATAAAACAATGGTCTAAAATGGGAAAACAGCAGACAAATGTTACTACTGATTATTATTAAAATATTTATAATTCCAAATATGGATCATTAGAAAATTACTTCAAGCAAATGTGAGCTTTGAAATTATCACTGCATATTAATAAATTCATAAGTTTTGAAAGTTTTTCTTTAAACATGTACTAGTTTATTATTTGAACTTTTAATCAAGGAGCTCTACTTTCAATTTACTGAGACATTTTGCTTGCTTTTGTTTTGTGAGACTGAGTATCACTTGCAGTCCTGGCTGGTCTGAAATTCACTATGAAGATCAGGAGTACTTCAAACTTCTACTTTGAATTTCTGGGAGTTACTCCTGCCTCTGCTTCCCAAGTGCTGGGATTCAGCACTTAGCTTTTTAAGGCATTTTGTACTTTAAAACTGTGGAAAACAAAATGTTGAATGACTCGTGATTAATACTGTGAATATCTTAAGTAATATAAATGAAAAATATTTTAATGAAGACTTCTGTCTACTTTATATCCATTCTAAGCAAAGAGTGTAGGTTAATGTCAATTAAACCATACATGATAATAGAGTTTTTTTTTTTTCCTTTTTCACTGAATAGCTGAGATGGGGTTTGGCCTTCAGAGGACATAGGTACTTTTTACTTTAGGGGGGAAAAAAAAGACCTAGTAAGAAAATGTTAATTCCACAAAGGTACCATTCATGAACCATGTGCACACTGGTAGTTTCCTTATCTTAAAAAAAGGAGGACCTAAGTAACTGGTCCTCCATGAGCTGTGTTTAACACAGGAAACGTGCACATCATTGAAGTAGGTCTTGGCATAACCCTCAATAGCTTGAAACGGCTATGATTATGTATTAAGTTGCTGGTCTCTAAATTTCTACTTAAGTTAAAGAACTGCTGTTAACCCCCAAAAAAGGTCTTTAAAAAAAGGGTCGGGGTTGGGGGGTGTCTTCCAAAGTAGATTGAAGTGAAAAAAGTAGTTCAAATAGCCTCTCTAGTAGAGACATATTAACTTTAATTATGGGAATTTTCTGTTTACTAAAATAGAATGCAGCAGTAAAGTTCATCAGTATAAATGAGGCCTTGGGTTCAATCTCCAGTATCAATAACATATGACAAGCATAAATGAATAGGAAAAATACTTGTATTTCCAACATTGTGGGGTGTGCAACAGAAGAAAAATTCCAAGTCGAGACAAAGTTTTCCAAAAGAGCTGAATACCTGCTGCAAACTTATCAATTCAGTCCTATCTATGGGAAGACTGTTTCATTTAGGATTCCGCTGCATAATTTCCTTATTTTGAGGTTAATAATCTATACGACATAAGACAAATTATGTAGAAAAGGACTTATTTTAAGTTACCAACAAAGACCATAATTTTTTTGATACTGACTAGTAATCTACACAACCCCCTGAACAGTTTACCTTAACACAATTCCCTCAATCAAGTTAAAAGGACCTCACATTCAAAGCCATCCCAGACACCTTACGCTATCGTTTTACTTTAAACTACTTTTAACGAGAGTGGAGGAGGTCTAAAGTAACAGAACTAAAATACTTTCATTAGCTATTTTACTGGTTGATTTAAAAAAAAAAATGAGGAAGAGACCTAAGTGGCCAAGGGCCTGTAATTTCAGTACCGGAAGCCTGAGCTACCTGAGACTTTATCTCAAACAACAAACAAAGAGGGGAGGGGCTTTGGCTCAACTAATAGCACTGTACATATTTTTAAAGAAGCAAATTTGTCCAAAGTAACATTACATTTATCTTCTCAGTAATTTTTATTGCCACAATTAACAAACTTGGTAAGAGCCTACTATTTGCCTTTATGCACTACTGAGTCTATACAGTCTCATATTTAAGTCTTTCAGGACTAAGACCGAAGGGAGCTAGGATAGTGAAACATAAAAACATTCTAAACAAGACATTATGATCTGCTCACACGTGTTACTTATTGGTACGACAAAAGGGCGTAGGGGTAGAGACTACGTGTTTCTTTTCCTTTATGCACACGATCAAAAATTACGTGGGAAGGAGGAACGAGAGGATGGCTATAATCTGAGTTCAGTTTCGTGACAAACGACAGGAAGAGCACACCTGCCTGCTATGCCAACCAAATACCCGGCACAGACTGCGCTGTTAGCAGCCTAAGACAGAGACTGTAAAAAAAAAAAAAGTGAATCAACCCCCTAATTTCAAGCTTTTGCTGCTTGAATCGGATTCCTTGCCCCCTGCATCGCCTCGACTTATCCCACTGCAGGGTTTATAAATGCTGTATGTGAAAACACAGCCAAGAGCGGGCTGGGGTCTTCTTCCACCTCCTCGGTGAAGAGGGAGCAGCGAACGTAAGGAACTACGTGTATCCAGAGAGGCCGGCGCCCGCGGAAAGCCGGCTTGGGGCCAGTGCCCGCGGAAGCGGCTCGGCGCTCGCGCGGGGGCCTGAGTGCGCAGCGGGCCCTGAGCTCTTCTCTGCTGTTGGGCTCCCACCCCAAGCTCAATCACCCACCTCCCTTCTCAGGGCCGGGTGGTTAACCGGCGGCCTCGCCCTCTGAGGAGGCTACGTGGGCCTGGATCCCCCGCGGGCGACACCGGGCGTGCCCGGCGCTCAACGGGGCCCAGCCCCTAGCCGGGCGAGCGCCGGGTCCGCCCGCGCTTGAGATGCCGTAAACCCTCTCCCCACCCCGGGGAAGCCCAAAGAAAGAACGGAGTAGCCCCCGTAGCCCGCGACGCTGGGGTTGTGTTCACCTCCGGCGGCTCCGGCTCGCTGCGGCTTCTCGGGCTTCTCCTCTCCCGCCTTCCCGTCCGCCATCTTCCCCGCCGCGGCCTCCCGCTGCAGCCCGGGCAAAGACGTCACGGCCCCGCCCAGCAACCATAAAGCTTCGGGCGGGCCAGCGAGGCCGCAGCCTAGAGAGGCCCCGGAACGGCCGCCCGGAGCGGATGTGACGTCATCGGCCTGCCGCGGCAGGAAGTGGGTGTGTGGTGATGGCTACGGAGGGCTGGGCTGTCAGATGGGCAGGTCTGGATTAGGGTGGGCTGCCTGACCTCGGAACGGTTGGTGGAATCGTAGGTTTTGCCTGCTCAGGGGTGGTTGTAGCTGGTCCTTCCTTTTAGTGATTGGGTCATCTGTAGGGTAGGGCTGTATCCTTACGGGGAAAATTCAGCAGTTCCCGAACCCCGTCTAGTGGGGACACCGTTCATGCACTACCGTTTAATCTCCGGGACAGTCCATCGTGAAATTATCCTTTTAATTTGCGTACTGACACCGGAGAGCAGTTTATGGAAGATCACATAGTAAAGCCTTAGGGAAATGGTTGGAGAAGTTTTTCCTCGGTTTTTGCACTCGTGAAAACTTGAGTGTAGAGTTGTAGCAAGCAAGCAAACATTGTTGGCGGTTAAGGGCGCTTGCTGCTGTTCAAGAAGAACGCAGTTCAATCCCCAGTACCCACGTTGGGTGGTTCACAACTGCTTATAACTTCAGCTCCAGGGAATCCGACAACCTCTTGAACTCCGCAAGTATCCACACTCACTTGCATATACCCACACACACATAAAATACATTTTTAAAAACGATACTCTTTCAAAGGCAGGAGCTGATCTTCCTAAGGAAAGGGTAAGTTTGATCTACCGGGGGTTTGAGGATCTCGGCCTTTCATTTATCTTCATTCCCTTCTCTAACTAAGTTTAAAATATGCCCTAATGTTCAGAATTGGTTTGAACTAGAAGTTATTTACTGGCGTGGAGGAGCGGGAAAATGGATGGAAGGGGGAACTGTGGTTGGTATGTAAAATGAAAAAATTTAAATAACAAAAATAAATAAAAATTTAAACGTTATTTACTTACTGGTATTTCAAGATATTTTCTTTTTTCTTTGGGGCGGGTAGGGGTGAGTAGCTTTGGAACCTGTCCTGGAACTTGTGCTGTAGACCAGGCTGGCCTCGAACTCACAGAGATCTGCCTGTCTCTGCCTCCCGAATGCTGGGATTTAAAGTCGTGCACCACCACTGCTCGGCTTCAAGTTATTTTCTTTAGTCCAATAGCTAGCTGTGTACTGGCTAAATCATTCTATTCTTTCAAGGTTAAAGTATCCTACTGAGAGAATTTTAACATAAAAGCTAGTGCCTGGGCTGGGCGGTGGTAGCGAAGACCTTTGATTCCAGCCCTTGGGAAGCAAAGGCAGGTGGGTCTCAGGGAGTTCAAGGCCAGCCTGGTCTACAGAGCAAGTTCCAGGACAGCCAGGACTGTTACACAGAGAAACCCTGTCTCGAAAAACAAAAACAAAAAAAGTGCCACAGTCTTGTCTCTTAACGTGTATAGGCATAAAGACTAGAACGAGAAATGCTTTGTAGCCTCCCCTGCCCTTTTGCAAGGTCTAGTATTTGTCTTTTACTTAACAATAACCACTGCAAGCCAGAACTTCTCTATCAAATTGAAGACTCCTCTTAATTCCTGCCTCTCCTGGAAACCTTTAGTAGATTCATTTAGTGTTGAATGAAGTCCCTGCACTAAGTATGGCTCCAGCCTCGCCTGTCTTCTTTTTCTCTACACTTACTTAGCCCTCTGCCCAAATTTAGCCAATTACTAGCCTTCAATATACAGTCAGTGTTAGAGAATATAATTTATTTTAAAATCTTGATCTGTCCTCTAAGCAGCATTGAGAGTTGCTGACCACAGGCCTGCTTTTACATCTCTGTAAAATAACAGTGTGCTGTGGGTGTACCTCAGTTGGCAGAGTGCCTTCCTAACATGCAGAAAGCCACCATGGGTTTCATCTCCACACTGCATAAACGAAGTGGTGGTACAGATGTATAATCCCAGCACTTCAAGGTAGATCAGCCTGGGGTGCATGAGACCCAGTATCCAAATAAACAATACTAGTACCACTTCAGCAGATCATCATGGAATAAAGATATCACCCTACACAGCATGTTCAAAGCCAGCCTGAGCTACATGAGATCCTACCCCAAAACTAAAAAACAGCAGAGTGAAATGGATGTTGGTAAAGTGTTCACTACATTGAATCATCCTGTTGTCTCAAGACCAGAGTTTGGATTCCTAGTAGTCACATTAAAAGCAGGGACCCCTCTACTCCTAGTGCTGGAGAGGCTGAGACAGAGTATCCCTGGAGTTTTCTGGCCAGCCAGTCCAGTCAAATCAGCCAACTCCAGATTCAATGAGACCCTGTATCAAAAAAAAAAAAAAAAAAAAAAAAAAAGTGGCACCAGGCATGGTGGTAGCACATACCTTTAATCCTACACCAAGGATACAGAGGCAGGCTGATCCCAAAGCCAGCTTGGTCTACATAGTGAGACATGTCTCAAAATAAATAAACCAAGACAGCTCATCTACACATGCATGCACACCCACATGCATGCATACATCAACACACAAAAAAATTAACAGTCATTTTTCATAGCACCTTGTGTAGGGGTTTTCCTATGTGAAAGCTATTCAGTATTTGTGAATTGATAACTCAAGCTTTGAGTACAGAGGATGGAAAAAGCATTTAAGAGTAGTGTACGGGCTGGTTTTGTGTATCAATTGTACACAAGCTGGTCATCAGAGAGGAAGGAACAGCCTCCATGAGACCCAGCTCTAAAGCATTTCAATTAGTGATCAGTAGGGGAGGGTCTAGGCCATTGTGGATGGTGCCATCCCTGGGCTGGCAGTTCTGAGGTCTATAAGCAGGCTGAGCAAGCCATGTGAAGCAAGCCAGTTAAGCAACGCTCTTCCATAGCCTGTGCATCAGCTCCGGTCTCCAGATTCCTGCCCTGCTTGAGTTCCTTTGCTGATTTCCTTTGATGATGAATAGCAATGTACAAGTGTAAGCTGAACAAGCCCTTTTCTCCCCAACTTGCTTTTGGTCGTGGTGTTTTGTTGCAGCAACAGAAACCCTAAGACAAGTAGTATGGTAGTTGGGTGAGGACTTTGTAATCTGAGTCGAAGTTCTCATTTCACTATTTAGCGTACAATTAAGTGCAAGTGACCAGGAAACTATAATATAGCAGTATTTAATTTAACTTCTGTTTGCTTCAGCATTTCTCCTGTATGGCTTTGCAAGATACTATTTAAGATCCTCACAGTACTTGTGCCATTAACCCTAGCACTTGGGATGCAGAGGCAGGTGGATTTCAGTGAATTCAAGACCAGACAGAGCTACATGGGAAGACCCTGTCTCAAAAACAAAACAAAAACCTCTAGATTGCTCTTTTCTTGAGTATCTTGCATTGCTTTGGCTGACCCCTAATTTGCTGTAAAGCTGAGGCTTTGATGCCTAGCAAAACCCAAAAACCCAAACCATGTGGCTGGGGCCAGAAACATGGCTCAGCCATCAGACTCCAGGTTCAGTTCTCAACACCCATGTTGGGCATCTCATAACTACCTGTAACTTCAGCAAGGGATCTGTCTCCTTCTGGTCTCATGGATATGTACACATCATACATTCACACAAATACACATTAAGTAAAATAGTATAAGTTAAGAAATGTTAAAAACCATGTGGCATCACCAGGCAGTGATGGTGCACACCTTTAGTTCCAGCGCTAAAAAGGCAGAGGCAGGCAGATCTCTGTGAGTTTGAGGCCAGCCTGGGCTACAGAGTTCGAGGAAAGGGGCCAAAGCTACACAAGAGAAACCCTGTCTCGTGGGGTGGGGGTGGGGGGTGAGTGGCTAGAGAAACAGTATTTGCTAGAAATGCTATCCACACAATAATGCACACATTACCAAATACTTTTCAGCTTTTGTATTCACATGTAGGTATATTTATGTGTACCACATTTGGAACAGGTGCCTTTAAGAGGCTAGAGGGTGTCATATCTACTGGAACTGGAGTTGCAGGTGGTTGACTGTAAGCCACCTAATGTGGTGCTAGGAACTGAACTCAAATTCTCTGAAGGGCCCTCTGAGCCATCTCTCAATCCAGATGCATTTATTTCCTAAGACAAGAAATTGGCTTTATCTCCAAACTCATTTTCATAATTTAAGGAAATCACCTAACATGCCAGGGAAAACAAGTTTTTGGATAACCAAGACTGTGTTAAGCAATATGCTCAGCATTGTATACAAGGCTTTAATTTCATAACTGCTACTTCAAATTTAGAAGCTTTAATCTAGTTTCTCATCAAAGAATAGTTTCTGACACGGATAAAGAAATGTGTAATAGAGCCAGGCATGATGGTGCATGCCTATAATCCCATCATAGGAGATGGAAGCAGTAAATCAGGACTTGAAGATCATTCTCAGCACATTGTTTGAGGCTGGCATGGGCTATTTAAGATACCCCCCACCAAACAAAAACCCACAAAAGAACAAAACCAACCCCAAACTAAAAAGGACAATAAAGTTTGATACTCAAAGAATCCATTAAAAAAATACTATGCTGTAGAATATTAGTTGAAGATGTTTTACATTTGTTTATGCTGTGGAATATTTAATGATGGAAAGATGTGTTGCATTCTTTTATGTTGCATTTGTGTAACTCTGTGAAGCTGTGTTACTGTGCCTGTCTAAAACACCTGATTGGTTTAATAAAGCGATGAACAGCCAGTAGCAAGACAGGAGGATAGGCAGGGCTGGCAGACAGAATAAATACGAGGAGAAATCTGGGAGAAGATCTAGAAGTGAGAAGAGGACTCCAGGGGCCAGCTACACAGCAAGCCAGGGAGTAAGAAGTAAAGAAAGGTATACAGGGCAAAGATAACAGCCCAGAGGCAAAAGGTAGATGAGATTATTTAAGAAAAGCTGGCTGGAAATAAGCTAAGCTAAGGCCGGGCAATCATAAGAAATAAGACCCCTTGTTAATCCCAACACTCGGGAGGCAGAGCCAGGCGGATCTCTATGAGTTCGAGGCCAGCCTGGGCTAACAAGTGAATTCCAGGAAAGGCACAAAGCTACACAAAGAAACCCTGTCTCGAAAAACCAAAAAAAAAAAAAAAAAAAGACCCCATGCATTTATTTGGGAGCTGGGTGGCAGGCCCCCCAAAAGAGTCAGAGTAAAAAACAACTACAAAGCTGTAACAACGATGTAACTTTATGTTCAATTCTAAATTAATCTATAATTTGTTTCTACAAATAAAACATACTTTCAAAGTTTTCCAGATACTTAAATAATCAGAAAAAGACAAAATTCTAGTTTGTCTGTTAAGATTACTTTTAAGATACAATTCCATTTAGAAAGAAAAACATTATTTTATCTGTACTTCCATTCTATTTGCTTCTTACACTATTACATTTTCTCATTTAGGTCACCTTTTCTGTCTGCGTACATTTATGGAACCTTCTAGAAATGAACTTGTCTTTGTCTTCTTCTGTTTCCTAAAAGCCTCCTGAGAATGCTGAGGGATCTCTAAATAGCCAGTATGCTTTCTCCTGGGAACAAACTTCAGAGCCTCTTCCCAGCTACCAGTGTTTTTCAGGCAGAGCAAAATGCGGATCATTTGATCTAAGGTGAGATTTTTGTTACCAACTTCCCACTGTAAATATTTATCTAGTGGAAGGCGCTCTGTTGCTAGATTTAGCCGTTTTGCCTTGGCGAGGGATGTGCCTGTCTGTGTATTTTTATCAACAAATGACCCAATTATATAAATTTTATCGTGCTTGAAGGTAGTCATAATATTGGGAGAATCTGCAGTTAAATATATAATACTGTCCTTTGGAAATAAATCAACAGCAGACTTTTCTGTTGCTGTCAAGAGCAGTTTGTCCCATTTTTCACCGTACCGTCTAACTAACTCTCGATGATAAGCACCATCTAGTTTAAGATTGCAGAAATAAATGTGGAAAGGGTCAACATTTTTTCTGTTCCATCCTTCACTTTCTAAAAGCTGAGAAACAGTATTCTGCAGTTCACTTGATTTCATGTAATTTTCATAACCCATATCAAAAACCAAAGGCTGTCCAAACTTCATAGCCTGGACACCCTTCCAACCCAGTGCGATGTTGATACAGCGGTCCCAGAGTCGAAGAAACATAAAGTCCTGCTGCGCCTCACTCTTGCTGGCTTCCAGCAGCCTGGCCTTCTTTGCTTCTTCCCTGGCCTCTGCCTTCATTTCCTTCTTTTTCTGCTTAGCTTTTTTCATTTTTTCCTTACCATACAAAAACCTTAAGTATTTTTTTTTGGCTGATTTAGAAGCACATTCCATAAGGGTTTTGAGTTCTTCTTCAGTGATATGTTCTGGTACTTCTTTGCCAAGTAATCTCCACATCTCAATTAATTCTCTGGTGGCAGCTAGAGAATCTTGATCTTTGTCTGAGACCACTGAAACACCATCTTCTTGAATGCTAGATTTCATTGTAGTTTTCCACCCATCCAATTCTAGCTGTTCAGGAGGGGATGGACTGTCCTTACTATGACAGGACAAAGAAGGTACTTTGGAAGACATCGATCTCTGCAGAACTGTTGAATATAAATTCCTTCTCTTCCTATGAAAGGTAAATGGCACCATTAACCTGGCAAAAGGTCTTAAGAATCGGACAGTAACATTCATTTTGAAGAAATGTAAGGAACTCCTGTAAAAGAAAAATGAAATTAAGTTAGAGATTTTTTCAAACTTCCTAACTGTGATTCTGATTTCTTTTCTCTCAGGCAGACTAGATGAGATTTATTAGTAAGCATGACTGGTGGGGTATAGGACTCAGGACAGTAGAAGGCCTTAGGAAAGTTGAGCCTGGCACTTCTCCAGGGGACCACAGTTGTGGATATTTTGACCCCACAGCCATAAGGGACAAGCCACTTGTCAGCTACCATAGCTTTAAATTCATCTGCATTAAACCTGGTGAAGCGCTTCTTCTCTAAGATGTGATCTTCCGGCTGTCAGGAAACCCGAAATTGGCTCAACGAAGGGCCTCACACATCCCTTATTCTGCAGCTTGGTATGAATGGACAAAATGGCCTGACCAATGTAAACTCTGGCTACTGTGCCTTGGGGCTTCCCAAAGAAACCCCCAAATACTTGTCTAGAGCCTAGATTGGAAATAGCATTGAGATGAGATGTGATTACCTAACTGAAAACTGTCTCCAAGGTCCCTTTGGGCAACCTGCACATTCAACAGGCTGCATACACTACCAAGGAGGATGCTGTTTGCAACCATTACACACCAGACCCCTATGAAGAAAGGAACCTGGTCGGCTTAATTGGCTGCAGAAGGCAATTCATTTCTGAAGCACAAAGGGAAACCTTTGAACAAATTAGATGTCACACATCACTAATTTAACTACCTCATATATTACATCCTGACTGCAGTTTCCACAGTCTTCTCCTCCCAATCCCTCCCCACTAATTTAACTCCTCTGGTCCAAAGCCTATGATCACTTACAGGTCAGTTTTTAATTTTTTTTTAATTTTTGTGAGACAAGGGTCTTTTGTGTGGACCAGGCTGATTTTAAACTCATCAACCTGAGTGATCTGCCTCAGACTCTGAAATAACTGGCACTATAGCTATGTACCACAACATCCTGCTCCACGTTCTTATTTTATATATTAATTTCAACATATTTGTAAACAAAAGATTGACTCAAATATCCTTTTTAGATTTGCTATAGAAACAGGCCTAGAGGATTGATGTAACTAGATAGGAAGGTTATATGCCAATTACAGAGCTTAGAACAGATTCTACAGTCTCCTTCAGATACATATCTAATCTTGAGGTCCTTCATGAAAGCAACAAGGAAGACAAAAAAGGTAGGAAATTTACATAAAATCCCACCTAATAAAAGATACCAAAGAGCTGCCACACAGATGCCTTTGTGATTCCAAAACAGAAATACAGAGCAAATATTATAAAATAAAATGTCCCAAACGGTATGTGTGTGTGTGTGTGTATATATATCTATCTCCATAATTTTATCTTGAAGAACTGGATGTTCCACAAGATAATGAAGATGCTTATTAAAGTTTGTTAACTGATGCAGAATGTGAGGGAAAAAGAAAATTCCTGGAAAAACTCCAACCTTTGGCTTCCTGTAATGATCCTGAACACTCCGAGATGTTCTCTGGCCTGTGCAGATGCCCAGATGCACTCCTCCCACCCCAAAATAATTATCATTTTGTGCTCTGTTTAGATCCAAGTTCATTAATATGGCTTGAAGAGGTTTTCATAATATCACCCCCTGCCTTTTCAGCTGCACATCTCTTTTTCACTTAACACTCTAGATCAATCAGTCCTATTAGTTTTCACGGCACCCTGTGCCTATAATACTTGCAACACTCTAATTGTCTGGGTTCCCCACTAGAAGCTAAAGACTATATTCCATTAGGACCAAGACTGGGTTAAACATTCACTCTCACATTCAAAAAATGTTCAGAGCCAGGTGTGGCTGCACACACCTTTAATCTCAACACTCCAGAGACACAGAGGCAGATGGATCTCTTTGAGTTTGTGGCCAGCCTGGTCTACATATTGAGTTCCATGCCAGCCAGGGATACACGAAGACCCTTCAAAAAAAAAAAAAAAAAAAAAAAAAGCCATTCAGACTTTAAAGATTTAAAAACAAAACAAAAATGGATATCGGACATTGAGAAATATTTAGTTTAGGATTCTCAGGCCCTGAGTTTGACAAAGCGATTTCAAAAACATTATCTTGTGACAGTTATGGTAGTGTAGGCCTCTAATCCCATGAGACCCTGCCTCAAAAAAAAAATTATAAAGCCAAATAGTTGAATTTTGTCTTTGTAGTGTAGAGAGAGATTTTATAATATCACAGAAATCAAAAAATTTAAAAAATTTTGCAGGTTCTCCACTCTTTAGCACAGGCTAGTCTCAATTTCCAGACTGATCTGCCATAGCCTCTCCAGGCCTCATTATGAAAATGTAATTCAAATTTTTTTATTTTAAAGGTGCGTGCGTGCGTGCGTGCGTGCGTGTGTGTGTGTGTGTGTGTGTGTGTAGGGGTAATTATGTACGCGGGCGTGCGGATGCCCGAGGAGACCAAAGGCATGAGATCGATCACCAGGCCAGGGTTACAGACACAACAGTTGTGAGCTGTCTGTAGTCCTCTGCAAGAACACTAAGCGACTGAATCGCTGAGCCGTCTCTGCAGCCCCGACAACTTACATTTTGAAGCAAATGATGGGCATGATTTTGATAAACACAACTTTGCAGGCAGTGTATTACTTACGATTGATAGATCACAGCTTCCTCTGGACTGTAGCTCTTAGCACACACGCTCCACAACCTGCATCCCGGAAAGCCACCGAGTCTACCCGGCACCAGAACACCGGCGGCGAGAAGCCCGCGTGTACCAGGAGCGCGGCCGGGCGCCAATCGCCGGGACTCGCGAACTGGGCGACCCGCGTGCAAGCCTCAGGCTGCACCGCACAGGGCGGAGAGGAGCCAAGGGGCTCCCGCTGCGGCCGCCGGAAATCCGGCGCCGCCGGAAGTCCCGCCTCTTCCCCCCGGCGCTGCCTCTGACGTTTAGCCCTGCCGGCGGTTTCCCAGTTTAAAGTCGGTCCGCGGTCATCCTGACTGGTTACCTGTGAGTGCTTGTGAAAATGACTTAGGCCCGGACTCGTCACCGGCGCCCCGCCACCCTGTTTTTTGATTTGTTGTTAGGACTGGGAACCTCTTAGCCGGCTCTCAGCTTGGTTACTCGTATTTATAGGAATGTACTAACAAAACGACCTGAACGCAAATCTTACAGTTCTGCTTTAAAATCTCATTCTAGCCAGGCGTAGTGGTGCATGACTTTAATCTCAGCACTTGGGAGGCAGGAATCTCCTAAGTTTGAAGCCAGCCTGATGTACAGAGCTAGTTCCAGGACAGCCAGGGCTACACAGGGAGACCCTGTCTCAATAAACCAACCCACCCCCACCCCACCCCCCAAAAAAACAAAACAAAAAGATTGTTTAATAACGTGTGAGATATGAAGGAGGACCCCCCCCCCCCAAACAGCGGGGCTTCCCACCCACACCCGGATTGGGCACAAACCATACCCAAACACCTGTTTTCACAGAGAGATTCTTTATTAAGCAGGGAAGAAAAGTGGCTGCATTCTAACACAGGCAGAAAAACAGCAGCAACTTTCCTTTCAGGTGTAATCTTTAAGAAAAGAAAAAGAGGAGGTCTGTGTTAGAATGGGCTGGGGAAGCGGTGGTATATTTTTATTGGGCATGCTAATTAGGTGAATTAAGGGGGCTTTTGATTACTGGACTTTAATACTTTGATAGCTGGTCTTTGGTAGTCAGCCTCAGGAGGAGGAAGTGGCCAAATAAGGATGGCTAGCTTTAGGAATGTAATCTAACGGTTTTTTGTTTGTTTGTTTGTTTTTGTTTTGTTTTAGCAAGGCAGAAGGAATAGAAAAGAAGGGCAAGGCCTGCCAGAGCCATCCATGGACACCATGCTCCAGGCAGCCGGAATCCCTTCAATATCAATAACCACTGAAAGTAAAAATCAATACTCCAATGATAGAGGAGAGTCAGCATTTTCAGCTTGTCCACTTCTTAATACGGTAAATCATGCTAAATTAAGGGCTTCAGAATGACATTATCTTTCTGCTCTAAGGTAAAGACTTTAACTCAAAGTAATTGTGAATGAGGTACAGTAGTGACAGACTGAATATTTGAAAGGACAATCAAAAGGCCAGGCATGGTGGCATACGCCTTTAATCCTAGCATTTTGGAGGTAAAGCAGCAGTTCTCAACCTGTGGGTTGAATCCCCTTTGGGTGTCGAATGACCCTTTCACAGGGGTTGCCTAAGATCATTGGAAAACACTGATATTTACATTATGATTCATAACCATAGCAAAATTATAGTTATGAAGTAGCAACAAAAATAATTCTTTGGTTAGAGGGGTTACCACAACATGAGGACTATATTAAAGGGTCACAGCATGAGGAAGGTTGAGAACCAGTGAGGTGGAGGCAGGCTGATCTCTGTGAGTTTGAGGCTAGCCTGGTATTCATAGTGAGTTCCGGGACAGCCAAGGCTACATAGTGAGAGCCTGTCAAAGAAGAAGGAGGTGGAGGAGGAGGAAGAGGAGGAATGGGAGGAGGAGAAGAAGAAACATATATAAATATGGATGAAACTCTTACCTACAATAAACAGCCCAGAAAATTATCTTGACATGAGGTAGACATGTAGTAAGCCATGTTTCTATCTCCTGTGACAGTCCAGGAAGTGAACTAATAATTTCTGCCGTAACCAGTGCCAAATGGCCAGGACAGATTAATAACTGATGGCTTTACTGATTTTTTTTTTAAATCACCCCTGTGTATACGTGATGTTTATAAATGTGAGTGTATAAGTATGGTCACACACATGTAGAAATCCGAGTACAACCTCAGGTGTTGATCCTTATATTCCAGATTGTTTGAGTTGGCTTTCTTTGTTGCTTGCTGCTAAGTATACCAAGTTAGATGGTCTGTGAGTCTCTGGAGATTCCCTTGTCTATACCATCCATCTTCCAGTAGGAGCGTTGTGATTAGAGATGTGCACACTCACGAACTCTTATCTACTGAACCATCTCACCAGCCCAGCTTCACTAATGTTTGTCCCTGTTGATAATCTGAGCTCAATCTAAGAAGGGCAAATATATACTCCTGCCCAATCCCTTAGGATGCTCCACTGCTAGTAAGTTCATCTAGAAGACATGCCAAAAGTCTCTACCCACACTGTAAGGCATTTCGGCTCCTCTGCCTTTGAATTTCATCCAAAACAGTGGTGATGGCCTACTCCTTGATAAGGAAAGCTCCGAATAAATGAGGTTTGGTTTTCTTATGTTGTTGCTCTTCATTTATTTCCACAGCAGACATTTAGTAAATGTCTTAGGGTTACTATTGTTATGATGAAACACCATGAGCAAAAGCAAGCTGGGGAAGAGGGTTTATTTGGCTTACACTTTCACTTGTAGTCTTATCACTGAAGGAGGTCAGGATAGGAACTCAGGCAGGGCTGGTACCTGGAGGCAGGAGCTGATGCAGAGGCCTTGGAGGAGTGCTGCTTACTTGTTCCCTGTGGCTTGATCAGCCTGCTTTTTTATAAAACTTAGGACTGCCAACCCAGGGATGGCTCCACCCACAATAGACTGGGCACTCCCCTATCAATCACTAATTAAGAAAATGCCCTACAACTGGATCTTATGGAGGCATCTTCTCAACTGAGGTTCCCTATTCTCCAGTGACTGTAGCTTGTATCAAGTTGACATAAAACAAGCCAGCACAATACATTTTGCTGTTAACTGAATGGCAGGTTGCAGTAGTGGGAATGTGTTGGAAGCACAAAGGTCCTTACTGGTACAGCTAAGCATTAGGGAAACAAGGAACCTTCAAAACAGGATTGTCTCTTCAACAAGGGAGATGCATCAACTGTTTTTCCACCTGATGATCTGTGCTATCTGTATAGACATTGCTATGATTTATTACACCCCCTCCCCGCCAGGGTATCCTGCAGGGAAACATGTTGGGCAGATGCATATCATGCATGGCATGGCAGAGGTGGCCAGTAATTCACAACCCAGACGATGCATCTACGTGGAGAATTTATTATAATAGAGATAAAGAGGCAGAGAGACAGAAAGAGGGAGGGAGAGAGAGAGAGATGCACACCTCATGGGAGGAAAAGCAGAAGGGAAGAGGAAGGGGCGAAGTTTTTCCTTAAGAAGAGGCTTCCTTGTCAGGACGCAGGGTGGTCCCAAGGGGTGGGATCAGAATATTAAAAGCCAGGCCATACCAAGCTCCTAGAAGCGGCACAGGAGGTGACTAATAGCCCAAATGACAACTACACTATCTGTATGACAGACCACACCAGCTCCTCCCCAGGCCCTTAAGGTAACACACGTAGCCTATCTCCAGAACACATTTTCATGGAAGAAATGACATGCACTTTGAGAAGAGTATTTATGATGTGATTATGCCTCCTTGTGCACAGGATTGCATTACAACAGGAAACTTTTTCCAAATTGAGCTGTATTTAAATATGCCTAAAATAAACGGCCCGGTATCAGACTCTATAATGAACCAACTTTGGCTAATGAGTCGTGTTGAACAGGACTTCCTCCTTGCCTCAGGTGGATCATTACTTTCCCGACCGTGATCGTCTCAGGGACCCCTAGAGGAATGAAATGTGAATCAGGCTGTGTAAGTTATGATCAATAACTAACATCACTGCAAATAGTTATTCTGATGTCTGGAAAAGTAAAGTAGGCTGACTCATCTCTTAATTTAATTTAATTTTATGTGTATATTGGTATTTTGCCTGCATATCCAAAAGTCCAGAAGAGGGTGATGAATGCACTGGAAATGGATTTACAGGTAGTTCCAAAATGACATGTTAGTGCTGAGATTTGATCCTGGGTCTTCTGGAAGAACAGCCAATGCTCTTGACCACTGAGCCGTCTCTGTAGCCCCACAGCTGGATTCTTAGGGGCAGAACTTAAAGGGAAAAGATAAGGCTTTGGGGCTCTAAGTGTGTTGCTCCAAAGACAAGAACAAAACAAATTATTATGTCAGATACCTTTTACTATTGTGGTGGTTTGAAAGAAAATGGCCTTTGCTCCAGGTGGTGGTGGCACATGCCTTTAATCCCAGCACTTGGGAGGCAGAGGCAGGTGGATCTCTGTGAGTTTGAGGCCAGCCTGGTCTACAAAGCGAGTTCCAGGACAGCCAGAACTACACAGAGAAACCCAGTCTTGAAAAATCAAAAAAAGAAAAGAAAAGAAAAAGAAAGAAAGAAAAAAAAAAGAAAAGAAAATGGCCCCCAAAGAGAATGACACTATTGGGAGGTGTGGCTTTGTTAAAGTAGGTATGGCCTTGTTGGAGGAAGTGTGTCACTGTGGGGTGGTCTTTGAGGTCTCATATATGCTCAAGCTATGGCCAGTGTCTCTCAGATCACTTCCTGTTGCCTGCATAAGATGTAGAGCTCTCAGCTACCTCACCAGCATCATGTCTGCCTGCATATCACCATGTCCCACCATGATGATAATGGACTAAACCTCTGAAAATGTAACCCACCCCAATTAAATGTTTTCCTTTCTAAGAGTCGCTGTGTTCATGGTGTCTCTTCATAGCAATAGAATCCCTAGCTAAGACACCTATAATAAATACCAGAGACAGTTGCTGTGCTGTGATAAAGGTTTGTTTTGGCTCACAGTTTTGATGGTCTGGTCCCTGAGTAGGCAGCTCTATTGCTTTAAGGTCCGACATGGGTGCCATATGAATGACAATGGTGGGGGAAGTGCAGTGTGCACAAACCCATTCATTGTTTGGTGTGCATGTATCAGTCACATTCACTTTATTCTGGGTGTGTGGGATGTGTGCAGGTAGGCACACATCTGTTTGCGTGTTCCTGTGAAGACAAGAGGACAACCTTGGGTGCTGTTCCTCCGCAATGTTGCCTGCTTTTCATTTCTGAGACAGGTCTCTTATTGGGCCTGCAACTCACCATACCAGGCTGGCTGGCCAGTTAACCCCGAGAATCCTGTCTCCATCTCCCCAGTGCTGGGATCACAAGTGTGTGTTGCCACACTTTTTTTTTTTTTTTTTTCCTAACATGGGTGCTGGAGATCAAGCTCACACGCTCACATTTGAGAGGCAAGTGCTTTACCAACCAAGCCATCCCTCAGCCCCAGAACAACTCAGCTCATGATGAGAAAATGAAAGAGAAAAAAGAGACTTCAGCCCCAGTTTTCTTTAAATGCACATCTCAGTGGCCTAAAAACCACCCATTAGGTCCTTTCTCAGCATTTCTACCACCACCCAAGAGTACCCAGTTAAGGGAAAAGATTGTAAAGCATGGGCTTTGAGGGGACATTCCAGATTCAGACTAATAGCAACCATTAAATGATTAATTTATTGAATGAATTGATGACAGAGACTCTTACATTCTTGTTAAAAATACTTGGTATTAGTTACTTTTCTTGTTAGGCCGTGTCAACATAGATCACAAAAACAACTTAAGAAAGGATTTGTGGAGCTGGAGAGATGGCTCAGAGGTTAAGAGCACTGACTGCTCTTCCAGAGGTCCTGAGTTCAATTCCGAGCAACCACAGGGTGGCTCACAACCATCTGTAATGAGATCTGGTGCCCTCTTCTGGCCTGCAGTCATACATGCTGTATACATAATAAATCAATCTTTAAAACAAGGGTTTGTGTTGGACCCTAGTTTGAGGGCACAGAGCATCCATCATGTTGGGGAAGGCAGGATGACAGAAAAACAAACTGGCTGATCCCACTGCCTCAGTCACAAAGCAAAGAGAGATGAGTTCTGGCGCTAAGTTCATTTTCTCCTTCTATTCAGTCTGGGCCCCAGCCTTGACATGGTGGTACTCACATTCAGGTACGGTTGTCCCTTTTCAGTTAAACCTTTCTGGAAACACTTCAGAGATGCATTCAGAAGTGTGTGCTTCCATGGCGATTCTAAATCCACTCAAGGTGACAGATAATCATCACAGCAGGTTTGCACAAAAATGTGATACTTTCTCAGATCTCAAAGTCTTGTTTGTTCAGGGGCTATGCTGTAAAACATCTTTTCCTGTGCTAAAAATAAAGAGGATTCAGGGTGTGTAAAACAAAGGACCTTGTTAACTATTAGTTTATTTTTTTGTTTATCCAGAGAACTCATAAAGAAAATCACTATTCTCTGGTAACATAACACTATACAGTCTCCATGTATTCTCTTGCAGTTTTTTTTTAAAGGCATTTGTATAGCCAGTTGGCGAAGAGACAATTATTAGGGGAAAGAATGGAAGCCGGTTGGCTGGAAAAAAAAAGTAGCCCAGATAAAAGATGAGTGGGGGTGGGCTGAGTAGGAGGAGCAAGGTAGAAATTATCTTGTAGAACAAAAAGGGAGACTTTTTAAGAAGACAGTGTCTATGTAGTTCAGACTGGCCTAAAACTTGCCACTCCCCTGCCGCGACCTTCCATGTAGCTACACTCCCATACAAGGTAGCTTATACTCCCATAGCGCCAGGCCTGGTTTCAGACAACTCTTTTTTTAAAAGTGTGTGTGTACATGCGTGTTGGTGTATGTGCACGGGGTGTATGCACGTGTGTGTGCCCGTGCAGGTGCCTGTGTTAGTGCTCACAGATCCTGGGAGACAGCGTTGGGTGTCCTCCTTTATCATGCCCCCCCCCCCCCAGTTCCTTTGAGGCAGGGTCTGTCCGTCCTTGAACCTAGAGGTCATAAACCTAGAGCTAATGTTTGTCACCTAGGCTGGCAGCAAAAATGTCCCATGATCCTCTTGTTTCTGAGTCCCCTTCCACAAAGACCTAAGGTCACCATGCCCAGCCTGCTGTGTGGGTGCTGGGATCCGAACTCAGGTCCTCACGGTTTCAGAGCAAACACTCTTAACCACTGAGCCACCTCTCCAGCTGCTTCACGATCCTTTAGACTTTCTCACAGTACATTCCACTTGGCTAGGATACTCCAATCTGTGACTGTCTTCTGTTTACTTGGCAATTTGTCTGACTGCTTACTTGATCTGGCTACTACATTTCAGCCCTTCAGACTTACATAAAATATCTCTTTTAATCTACTCTAGGTTTCCCTTATTATAGCCTGTGGCAACTCCACTCATTCATGTGTGCTGTAAATGTACAGTATCTTTTTGACACTGTATCAGCTAAGAAGTCTGTAGATTATATCATTTGAAACATCTATAATCTCACTGTCTACCCCCCAGTCACTTTAGTCCAAGTCATCACCTCTCACCTTCACTTACACAATTGTCTCCTCTGCCATCTCTGAATACATTCTCACCTCCTTCCCCTTTGTTTTCAAAATGATTCTTTCAGAACTTTTAAATTGGAATGTCACAACCCCACTAAAATTCTCAGTGGCAATATGTCTATTGGCTTGTAGCTTCTGGTATGGTATGTAAAGATGGTTGGAATTGGTTGTTTTTATCTAACAAGTAAAAATGATGAAGAAACTGAAAATCAGCTGAGTGTGGTGGTGCATGCATATAACCCCAGCACTCAGAGACAGAAGCAAAAGGATTACTGCAAGTTTGAGGCCAGCCTGGTCTACGTAAGAAGTTCCAGGCTCTAGCAGGCTACATAGTAAGACTCCCCCAAACCAACCAACCCACCCACCCACCAGTCAAATACACTTAAAATCAATTCTTAGACCCACTAGAAGTGAGACAACCCAGTGCCTGAAAATGTACAGACTGTGAGGTTAATCAGAAAAAACACAACTTAAGACAGGCATGGGTGACAGCTCATGACAACTGAAAACCCAGAGCTCACTGCAAGCTGCAGGCAGCTCAACAGGATGGAGTGTCTTTTCCAGGTGGTTCAGTTGGTCTTAGCAGCCAAAGAGTGTCCCTCAGCGGTCCTTACTGCTTATATATATGTTGACGAACACACACATACCACACACTCACACACACATACACAAGATTATTAAAACAAAAGAGACCAACCAACCAAAACTGGGACAGATCACTACTAGGAGCGTAGATTAAAGGTATCTAATTGCACCACCTAGTGGAAGCGTAAGTAACATACACAAAAACCTCTGAGATCCTTCTGGCTTTAATAGTTGCTTGGGAGGGAGGCTTAAAGAATTCTTTTGGGGGAGTGTTTGTTTAACAGAGGGTCTCAAGTAGCCCATCTGGCCTCGAGAACATGCTATGTAGATGAGGATGACCCCGAACTTCTCATCTTCCTGCCCTCACTTTCCAAGTGGTGGGCTTACGGGCATGTGCCACTATTTTTTTTTTTTTTTTTTTTTTTTTTTTTTTGGTTTTTCGAGACAGGGTTTCTCTGTGTAGCTTTGCACCTTTCCTGGAACTCACTTGGTAGCCCAGGCTGGCTTCGAACTCACAGAGATCCACCTGGCTCTGCCTCCCGAGTGCTGGGATTAAAGGCGTGCGCCACCACCGCCCGGCTAGCATGTGCCACTATTATTGGTCAGGGTTTGGACCTGATGTTTCTAGGTTCCTGGCCCTTTATTCACGGGATTGAAATAGGGCTTAGACAGCTTGCAAAAAGCAAGACTATTTAAATAAAGAAATGAAACAGTTCAGAATATGCTGCAAGAGAGCAGTGGGTTACATGAATGAAGGTACTCAGGGTCTGGATTAAAAAAAATGAATCTTTTGAGTCAGGCAGTGGTGGTGGCCCATGCCTTTAATCCCAGCACTCAGGAGGCAGGAGGATCTCTGTGAGTTTGAGGCCAGCCTGGTCTACAGAGTGAGATCCAGGACAGCCAGGGCTTCACAGGAAAACCCTGTCTCGACAAACAAACAAACAAAACCTAAATATATATGTGTGTGTGTGTGTGTATTACATTGATTGATTGGTTGGTTGGTTGATGGATTGTGGAGGGCATATGCATGTCCTCAAGCAGATATAAGCAGTAAGGAACACACACACACACACACACACACACACACACACACACACACACATACACACACACCACGGCACTTGTGTGGAAGTCAGAGAAAAGCTTTCAGAAATTAGTTCTCCCTTTGTACTGTTTGGGTTCTGGGGATGGAACTCAGGCTGTTAGGGTTGGTGGTGTTTCTCAGTGGGATATAAGAGAAGGAGGAGTTTGGTTATTAGGGCATAGTGTGGGTAGCTCTCTATTTAATTATTTTGTTTCATTTTATGTATTTTGTCTGTATATATAGTATGTGCACGAGTGTGGGCATTCGAGTAGCACTGCACCATTTTGCTGTCCAGTGAGTCACTGTCCATTGAGCCATCTTCATGGCCCTGGTTCTCCATTTTGACTGACAGATTAAGTTGTGTAACTATTTCACTAATGCACATTTCTCATAATTTATTTGATTTTAATCATATGCCTGACCAATTATGCACAAGGTTTAAGATAGCAAATAGGTTGGGCATGGTAGCAAATAGGCTCTGCCTTTAATCACAGCACTCGGGAGGCAGAGACAGGTGGATCTCTGTGAATTTGAGGTCAGACTCAATTACATAGTGTGTTCCGGGCTAGCCAAGGATGCATAGTGAGACCCCGCCCTAAAGGAGATGAAGGGTTCTTCCTGAGACTTCACTTTTAAGGCTTTGTTTGCCTTGTTATACATGCAGGCCAAAACTACTATCTATATCCTGTACTAGTATTTAGAGGCCTTGGAATGTATTTGAATGAATGCTATAAAAATTTGATGCTTATTGACTTATTCTTTTGTTCAGAGATCCCCTTTAGGTGAGTGAGTTCTCTGCATAATGCTGAAGATGACCTTGAACATTGGGTCCTCCGATCTCCAACTCCCAAGTGTTGGGATTACAGGCATGTTCCTCATACCACAGAGAAACCAAGTTTGAATTTGAAATCTGAGAAGAAAAACCAAGGAACTGAAGCCAGTGATTCCAAAACAGCAGCAACATGACCCAAAGACCCCATTTCAAGAAAGATTCTATCTAAACAGGAATGGAGAGGCTTTTACAGAGGCATCAGGATTTCCTTTTCTGAGTGTAGTCTCGTCCATATAAGAATTTTAAAAGGGGGCTAGCAAAATGCTGAGACATAAAGGCACTTGCTGCTGCTTGGACAGCTTGAGCTTGGTCTCAGGGACCCCATGGTGGAGGGAGAGTACTGATTCCCAAGATTCCCAAGGTTGCTCTCCGTTCTTCACTTGGCACTGTGGCCCTCATGCACCTACCACACACACACACACACACACACACACACACACACACACACACACACACACACACAAGCGTGCGTGCACGTACAAATGTAATGCAAAATATTTTTTTTTTCATTTATTAAGTATACAGTGTTCTGCTTGCATTGCCTGCAGGCCAGAAGAGGGCACCAGATCTCATTACAGGCGGTTGTGAGCCACCATGTAGTTGCTGGGAATTGAAATCGGGACCTCTAGAAGAGCAGCCAGTGCTCTTAACCGCTGAGCCATCTCTCCAGCCCCGTAATTTATTTAAAATTTATTTTAAAAGTCTAAAAGGACCCCAGAAGGAAGTTTAAGGACCATTTAATTAGAGTTTGAGGGAAAAAGAACAGGGCAGGTAAGCTGAGAATCCCAGCATCTGTCAGGCGTAGGGAAGACACAGAAGTCAACTTTCATGGATTTAGAGATAAAGGATAACAAGCATGGTGGGAAGGAGTGGGGAGCGGGAAGTCTTCAGAGAAACAGTGGAAAAGTCATATTGTCGAGGAAAGCATGCTTAGACTTTTGGATAGTATCTGAAAAAGATGTAGAAGGAAAAGGAAAAGTGATGCTTTATGAATTAGGACTCAGAAAAACGGCCAGGTTTAGCTGTGAAGATCTGCAAACAACCTCACTGAAGGAGGAGTCCCTGGAGTGTGAGTACATCATCTCATTAAGGGAATAATTATTCCTCTCTCATCCTTAGCATGTCTTCAGTTGAGTCAGCTCTTCCGAGGGGGTGGTCTCCCATCCAGATGATTGACAGACCCTGTTGTTTTAACTCCCTTTTTGATGGATTTATTTATCTTATTTACGTGGATGTGTGTTAGCCTATGTGAGTTTTATGTCCACTACATGAACGCAGGAGGTCAAGGAGGTCAGATCTCCTGGCAGTGGAGTTAACCATTTATGAGCTGTCATTTGGGCATTAGGAACCAAACCGAGATCTTCTGCCAGGGCAAGGGATGCTTTTAACCACAGAGCTATCTCTTCAGCTCCTGTGTCAATGTTATTCTTATTAATTAGCTCTTCTTTTATTCCGATACCAGTCTCAATTCACGTGGTCCAAGAAATTCAAATAGGAAGTCAAATGAAATCAGATGTGAACGATTGTTTTTCAAACATTGTAGCCAACGATGCCACGTTTGCCTATGACCTTTCTGATATAAAACCACATCCACACCTCAGTGGCCAACCAACCACTCAGCACAGCTTCCTTAACTGCAAGATGTTTGAAGCTATCTGTTTTAGCATTTTGGATTATTTTTTTTTTTCATGCTCTGAAGAGCCAGCCATAAGGAGCTCAGTAGAGGTCCGGGCAACCAGCTCAACCTCTACACAGTGTCAAAATGTAGCCAACTGAGGTTTCAGTTAAATCACAGCAACATTCACCAGCACCAGGGCCTTCTCCTCAAGGTTATGGATTAACTGGGCCATGATCTAGGGTGGAAGTTGGATTAACTCTCTTTTTTGTTTGTTTGTTTTTTGTTTTAAAAATCACATTTATTTATTCATTTTATTTCTTTATCCAATTATTGTGCATGTGTATGTATGTGTGTGATCAAAGTGTGACATGGTGTGTGTGTGTGTGTGTGTGTGTGTGTGTGTAGGTCAGAGGGCAGCTTTCACAAGTAAGTTCTCCCTTACCATGTGGTTCCTGGGATAGAACTCTGGTCACCAGACTTGGCAGCAGGTACCTTCACTCACTGAGCCATCTTGCCAGCCCAGGTTACTCACCTTTCTATGATGTTTTGTAGTTCTTGTGTTCTCTGCCTCTTCCCCTCTTCCTTCCCTCCCTTCTCCCTCCCTCCCTCTTGTTTTGAGGCTAACCTTGAACATATGGCCCTCTTGCCGAGTCTTTCAGTGTTCTAAGGGCACCTCGCCTACTTCTTTTGTTAGTTTTATTCCTAAATTTAGGAAATTGGATTAACTCTTAAGGGAGGAGACAATAACACAGTGGTTCTCACCCTTCCTAATCCTCTGACCCTTTAATACAGTTCCTCATGTTGTGGTGACCCCAACCATAAAATTATTTTTGTTGCTACTTCATAACTATAATTTTACTACTGCTATGAATCATAATGTAAATATCTGACATGCAGATGGTCTTAGGTGATCTCTATGAAAGGGTAGTTCAACGCCTACAAAGGGGTCACAACCCACAGGTTGAGAACTGCTGTAATAGCAATTAATACACTTTAGGGCAGATTAGAATGTCATGTCTTGGGCCAGCCAGTGGCTAAATGTCAAGGCACTAATTACCAAACCTGGTGGCTCAAGCTTAAATCCCAACACATACATATCAGAATAAGATAAATGACCACTGGACAGTTTATACGCACACACATAATAATACACAGGTTGCTATAGTTCAGTCGAAAAGGTTACAGAGCAGCAGTCATATAATGCCAAATAAGAGTCCTTTATTTAAGCCACTGGCCGAGAGCAGGCTCTTGCCACAAAGAACTCCTGGCACCAAAGCAGCCGAGGTGCAGTGGTTCATAAAGGCCTAAACCACAAAACCCACAATGGCATCCTGTAAGGTATACGTCAGGGGAATCTTGTAAGATGTTTTTGTCAGGACATGGCAGTTATTTTGGTTATACATTCAGCAGCTATCTTGGTTACACATCTGGGCCATGGCAGGGATAAAGGAAACCTCCAATGCCCTGCCAGTGTGGATGCAGTGATTGGGGGCTGGGGGCTGAGGCTGAAAGCATGCCTGAGCAGACACAAAATGGAGTCAGAGTAACATTAGGACAGGATGGCTCCATCACCTCACTTCAATGAACACCCCAAATAAATAAATGGATTTTTTTTTTTTTTTTAAAAAAAGAATAACACATATCTTCCCAGGGCTACAGAGGTAGAAGTCAAAATCCACTCTTTTGAGCAGGAGGCTTCAATAAAGCCATGGTTCCTTTACTTTTTCATATGACATTCAAATCTTGAGGAGGTGTTAATCCCACCAGTTGAGAATAAGATCACCTCCACAATTTAAAGCCAAACTTGAAGCAAGCTTTAATTAAATACTGGCCAGAGAATGGGGTCTGGCCAGGTCCATACCCAGGTTCCTGGGAAATGGTCCTGAGTCATGGTTTACAGCAGCTTAAGTATTTTCCATCAAGTCCAATCAGGGACAAGCATACATCCTGATGTATTTCCTGCCTGTGAATCTCACGCCCACATGTGATCAAGCACATCCGGTACAGATGAGTCAAACAAACTTGTTTAGGGGAGTGAAAACACGTGGCTTGTTATGTCCCATAAAAAATAGTCTCCAGCCGGGCGGTGGTGGCGCACGCCTTTAATCCCAGCACTCGGGAGGCAGAGCCAGGTGGATCTCTGTGAGTTCGAGGCCAGCCTGGTCTCCAAAGCGAGTTCCAGGAAAGGCGCAAAGCTACACAGAGAAACCCTGTCTCGAAAAACCAAAAAACAAAAAACAAAACAAAAAAAAAATAGTCTCCAACATTTCAGGAACTATCTGTCCTTGGGCAAGGGGCTTGCAGATCAGAGGAATTTTTGTTTTATGGATCTCTAAGGTATAGTAATTAAAACTTAAAACGTTACTTTGACTCTCACAGAGGAACAATTGTGATGCTTTGCTTTCTAGTATTACCAGATAAATAGAAGGTAGAGTCCAAAGTGAATTATGATGAATGGGTCTGTTAGGTTGAAACCTCCAGCTCACTCCTGCTTGATCCAGGAGGCCTCATTCTTGTCTCTCTCCCTCCAAACTGTGCCCTCTCAGAGATTCTCCAACAAAGAGAAGGCACCAAAAAGAAGGACACATTATCACCCCCTTACCTACAACCTATATAAGCTCCCTGCTTTAGTTAAGGCATGTGCCTTCTCCAGCCTCAATCTCTGGGACTCAAGAACTCATGTTGTACCCATTTCTTGAAACCCCCAGAGACCACCAAGGAGCTGGTTTCTGGTGCAAGCACATAAGGGTCCTTTTATTCAGGTTCAACCTGGGCCACTGCATGGCAGATGGAAGGAAATGTGGTGGTGGACACGAGCCCAGGTGTAGAGGGTTTTTATAGGGAAAAACCACAAGCTGGAAATTGGCAACTTGGGACTGGGTAGAAGGGATATGGGGCAAGGTGACTTTTTGAAACTATTGGTCTAGACTTTGGGCATGAAACCACATTTGAAATTATTGGGTTAGACTTTTGACAGGGAACCACAACCTGCTGAACAGGATTATCTGGACTGTTCAGCAGGATTATCTAGATATCTTCAAGTACCATAAACTGTAGATAGGATGTCTGCAGGAAGATACTACTCTGTATCTGTTCGAGTTGTCATGGCACATTCCTGAGGTCTTTCCTGGAACTGAGTACAGCAGGTGGTCTGAGATGGTGGCTCTTTCCCTAAAATGGAGCCTGTAGAGTCAATTCTAGGCCTTCACATTCCCCCCTTTACAAGTACCAATGACAGGACTCAATAATGAGTCCTACCTGTCCAGAGGTTCAAGGGTATTGGGACCTAAGAGCCATTAACAGATTTTTTTTTTGGCAGGGGGAGGGTCAGTAACATCTGTATCTATTGCCATTCTTTTTTTAAAAAAAAATTTATTTATTTATTTATTTATTTATTTATTTATTTATTTATTTATTATGTATGCAGTATTCTGTCTGCATGTATGCTTACAGGCCAGAAGAGGGCACCAGATCGAATTATGGATGGTTGTGAGCCACCATATGGTTGCTGGGAACTGAACTCAGGACCTCTGGAAGAGCAGACAGTGCTCTTAACCACTGAGCCATCTCTCCAGCCCTCTGTTGCCATTCTTAAAGCCCTTTAGTTTTGATCTTTGAGTACAACCAGTACCTCTTTGGTTCTGCATAGAGAAGGTCTTATCTTATTGCAGAACCATTTCAGTTAATAAACTTATCAACTGACAACTCTGCACCTATTTTCCTAGTATGTCAATGAGCATTATAGATGGCCATCTTGCCTCTATGCCAGGGAGTTTCCTTTTGACCCAGCATTTCGGCCTTTTCTGAACAGGGAACATGGGATGATGTATTCTCTTCTGGAACTGCTTTGAGCTGGCATTGGGGTGCTGTTGTCAGGGCCCCAAAAGGCTGAAAGGCTGGGCAATGGGGCATCTGTCAGAAGCATGTGTCTCTCTGACCCTGTAGAGACAGGGAACAATCACATTGGCCGGGCTGGTCCACGTCAGCTTTTAGCAAGTCCGGAGCTCTTAGTTGTCTGGAGCAGTGCAGTCAGCAGCTGAAGCTTGGAGGTGTCTAGATCTTCACACCTACCCGGGAGGTGCTTTGCTCAAATAAACCTGTTGTTATATATTTTTTTTTTTTCAATTTGGCTTGATCTGGCTTACTGCATTGGTGGAGAAACCTATTTTTCGAGCTACAGAAAACCTATTAGGGTCCTTCATCAATGGCCTCCAAACATACTAATGTGTTCTAGCTACTTTAACAAAGCCAAACTCAAATTCTTATAGTACTGAATGAGTCCTACACAACCTAAATAATCTGTAAAGAGTTCAGAGTTGGAGCTCTAGTATTTTCCAATCACAAAAATAATCTTCTAATATATAATATGATATGAATGGACCTTGATAACATTATGTCAGATGATATAAGCTAGTCAAAAAGGACTTGGCTCTAGAGCTGACACATTTATTAAGATAGAAAGTAGACTACAAGTTGGCTTAGACTGTAGCAGGCACTTCAAAACTGCTAGAAAACATTAACTTCTTAATTGGGCCCAGAAGGTAACTAAAAAAACCAGGAAGAGAGCCTGGCATCTGTCTTTATTCTTCAACTATCTCCTTTACTTTGGACTCTTGATATCTCTGAATCTAGACATGTTAATGAATCAAGAATTATCTATCTAGAGACTTTTTGTTGTTTTTTTTTGTTTTTTGTTCTTTTGAGACAGGGTTTCTCTGTGTAGGTTTGGTGCCTGTCCTGTCCTGAGGTCCGCCTGGCTCTGCCTCCAGAGTGCTGGGATTAAAGGTGCTGCCCACCCCCCCCCCCCCCCCCCCCCCCCCCGCTGTTTTAGGGTTTCTATTGTTGTGAACACCATGACCAAAGCAATTTGGGGAAGAAAGGGTTTATTTGGCTTACACTTCCTTATCATTGATCAGCATACAGGAAGTCAGAACAGGGCAGGAACCTGGAGGCAGGAGCTGATGCAGAGGCGGTGGAGGGCTGCTGCTTACTGCTGTATCTTTTTTTTTTTCTCCAGACAGGGTTTCTCTGTAGCTTTGGAGCCTGTCCTGGAACTCACTCTGTAGACCAGTCTGGCCTCGAACTCACAGAGATCCACCTGCCCCTGCCTCCCAAGTGCTGGGATTAAAGGTATGCACCACCACCGCCAGGCATACAGCCTGATCTTATTGGAGGCAATTTCTCAGTGGAGGTTCCCTCCTTTCAGACAACTCTAGTCAAGTTGACATAAAACTATCCATCACAAATACTTAATGCACAAATACAAATACTCATTATTGGGTGATTTTTGTTTTAAAATTTCTGGCCAGGCCAGGTGCCGCGCATCTTTAATCCCAGCTCTCCAGAGGCAGGAGTATTTCCGTCAGTTCCAGGCCACCCATGGCTGCACACTGAGACCGGTCTCAAATGCTAGAAACAGGTTCAGGGTGGCAAAGAAAGAGGCCACCATTCTAACTGAAGTGACTGGGCAAACTTGAGTCTTCATCAAGAGCAAACCTGTTGAGACAGAAAGTGGGTTTGATCTCTATTCTAACCCAGGTAGTCACCTGTGTCTTCCCATTGGTTGGGGGCTGACCTCACAGTCTTAACTCTAGTGGCTATTCTGAAAAGAATTGGCGCACAGGAAATGAAGGAAGAGGGGGGAGGGGAGCCACAGCCTCCTGCCATCAGACTCCTGAAATACATACAATTTCTGACTTCAAATGGGCGGGAAGATTAAAGCATTTGTCTAAAAGTCTTACGAGGTGGGAAAGAAAAAAAAAAGGATTTAAATTCCTTGCCCTCGTATAGGGCATAGTAACTGACATGGCTGCTTCACGATAATTTTTTTTTTTTAATTGTGGAGAAGGGAGGAAATATCCAGAAGCATCTGGAGGAGTCCAGAGCTGAGAAAAATAGAAGCGGTCTGGACATGGCCAGGGCTATCTGTGAGAAATGAGAGAACAGTGGAGAGAAGAGTGGAGACAGTGAGATAGCAACAGATAACAGGCAGAGGGGGGAGACTTTGGTGTTATAGAGTGGGGATCGGGGACAGCCTGGGGGCCTAGCATACTGCTGAATAGGGACTGTGCTATAGGCTAGCATGGACTTGATGTTCAACCACAGACACACACACACACACACACACACACACATCTGTATCAATGGAGAGCTGTAAGCCCCATCTGCCAGGCAAGGGAAATGACTCGGAGGAATGCTGGCTTTTATCTAACTGCCAGCAATCAATCTAACTGCTGGGCCAACACTGTTATTTCTAGATATATGCGGACTTCCTGAGGCCTAACAGTCCTAAACACAAGTTTTACAGCTTTTGATAGAAAAGACTCCTATCTGATTATCTCTTACATCAAAAAATAATAAGAACAACTATATTTTGCTGTTCCTGTTCTAAGTGTGAGTAGGCTTCTGGAGGACAAAGAGCTGGAAATAACCACAGACTGACTTCTCTACTTCTGGGGCCACTTCGTGAAAGGCGGTAGGTAACTGGAGGAACTCAGCATATTTCATTTCTGCCGACCTCAGCTTTAAGGTCAACAGGTTAACAATCGTACACCAAGCCGCACGATGGTGGCGCACGCCTTTAATCCCAGCACTCGGGAGGCAGAGCCGGGAGGATCTCTGTGAGTTCGAGGCTAGCCTGGGCTACAGGTTCCAAAGCTACACAGAGAAACCCTGTCTCGAGAAACCAAAAAAAAAAAAAAAAAAAAAAAAACGTACACCAAGCCTCGCCTTCCCTTAGCGACACTGTCGGTGACAATCCCCCACTGCGAAGGCGAAGGCGCTCCTAGGGGTGGCAGCCCTCCGGGAAAACAAGGCCCGGGAAGTGCTACCTCGGGCAGAGGTGGGCGGGGCAAGGGACTTCCGGTCGGAGGGAGGCGACTGCTCGTGCGCACGCGCGAATCTCACTTCTGGCTTTCTCTCTCCCCTCCCCCTCCCTTCCCCAGCCCGAGGGGTCCTGAGGTGACAGCGCCTGGAAGTGCGACGGGAGGAGCCGGAGGAGGAGGAGATGGACAGGGCCAGGCCTGGGCGTCGGCGATCTTCGGCCGGTGAGGAGGGCTTGCGCGAGGGCCCAGCGGCCCGTGCTACCTGCGCGGCTTGGCGGCGGCCCCGAGGCGCGGTGGGGAGCGAGCGAGCGAGGGAGGGAAGGAGGGAGGGAGAGAAGGAGGGAGGGAGGGAGCGGCGGGGGCGCGCGTAATGGAGAGCTCCGGGGCCGCGCGGGCGCGACCGCAGCCGTCGGAGGAGCCTCTGCCGCAGCCTGCCCCTTCTGCACCCCCGTGGTGTGCTCCCTCCTCCCGGGACACTCTCCTGGATTGTCTCCGGCGCACGGATCTTCCCCGTTGGCTAGCCGCGGACCTGCCACGCCTTCCTCGTAATTCCACCCGCGTTCACTTTCGCTTCCACCTACTCCGCACTCGATCTCACTTTGCTCCGTGCCTTTGAATTCTTGCCTGGCTGGCTGCCCCCCCCTCCACTACTCCCCCCCCCCCCCCCCTTCCCCTGGCAGGTAGGAGAGGCTGCACGGAAGGAAGGCGGGGCTTGCCGATCGCCCTGCGGGTCCTCAAGTAAATGTGCCTGGTGTCCCCTTTTCGTCCGAACAGGCTCGTTTAATAGCATTTTTGTTTTCCAGCCTCCTGCATCTTCCAAAAGTGATTCGAAAGTCAAAGGATTCGAAGCCGGGCTTTTGTTGTTTTTACTCTCAGCACATTTCTTTTTTTTTTGGTAATTATTTCAAAGCTTGAAACTCAAGATCCTCTTAAGTTTTGTATAAAACTGATGTAGAGCTCCGCCCAGTCAAGTTATTGTTATGCACGTCATCTGTTAAGTGCACCTCTTAAGTCCTTGAGTCAAGTCCCGTGTGCATAGAAATTCAGTCTAGTACATAAAATAACATCGATGGATTCGTTGATTTTTTTTTTCCTCCTTTTTTGTTGAGAAAGGGTCTCCCTGTGTAACTCAGGATGGCATCAAATTCTCAATCCCCCACCCACTCCTCACCCCCGAATGCTGGGGTTACAGGCCAGCTCAGAAGCCCCCATTTTTTTTTTTTCTTTAGTTTTCGTGACAGTGTCTCTCTGTGTAGCTCTGGCTGTCCTGGAACTTGCTCTGTAGAGGAGGCTGGCCTAGGATTCCCAGAGATCTGCCTGCCTATGCCTCCCAGAGTGCTAGGATTAAAGGCATGAGCCACCACTGGCTGGCTCAGCCCAGCCCATTTAAAAATTTATTATTTTATTGTTCATTTTTGTAGAGCTAGTGTTAACAGTTCCAAATCTATTTATGTATGCCTAGTGGCAATGTGTGTGTAAAACTTTTACTGGAGAATGGAAGGAGGTGAGCACAGATCTCTGAGAACTTGGCTTAACAGAATGGAAATCGAGAGATCTCTTCATATGCAATCGATCTTATCAGTATTTTTGTCTTATGTTTTGGAGGAGTGGTTGTCACCATGCAGCTTTGGAGCCCAGTCTCCTGTCTCAGTCTTTCCCAGGGCTTGGATTGTAGGTGTCTGCCACTATGCTTAGCTTTTTCTCTGTGTATTTTAAAGATACTAGCTGTTCTTTGCCTTTGAAAGTATAATTATGCAAGACATAAAAGGTGTTTTTGTATGCATGTCTCCACGAATCAGTTTTTAAGATTCCTGATCCCTGTGTTCAAGTAAAATTGACATCCTAGAAAAATGCAGTGTCTAGTATCATTTGGTCAGTGGTGCCGCTGGCCTTTAATCCCAGCACTGAGGGGAGAGGCAGGCGGGTCTCTGAGCTCGAGGCCAGCCTGGTCTACAGAGAGATTTCCATGCCAGCCAAGACTATACAGAGAAACCCTGCTTCAAAAACAAAAACGAAAGAAAAATAAAAAATGCAATGCCTAGTATCATTTGGGAGTTTTTTTTTTAATGCAGAACTTTAGTCATAATCATAATCTCAGTTCAATGCACTTTCTTCTCAATAAATACGTTTCATGTTGGCTTATTACATTTGCATGTGTTAGTGTGTTATAGCGAGTTATTAGCCCCCTTTTTTCCATTGGCAAAATCTACCCCCTTCACCTGGTTATATTGATTTATTTTATAGTTTATTTGATGTATATGCTTTTGGAAAGAGAATTTTGAGGGTACAAAGTTGCTAATCGGAAAATGCGCTGGTATTTATGTTAGCTATACTTCCGAAAAAGCTCTTTTTGAGTGAATTTTGGGATTAAGACCTCAGATTCATAAAAGACGTTGCTATTTATGTCACTGGAGAATTTTTTCTCATGACTTCCCTTTGGAAATGTTCATTCTGTAGAGTAGTGTGTAATCAGACCAATTCAGAGATTTAATGTTTTCTAGCCTTTGTTTTCCCAGTATGCCTCTAGTTATATAATGTGAACATTAAAAAATGTTGCTTAATAAGATTTTTGATTTTTCACATGTATATTAACAGAAATATGCTGTCCTGGAACTTGCTGTGTAGAGCAGGCTGCCCTCAAATTTAGAGATCTGCCTGCCTCTGCCTCCTGAGTACTTGGATTAAAGACATGCCACCATTCTCAGTCTTAAAATATTTTTGTTTTGATTTATGTCTATTTATTTATTTTGTGTATGAGTGCTCTATCTGCATGTAGGCCTGTATGCCAGAAGAAGGCATCAGATACCATTATAGATGGTTGTGAACCACCATGTAGTTGCTGGGAATTGAACTCAGGACCTCTGGAAGAGCAGTCAGTGCTCTTATCCACTGAGCCATCTCTCCAGCCCCTGGAAACACTTTGTAGCAGAGTAATATTACCCTCTTTTATCATGACCCACTTATTTTCTTTAGAATCTCTGCTGCATCACCTGAGGCTCGTGTACTCAGTGGAACTAGTGATCCAATGCGATCTTCATACTCACTTGCTCACAGAGCTTCAGCTTGGTCTGAGATCTAGTGTGCAAGTGTCTGAAGATGAGGCTGGTGGTCTGCACTTTCGCTGTCTGCACCCTTGGCCTGACTATACTAAGAACTTTACAAACTTTCTTTCAAAAACCCTTACAAGTGACTTATTATTTCTGATTTATAGGTAGAACTGGGATTTAGGAACCCTAAGCATCTGTTAGTAAGAACTAGCGTTAGAAACACGGTCAGGATTAAAAATCTGGGCTCTCAATGCAGCTTCATCTCCTTTCACCACCATTACACATTAATTAGCCCTACTTTGGAAAAATTTTCCATGGCTAAAAAACAGATAATTTGGATTTAAAACAAGACAAAAGCCTTCGGGATTTCGAAATTCTTTGTGTGCTCTTGTACACTGTGGCTCATTAGGAAAGTGGCTTTCAGAAAAGAAAAAGTGGCTTTCAGGTGAGGGTAGCAGAGAAGGGCTGAAGGGGGAGAGGAGGGGAGAAACTGATGTAATTCTGTTTTGTTTACAAATATAAAACATAACAAAGTGGCTGAGGACTGGTGGGATGGCTCAGTGGGCAACGATGCCTGCTGCCAAGACTGACATGTGAATTCATATGGTGGCGGGAGAGAGGCAACTACTGATCACTGTTCTCTGACCTCCACATGAGCACTGGACTATGTATGACCTCCCTCCCCCAAATAAATACATGAAAAAGTAGTCGAGTGCTTCCTGATTTCTTCTTCAATTCCATCTCGAGGGGTTAGTGTACCATGTGCATCAGTTGGTCCAGGTGATGTCTGCTTCGCAGTGTTGGAAGTGTAGTGTGACCTGGACCAGCAAGTTGTTCCTTAGTGACAGTCTCTCAATGGGGATAAACCAGGGGATGAGAAGATAAAGAAGATCGGAAAGTTAGGATCAGAAGGTCTTGCCTATGTCTAAGCAAGGTTATTAAGAAGTATAGCATCTTATGTACAGTTTGTAGGGAAAAATGGGACAGAGTCAACAGGAAACTATCATACAATGGGATGAAGTCAGCAAGAAGGCAATCAAGCAATTTTTCACAAAGAGAACACAAGATATCTCAAGTGCATCATAGACAAGTACTCAATGGCTTTGGGACTGATAACTGCAGCCCTTCAAGGAGGGAAAAGCTGAGGTCTCAGGATCTGGAGAACAGCAGCTCCCCCAAGTCCTGACCTCAGACCCTTACAGGCCTTGCTAAGCATGTACTTGTTTTAGACAAGGGACAAGCTGGAGTAGAGAAACAAAGGACTAAAAGGAAAAGAATATAAAGACTGATTGTGAAGGGAGTAGGGAAGGAGTCAGTAGAGAGGAAAATGGCTAAAGACATAACAGGTAAGCTCTGTGTGTGTGTGTGTGTGTGTGTGTGTGTGTGTGTGTGTGTGTGTGTGTGTGTGTATGTGTGTGTGTGTAATGTAAAATCAGGTAAGCCAGTTAATAGGATGAGGTAGGTGCTAGAGTCAGGGAATGGAATAGAATTGATGACATGGGGAAAATGGATTGAAGATGAATATAGATATAATTTGAGAAGTTAATGATACTGCAGTCATGGCTTGCTGTGAAATAGGTAAGCGATGATGAAAAAGTTTTTTTTATAATAATCTAAGCTCAAAAATAGGTCATATAGGGATTAATAAAGGAAGTAAGAAATTTCAGAGTTTTAAAATGTGAGTTTGCATCTGGGTGTGGTGGCATATGCCTTTAATCCCAGTGCTTGGGAGGCAGAGGCAGACAGATCTCTTGAGTTTCAGACTAGCCTGGTCTACAGAGTGAGTTCTAGGACAACCAGGGCTACACAGGGAAGCTCTGTCTTGAAAAGGAAAAAAAAAAGAAAAAAAATGAGTTTGCAGTGGTTGGGCTAAGTACTTGGAGAAAAATAAGTTTAGTTTTACTTTGGGTAAAGTGATATGACAGGATGTGGCTTCAAGGGGAGTGGGAAAGTTGGGGAACCAAAGGACAGAGGTTCAACAAATTGAACAATTCAAATTGGTGCAACAGTTCAAGAAATTGGGTGAAGCTGGTTGTGTTGGCTCACGCCTTTAATCCCAGCACTTGGGAGGCAGAGGCAGGCAGATCTCTAAGTTCTAGGCCACCATGGTCCACATAGTTCCAGGCAGCCAGGGCAAAATGATAGACTCCGTCTCAAAAAACCAAAATCAAAAGGTTGGGTGAAACTTTTTACCTTAATTCTGACCATGAAAGTTGAAATAGAGGTGTGTGGTTCAGAGGAGGCAAGAGATTAGTTCATTGTTTTGAGTGTGTTGATTCAGAGAATTTAGTGCATCACAATGATGGTAGAGGAAAGCTATGAATCAAGAATGAGAGTTCTAGGACCTGTTAGACTTGAGCTGTAAGTAACAGTCACAGATCTGGGTGAGGGAAGATACTGAGTTTATGGAAGTTTTATTTTGTATTGTGACATTAGTATATCTATACAGGGGGCATGATGCTGGTTCGATACATGTGTATGATATAGTTATCAAATCTAAGTAACTTTTATCTTTTCAAAGATTAGCCATTTTTACATGTTGGGAATTTGGTACTGATCTAGTCATTTTGAAAATATGGATTGTTTTAAATAGTAATTACCCCCACTGCATTGTGAAAAAAGAAAGAAAAACCCCAAAATCAAAGCAACAACAACCCCCCCTACCAAAAAAAAAAAAAAAAAAAAAAAAGGTTGGAGAGATGTCTCAGAAGCACTGGCTGCTCATCCAGGGGACCTGGATTTGATTTCCAACATCCATATGGCAGCTCACAACTGTCTGTAACTCCAGTTCCAGGGGATCTGAAGCCCTCTTTTGGCCTTCTTAGGCACCAGGCATACACATGTTATTTAGACATGTATGTAGGCAAAACACTCTTACACCCAGAATAAAACAAACAAAACCAGAGCTGATTCCTCCTCTTTGTATTTTGGAGCTTTTGTTGTTATTTTGAGACAGGTCTCACTATGTAGTTCTGGCTATCCTAGCTGTGTAGATGAGGCTGGCCTTGAACTCACAGAGATCTGCCTCCCAAGTGCTGGTATTAAAGGTGTATACCACCATGTCATGCAAGCCAGGAGACTTTGGTCAATCTTGAGTCCACTTAAAGATAGGCTTCACAAAGTTGCCCTCCAGCCTCCCACCTCTTGGGCCCATCTCTACCCACATAATTTTTTTCCTGCTGTTCCTCTTCCTTTGTCCATGGAGTACAGTTGGTGTTGCCCAAATAGTCTTGGGTGTGGGGTCCTCCCCCTACCACTGGTCACACCTTTAAAGAAAACTGACCCTCCCTCTCCCATCAGCTGTCAGTTGTCACTAGTTCCTCAGCTAGGAATGTGACTTCCTGATCACCTCTCTCTTCCATGCTGGGATCTGTGTCTGGCTTGCACTTGCATGGGTTGTTTTCTCTGTACCTTGACCGGTTGTGGGGCTCTGTGTTAATCATCATCCACTGCAAATAGAAGCTTCTATAATGAGGACTGAGAGATGTCCTTTCCATGAGTGTAATGAGAAGTCAGGAGTGGTTTACCACTATGTCCCTTTAGCAAAATAGTAGTAGTAGGTTCTCCCCTGGGTCCTGTGAACTGTCTGACCTCAGGGTCTTGGCACAGATAACGGTGTCCAGGTATGGGTTCCATCTTGTGGAGAGGCCCTTAAATCCAATCAGAAAGTTGCTCCCATGGCATTCCTGTCACTGTTACACCAGTGGGCATGTCTTATCGGGCTAGTCATTACTTAGCTCACAGAGCTGATTGGTGGGTACGGTTATTGGTTTCCTTTTCCAGTAGTGAGCACAGCACCTTCCAGCACTATGAAAGCTGGTCTGTAGGGATAAAGCTTTAGTTATAAGATTCTTTGTATTTGCATGCCTTTATTTGTATAGTCACCATGTAGCTCAAGGTACAGAACACTTTTAACATCTTATCAGACTTAGCTTGCACCCTTTGTAGTTAATATTCCTTTTGTCCTCTATACCCTCCGTTGTTCAAATCGTATTATCATAGATTTGTTTTAACTTTCAAGTTTCACAGTTGTGCATCTGATTTCTGTGGAACAGAATGTCTGTGAGATGTATCCATATGGTGCTTAGAAGTAATTCATTGCTTTTTATTACTCTGCAGCTTTCCTTGGTACAAATATGTTTATACATTACTAGTGGCAGATAATTTGAGTTATTTCTAGTTTTTGGTTATTAAGGACAAAGATAGCATGAACATTCTCATTTCTCTTGGTTATTTATTTAGAAGTATAATGGTTAGGTACTGAGTGCAGGCAGGTAAATATCTAACAGACACTGGCAAAGCCGATACACTCATTTAACTTTTACCGGCAGAGTATTAGTCTCTCACCAATATTTGGTAATGTTAGTCTTTTATATTTTACTTATTGCAAGGGCTATGAATTTCATTGTCATTTTAGCTGTCATTTCCTTAATGATTATGTCTTGATTGTGTGTGTGTGTGTGTGTGTGTATGCTTACTCAAGGCCTTTGTCCAATTTAAAGATTGAATTTTATTGTATTTATTCCTTTTTCTCCCTCTCTTCTCTCCTGCCTTCCCCTGGCTTGCTAAGCATGTGTTCTACCACAAGTACATACCTCAGCCCAGGGAGTTCCTTATGTCCACTGGTTATGAGTTCTTTGACAAATAATGGATTAGAGCTTATGTTCTAGTATGAGACTTTGCTCTCTACTCTCATAATGATGAGTTCAGCTAAACTGAAATTTTAATTTAGATAAAGCCCACTTTATTGATCTTTTAATTTATGGTAATACTTGTGTCCTACTTGAGAAATCTTTGCCTCCTCCAAGGCTGTGAAGATATTCTAGTTTTTATTGTATAAACCTTGCTTTATCTTTGACATTTAAAGATATGACCCATTTGAAATTAGTTTTTGTATATGGTCTGAGGTATAGGGATCAAGGTTTGTTTTTTAAGTTCCATTTGGTCATCACATTGCTTCCCTGGGTCTGGGGTGATGCTTACTAAGTAAACGTAAGGATTTTAGTTCAGATCTCCAACATCATCGTAGAAAGCCTAGTGTAGCCTGCAATCCTAGTGCTGTTGTGGATAGAGACTGGAAGATCGGGCTCATTGGCTGCTGGCCCCATTCCAGGTCTGGTGAGAGACCTAGCTTGAAAGGAATAAGGCAGAGAGCGGTAAACAGAACACCTGATGTCCTCCTGTTTTCCCTACATATGCAAGGATGTATGCAACCTGCATACATGCATGCAAACACCCCACATGTCCACATACATGTACTCAAACATACAAACACAAAAAATTGCTTCACTATTATTTATTGGCAAAAATCATCCCTTTCTTCCTGAACTATAGTAATAAGCCACAAGTAGATGACTTGGTGTTACATGTGTATGTGTATACTACCATTTATTTTTATTATGAAATCTGCTATATAATTCAGTAGGTTACAACATTTTTGAACAGGATCTCACCATTAGCCTTGGCTCCCTTGGAACTTGCTATGTAGACCACTAGGCTAACCTTGAACTCACAGAGATCCATCTGTCTCTTTCTACTGAGTGCTAGGATTGCAGGTGTGTTCCACCATACTGTGGTTATAATTGCTAAGAAGTCTTGGATGGTGTCTGATTTGCTCAGTGTTACTTATATTCATTGCTTATCAGTATGAGGAGCACATGATAGCCATTAAGTAAATATTTGCGATTGAATGAGAGAATTCATACAAGGAAAACCCACACAAAGTCTGGAAAATGAGTAAAGAGTGAAGGCACTTCCCATTTGTGCAGCATGTGCGTTTGAGATAGAACTGGAAGGAAGTGCTTTTGTAGGACAATGCCAACTTCTAGATCATCTCACTTCTGCCCTCCATCGTGAGAGTTTACCCAATCATCTGATTCTACCATGGGTATGAGGCTTTTATAAAGACATTTCTGTTTAGTTCTTTCTTTTTTGTTTTTTTTGAGACAGGATTTCTCTATGACACTGCTCTGGCTGTCCTGGAACTTCTTTGTAGACCAGGCTGGCCTCCAATTTATAGAGATCCATAGCCTCTGCTTCCAGAGTGCTGGGATTAAAGACAGGCCCCACCACTGCTGGACTGGTTCTTTCTTTTTAAATTGTCCTCGTGCATTGGCTTACTGGAGACATTGGGGACAGTCTGTAGCACTGACACATGACAAACTTTTAGGTCTTTAGGTACAGCCCTTTAGTGTCTGTAAAACCTCAGGGTATTTTAATTTTAAATAAGGGATAGATATGAAAAGATTCTGTTCATTAAATTATGTCATTTAGATGTTAAATAATGATTTTTATTATGTCTTTGGTTTTTGTAGAAATTGTCACAGAGGGAAAAAGAAAAAAGTCATCACCAGCTGATTTACAGGAGGTATGTGTTATGTGTTTGTCATCTTTGAAATTACATATATATAATTTTTTTTTTTTTGAGATAGAGTTTCTATGTGTAACAGTCTGGGATGTCCTGGAACTAACTCTGTAGACCAGGCTGGCCTCAAACTCAATGAGATCTGCCTGCCTCTGCCTCTTGAGTGTTGGGAGTTTTCCTAAAATACTGACTAAAGTTTTACAGTATAATTTTAATTATACTAAAAGGAGCTAGCCAGTGGTGGTGCAGGCCTTTAATCCCAGCACTCGGGAAGCAGAGGCAGATGGATCTCACTGAGTTAGAGGCCAGCCTGGTCTACAGAGTGAGAGATCCAGGACAGACAGGGTGACACAGAAAAACCCTGTCTCGAAAAACAAAAAAACAACAAAAAAAAAAAGAATTTTTTTATTCATTTATTCTATAAGCCTAAACTAGCAAAACAATTTTAATTTTTACTTATATGAGTTTTTAAAATCATCTTAAAAAAGATGATCCCCATCCCACATTTTGTGATTTAAATGTAGTAACCTAATTTATATAATATTTTATTTATTAAATAACTTTTTTTTTCATATGTGCTTTTTTATTTATATGTGACTGGAAACATCTTGTATCTTTTTTTTTTTTTTTTGAGACAGGGTCTTACTGTATAGCTCTGGCTGTCCTAGTGCTCACCATGTAGTCTAGGTTGCCTCAAGCTCACAGAGATCTGCTGCCTCCCAAGTGCTGGAAATAAAGGCATGTGCTGCCATGCCAGCTGCATGCTTACCTTTAATTAGGAACATTTTTATGTTACGCATTTGCAGGATTTGGCAAAGGAGGGTGATAGAGGAATTCAAGAGTGCTTTAGATGACCATGTACGGAACATTGCTTTCAGTATTGGTTTTCATTGGCTTTCTTCACATCTTCACGGGGTGCTTTCTCCACCCAAATGTTGGATTTAAATTAAGTTGGGTGAGCCGGGCGGTGGTGGCGCACGCCTTTAATCCCAGCACTCGGGAGGCAGAGCCAGGCGGATCTCTGTGAGTTCGAGGCCAGCCTGGGCTACCAAGTGAGTTCCAGGAAAGGCGCAAAGCTACACAGAGAAACCCTATCTCGAAAAACCAAAAAAAAAAAAAAAAAAAAAAAAAAATATTAAGTTGGGTGAATGATCGAGATACTTTTTTTAAGTTTTTGTATTGCCAGATCAGATACTGCCGTATCTAGTGACTCTCGGTTCATTCAGTTCACTTCCTGTTGTTGTATCAGATCAGATACTGCCGTATTTAGTGACTCTCAGTTCATTCAGTTCACTTCCTGTTGTTGTATCAGATCAGATACTGCCGTATTTAGTGACTCTCAGTTCATTCAGTTCACTTCCTGTTGTTGTATCAGCGTACTCGAGACTGGTAATTCGTAAAGAAGTGTTGGGCTAGTGAGATGGTTCAGTGAGTAAAAGAAAATCGTATTTTTATTCATGACATGGGAGAGCTGTTGGCATTTGTTCAACTTCTGTTGAGAGCCTTGTACAGCTTCATCTCGTGACAGGAAGTGGGAGGAAGCAGGCTGGAGACAGGAACTTGAGAGAGATTAAGGGGAGAGTTCCAGTATTTCTTTGTAATAATCTGCCCTCTTGCTCTTTTTCTTTTCTTTGGAGAGAGTCTCACTGTGTAGCCCTGGCTGGCTTGGAGCTCTCTATGTAGATAGGCTGGCCCCAACTTCACGGAGACTGTCTCTGCCTCCCATGTGCAGGATTAAAGGTATTTGACACCTCACCTGGCCCAGGAAGGTCTCTTGAGCTCAGAAGTTTGAGGCTAGCCTGGCCACATAACCGTAATAGTGAATGAACCCATTGCTGTCATATTCTCTTCCCTGACCTCCTTTGTCCTTCACCAGTTTTACTGTGTTGAGGGTTGAACCCAGAGCTTTGAAAGTGTCGAGGAGGTACTCTTCCATTAAGCCACACTCCTTTCCCATACTCTGCTCTGTAAATGTATGACATTTTTTATTTCTAAATAACTTTTGACTCAGAAAATTTATAGAAATTGGACAGAACTGGGTACTATTCATTCAGTTTCTTCTGATGTTAATATATAATGATAGTATGATTGTCAAAAATAAGAAATTAGCCTTGATCTAAGACTTTAACTTATAGATCCATTCCAAGATTCTCCATTGTGTTTATTTGTTATGCCTTCCTAATTTCCTTGTCTATCATATTTCTTTAGTCTTTTTGCTTTTATAGCCATGACACTTTGGAAAAGTACTCGATAATAATTTGTGTAGAATATTCCTCAACCTGAACGTGTGTGTGTGTGTGTCCTACTGTTGATGATCTCAGCCTGATTGGTTAAGGCAGTATCTCTTGCTTACACCCCTGTATGGTTACCCATTTTCTCCTTATGATTAATAATAGGTGTTGTCTTGGAGCAGACTGCAACTTCATGCAATGTAGTGTTATATCTTTGCTCAGTATTTTGGCATCTACTAGTGAATCTTGGTTCAGTTCTTTTGGTGATTTTCTATTTCCTTTATTCATTGCCTTTTGGCCAAGATCAAGTATGGTATATATCTTCCTTATTTCTTCTTTTTTTTTTTTTTTCTTTAGAATTTACTTATATATGAGTGTTCTGCATACCAGAAGAGGGCATCATATCCTTTTATAGATGGTTGTGAGCCATCATGTGGTTGCTGGGAATTGAACTGAGGACCTCTGGAAGAGCAGCAGTGCTCTTAACCACTGAGCCATTTCTCCAGCCCTCTTCTTCATTTCTTAATGGAAATTTTTCTGTAAGGAAAGCTGTCCTTCTTCCACTTATCCCCCCGCCCCCCCAGACAGGGTTTTTCTGTATAGCTTTGCGCCTTTCCTGGAACTCACTCTGTAGTCCAGGCTGGCCTCGAACTCACAGAGATCCTCCTGCCTCTGCCTCCCAAGTTCTTCCACTTATTTATATCAAGTTATTGTCAGATACTCATTTCATTATTTTTATAACGTTGATGATTTTGTTCATCAAAGTTTACCAGTTTTGGCAATAGGGTATCTTTAAGGTCGGCTCTTGTGTCCCTATGTGTGTGTATTCATCTGTGTGTGGATGCACATGCAGTGGGCACGTGTGTCCGCGTTCACGTGGAGAACAGTCTCCAGTGTCGTTCCTTGGGCGTTTGTCCCACCCCCTGTTTTTTATAGGTTCTCTTGCCTGGATCTTGAGAAGTAGGCAAGGTTGGCTGCCCAGTGAACCCTGGGATCTGTGGGTTTCCACCTCTCCAGTGTTAGGGTTACAAGTGTGAGCCACCATGCACACACACACACACACACACACACACACACACACACACACACATATATATGTACATAATGTATATGTATGTGTGTATTTGTACACACATGGATGTTTAATGTGAATTCTTGGGATTCCAGTCTAATACCACTAGACTTACTCTAATTTTTTCTTTCTCCTCATTTTTAATGTTTCATCTATTATCAACACTATGTTTTCTTTTTAAAAAATTTATTAATTCTTTAAGAATTTTATGAAATATTTTGATCGTATGTCCCCCTCCCAACAGTATATTTCCTTATTATAACCATAACTTATAACATACAGTATACATCTAAAAGTATTCTAATACATTTAAAAGCCTAGAGTTCTGCCAGCGGTGGTGGCACACACCTTTAATCCCAGCACTCGGGAGGCAGAGGCAGGTATATCTCTGACTTAGAGGACAACCTGGTCGACAGAGCTAGTTCCAAGACAGCCAGGCCTACACAGAGAAACCCTGTCTCAAAAATCAAACCAAACCAAACAAATTCTTGATAGTAGTTAGTTCCTATGATCACCTTTGCTCTTACTGTAGCTAGTGGCAATCAGTTACTGAAAGAATAGCACCTTTGATTGACAGAGGCATAGGACATAATACTTTTGACTTTCGAAGTACTTAAAATTATTTTTAAAGCAAAACTAGTTTTTCTTTTCTTTTTTTTTTTTTAATGGGATATTAGAAAATTCAGTTGAACAAAAAGACCACCGATAGCTCAGCAGCTGAGGGCGCTTACTGCTCTCGCAGAAGTTGTGGGTTCAGTTTTGGCATCCACGGGGCAGTCCTTAACTGCCTGTAACTCCAGTTTCAAGTGATTTGATGCCATCTTCTGGCCCCACACAAGCTCACACACATAAACATAAATAAAAAATAATAAATCTTTGTTTTTAGAGAATACTAACCAGACACAATGAGAACTAATACTTGATGTACATCCTTCTGTTAGATGTGTCTATTGTCTCTCTTTCTCTCTCTGTCTACAAACATCTTTTTAAAATGATTTTATTTTTATTTTATGTGCATTGGTGTTTTGCCTGCATGTATGTCTATGTTGTTGTACCCATTTCGAGAAACCCGCAGAGACCACCAAGGAGCCGGTTTCCGACGCAAGCACATAAGGGTCCTTTTATTCAGGTTCAACCTGGGCCACTGCATGGCAGATGGAAGGAAATGTGGTGACGGCCATGAGCCCAGGTGTAGAGAGTTTTTATAGGGAAAAAACCACAAGCCGGGAATTGGCAACTTGGGATTGGGTAGAAGGGATATGGGGCAAGGTGACTTTTTGAAACTATTGGTCTAGACTTTGGGCATGAAACCACATTTGAAACCTTTGGGTTAGACTTTTGACGGGGAACCACAACCTGCTGAACAGATTATCTGGCCTGCTTAGCGGAATTATCTAAATATCTTCAAGGGCCATAAACCACAGACAGGATGTCTGCAGGAAGACACTGCTCTGTATCCGTTCGAGTTGTCATGGCACATTCCTGAGGTCCTTCCTGGAACTGAGTACAGCAGGTGGTCTGAGATGGTGGCTCTTTCCCTAAAATGGAGCCTGTAAAGCTAAGTCTAGGCCTTCACAATGTGAGGGTGTCAGGTCCCCTGGAACTGGAGTGTTGTGAACTGCCATGTGGTGCTGGGAATTGAACCAGGTCCTCTGGACAAGCAGCCAGTGCTCTTAGCTACTGAACCATCTCTCCAGCCCCAATGGTAAACATTTAGAAGTAGAAAGCCACAAAATTATGCATTAGATTATTGTAAACATCACTTTAGGAAGTCAAATTTATTCAAAGCATTTCTCAGTAGATGTGTATTGGGTACTTGACATGTATTAGATGCTATACTGAACATAAATATGAGAGAAACAAGCAGTGAGTATTTTAATGACTATTTATATTCCATTATATGCGTGCATCACAGTTGATTTAACCAGTAATCTATAACTGTGTTGAACTCTTTTAAATTATAAATTGTGATGATTCTTGCATTGGAATTATAGGTTTTGCAGAATCATTTGTGTTGGGGTGGGAGCTCCACCTCAATCCCTGGCACCCTGGCATATACCAAAGAGTCTGGAATGTTTGGAAGGAGTCTGGTGGAAGATCCACCTCCCCTCCCCATCTCTTTCCCTAAACCCGCCCCTTCAGAGCCCACCAAACACCTCCTCCCTAAACCTGCTCCTTCAGAGCCCACCAAGCACATCTCCTTCCCAAGCTTACCCCTTCAAAGCCCACCAAACACAGCTCCTCCCCCAGAGAGGCTCAAGACCATTCCCACAGGGTATGTAAGTGGCATCCCAGAAAACAGCTGTGTGGTTCTTCCGGTCTCGAGTCCCCGTGGAGCACTTTACTCATTAACCTGGGCTTTCCAGTTCGGTCTGATCCGGTTTGCTGTGTCGGTGGAAAGTCCTTCAGGAGGCCAAAGACTTATCAATTTGTAGTTTAAAATCTTTGTTAATTTTAATCATTGTCTCAGTTTGTACAAGTTGTCCAGTGAACCAGGTGTGAGCTAGGCATGATAGCACATGCCTGCCTCCCAGCACTTGAGAAGGTGAGTCAGAAGTATCAGTAGTTTAAGACTAGCCTGGGCTACATCAGACTGGATCTAAAACAAAACAAACTGAACAAAAGAACAAGGTACAAGGTACACAGCATGAGTCCGTTCTCTCCTTCTATGATGTACAGAGTCAGTTCTCTCCTTCCTTATGGACAGAGTCAGTTCTCTCCTTCCTTATGTAGAGTCCGTTCTCTCCTTCCTTATGGACAGAGTCAGTTCTCTCCTTCCTTATGGACAGAGTCAGTTCTCTCCTTCCTTATGGACAGAGTCCGTTCTCTCCTTCCTTATGGACAGAGTCCGTTCTCTCCTTCCTTATGTAGAGTCCGTTCTCTCCTTCCTTATGTAGAGTCCGTTCTCTCCTTCCTTATGTAGAGTCCGTTCTCTCCTTCCTTATGTAGAGTCCGTTCTCTCCTTCCTTATGTAGAGTCCGTTCTCTCCTTCCTTATGGACAGAGTCAGTTCTCTCCTTCCTTATGTAGAGTCCGTTCTCTCCTTCCTTATGTAGAGTCCGTTCTCTCCTTCCTTATGTAGAGTCAGTTCTCTCCTTCCTTATGTAGAGTCCGTTCTCTCCTTCCTTATGGACAGAGTCCGTTCTCTCCTTCCTTATGTAGAGTCCGTTCTCTCCTTCCTTATGGACAGAGTCCGTTCTCTCCTTCTATGATGTACAGAGTCAGTTCTCTCCTTCCTTATGGACAGAGTCAGTTCTCTCCTTCTATGATGTACAGAGTCAGTTCTCTCCTTCCTTATGGACAGAGTCAGTTCTCTCCTTCCTTATGGACAGAGTCCGTTCTCTCCTTCCTTATGTAGAGTCAGTTCTCTCCTTCCTTATGTAGAGTCCGTTCTCTCCTTCCTTATGTAGAGTCCGTTCTCTCCTTCCTTATGGACAGAGTCCGTTCTCTCCTTCTATGATGTACAGAGTCCGTTCTCTCCTTCCTTATGTAGAGTCCGTTCTCTCCTTCCTTATGGACAGAGTCCGTTCTCTCCTTCTATGATGTACAGAGTCAGTTCTCTCCTTCCTTATGGACAGAGTCCGTTCTCTCCTTCTATGATGTACAGAGTCAGTTCTCTCCTTCCTTATGGACAGAGTCAGTTCTCTCCTTCCTTATGGACAGAGTCCGTTCTCTCCTTCCTTATGTAGAGTCAGTTCTCTCCTTCCTTATGTAGAGTCCGTTCTCTCCTTCCTTATGTAGAGTCCGTTCTCTCCTTCCTTATGGACAGAGTCCGTTCTCTCCTTCCTTATGTAGAGTCAGTTCTCTCCTTCCTTATGGACAGAGTCCGTTCTCTCCTTCTATGATGTACAGAGTCCGTTCTCTCCTTCCTTATGTAGAGTCCGTTCTCTCCTTCCTTATGGACAGAGTCCGTTCTCTCCTTCCTTATGTAGAGTCCGTTCTCTCCTTCTATGATGTACAGAGTCAGTTCTCTCCTTCCTTATGGACAGAGTCCGTTCTCTCCTTCCTTATGGACAGAGTCCGTTCTCTCCTTCCTTATGGACAGAGTCAGTTCTCTCCTTCCTTATGGACAGAGTCAGTTCTCTCCTTCCTTATGTAGAGTCCGTTCTCTCCTTCCTTATGGACAGAGTCAGTTCTCTCCTTCCTTATGGACAGAGTCCGTTCTCTCCTTCCTTATGGACAGAGTCAGTTCTCTCCTTCCTTATGGACAGAGTCCGTTCTCTCCTTCCTTATGGACAGAGTCCGTTCTCTCCTTCCTTATGTAGAGTCAGTTCTCTCCTTCCTTATGGACAGAGTCCGTTCTCTCCTTCCTTATGTAGAGTCCGTTCTCTCCTTCCTTATGTAGAGTCCGTTCTCTCCTTCCTTATGTAGAGTCCGTTCTCTCCTTCCTTATGTAGAGTCCGTTCTCTCCTTCCTTATGTAGAGTCCGTTCTCTCCTTCCTTATGTAGAGTCCGTTCTCTCCTTCCTTATGTAGAGTCCGTTCTCTCCTTCCTTATGTAGAGTCCGTTCTCTCCTTCCTTATGTAGAGTCCGTTCTCTCCTTCCTTATGGACAGAGTCAGTTCTCTCCTTCCTTATGGACAGAGTCAGTTCTCTCCTTCCTTATGTAGAGTCCGTTCTCTCCTTCCTTATGGACAGAGTCAGTTCTCTCCTTCCTTATGGACAGAGTCCGTTCTCTCCTTCCTTATGGACAGAGTCAGTTCTCTCCTTCCTTATGGACAGAGTCAGTTCTCTCCTCCATTATGGACACGATTCTGGGTATTGAACTCAGGTCGTCAGGCTTGACAGCAAGTCCTTTATTTACTCACTGAGCCATCTCACTGTCCCGCAAACATTTTTTAAAAAATTACTAATTTTGTTTTATGTGCATTGGTGTTTTGCCTATGTGTATATCTGTGTGAGGGTGTCAGAACCCCTGGAACTGCAGTTACAGACAATCTTAAGGTGCCATGTGCGTGCTGGGAATTGAACCCGGATTCTCTTGAATATCAGGAGTGTTCTTAATTACCTAGCCATCTCTCCAGTCCTCGCCCTCAAACATCTTTTTTTTTTTTAAATTTATTTATTTATTATGTATACAGTATTCTGCCTGCATGTATCCCTACAGGCCAGAAGAGGGCACCAGATCTCATTACAGATGGTTGTGAGCCTCCATGTGGTTGCTGGGAATTGAACTCAGGACCTTTGGAAGAGCAAGCAGTGCTCATAACCTCTGAGCCATCTCTCCAGCCCGCCCTCAAACATCTTTAAAAATTATTTTATTATTGTGTGGGTTTCCCGTGTATGATGTGTGTATGAGCTCTGGCACATGAGTGAACGTAAGGCCAACTGTGGGGAGTTAGTTCTCTGTTTCCACAGTGGGATCTGGGATTGAACTCAGGCTGTCCAGGTTGTGAAGCAAGGGCTTGTACACTGAGCTGTCTTGCTGACCCCCAAACATCCTTTTCTCACCTCAGAGGACAGTCTCATGTAGTCTAGGCTGGCCTCAAACTTGCTGTGTATCAGAGGATGCTCTTGAACTTTTGAGCTTCCTGTCTCTCTTTCCTGAGTGCTGGGATTACTGGTGTATGTAATCCGGTTTATACAGTGCTGGGGATTCCACCTAGGGCTTCATCCATGATAGCCAGTACTCTACCTACCGAGCTACATCCCCAACGCTAGATGCAAACATCTTGATGTATACTTTTATTTATTACCCCCCCCCCCCAGTCTTTTCATGGGATCTTTATAATTCAGTAGCTTCAAGATAGCCAGATTTAAAAAAAAAAAAAAAAAAGTCTGAGCCGGGCGATGGTAACGCACGCCATTAATCCCAGTACTCGAGAGGCAGAGACAGGCCGATCTTTGTGAGTTCAAGGCCAGCCTGGTCTACAGAGCAAGTTCTAGGACACACTCCAAAGCCACATAGAGAAACACTGTCTCAAAAAAAAAAGATAAATAAAATATCTGTGCTCCCTCCCAATGTGTGTGTTCTGAGAGGCAGAGACAGAAGGGGAGGAAACATGGAGGGATGAGTTTGTGGACAGTTTGGAGCTGTGCTGAAGCTGTATTGCCATTTTATTTTGTTTTGTGTTTGAGACAGGTCCTAACTATACAACCCAGACTAGCAGTGATTCAAGATCCTCTTGCCTCAGCCTCCAATGTTCTGGGATTACCAAGTGTGCTACCGTGCCTATCCACTATATTGGCTTTGTAGATTAGCTTTGGAAGTCACAGGCCTGCTGAGATTCAAGTGGAAGGAATTTTGATGTCTCATGGCTATTAGTATCACAATATAAGATGACCATGTAGTGTGGGCAATATTGATAGGGCTATTCTTGGAAAATACGTTATATATTGAACCGCCTAAAGCTTCTGTCTTACTCCTGTTGTTTCCTAATTGAAATAGGAAGTGGTAGGTCTGGTGGAGCCAGCCTGTAGTCCCAGCTCCCCCAGAAGCTGAGGCAGAAACATAGATGATTAAGTACCTGCCTGTGCTATTGAGTGAGTTTAATTTCAACCTATGTAACTTAGTAAGACCTTGCTTCAAATTAATGAATTAACAGAAGGGTAGAGATATGGCTCAGTTAGTAGTAGAGTAATTGCCTCTCATGCATGAGGCCCTGAGTTTGATTCCCCAGCAGTATACAAAATTGAAGTAAGTGCTTTAGAGATACTATTTTTTGCAAGTGAAGAATTACAAAGAAATACTTTTTAATACAGAAAAGCAATAAATAGCAAGTTACTGGTGCTCAGGAAGATTAGCTATCCCTTAGTGATGTAAGCTGGTGATGTAAGAACTGAGGTATACTTTCTTTAAATTTATTCTATCCTCCTGACTTAGGCTTTCTCCTCAGAGAAATACTTACAGATGAAAGATAAGTTGATATTAGTGCTTTTTGAGGAGGAGGGTGTTGGTAATTGAACCTAGGGCCTCATGTACATGCTCTGCTGGTACTCTGCTACCGAACTGGCCCTCCTTTTAAGCAATTATTGTTTGTTATTTAATACTTAGTTATTTATAAATTTTAGGTATTTAAGTTTTAAACAAATGATATCTAACTTGTTGCATTTCATGCTTCCATTTTTAAAGTTTAGCTATCATGATATATCATCATATATATATGAGGTACAAAAGTTATAAAGTACCTGGTGTAGTGGACAGAAGCCTGGAATCCTATCTCATGGGAGGCAGAGACAGGAGGATTGTCACAAGTTTAATGCCAGCCTGGTCTGTGTAGTAAGTTCCAGGCCAGCTGGGGCTACATAGAAAGACCCTTTCTCAAAAAACAGACAAAAAAGAAAGAAAATGAATGATCAGGACCCTCAGTTTAGGAGGATTATGCAGTTTGAAGAAGACAGCTATATAGACAGATAACTGTGATATGGTACGAGTAATATAAATAATTTAAAATAAATGTGTTAAGCACTCACACACAGAGAAAGGAGTGGCTTCAAGTCAGGATGATGTTTACTTTATGAAGATAATTTTCGGCCAAGTCCAGAGTATTTCATAACAAGAAATACAGGGGAGAGCATCCTAGGCTGAAGAAATAATATATAAAAGCAGCTAGAGATAGAAAATAATGCAGCATGCCTGAAGAAAGTTTAGCAACTCCATAAAGTTGAGTTAGAATTTAAATCTGTGGGTGATGGGAAACAGCCCTGAATGTATAGAGTTTTACTTACAAGTGCCGGATGCTGCTACTGCATTTTGTACAGTCGTGAATAGCTTTGTGCGTTACAGAACTATAGCTTGCATTAGACAGGCTAGAAGGGAAGGAGACCAGGCAAGAGAATAGTGTGATTTCTTCACTTACCTGATCTTATGCTCGTGAGGAGATAGTTTTCGTACAACTGTATTTGATTACTTATACATTAAGAATTGAATTGAAACCTTCAAAACTATTAGAATATTTATGTAGCGCAATAGACAGCACCTCTGTTAGTCGACTCAGTTAAACTAACGATTTTCTTGTCCTGGTTTCAGATAACAAAGTTGTTAGCTGTGAAGTCAGAGGATGTTCTTGCTCAGCCACCGTTGTCCCAGCTCAGAGGCTCAGAGTGCTGGAAGCTCCCGAAGGGGGTAAATTAACTTTTAAAGTATATTGTTTTGTTTGATATGTTTAAAATACCTTAGTAAATAAATTTTTATTTTCTTGTGTGTCCCTTTTGATTTTCTGTGTAACTAAAGATTTTATAGAAGCTTATCTCTGATATATGTTAAAATAAAACTTGGAGATTAGGATCTTGGGTCTTCAGTTTAAGTATACCTTATGCATGGTTGATTTATGGAATTTAAATCTCATTATTATACAATTAATCATTTTAAGGTCACTAAAATTTTAGGTTTAGTAAAATTATTTGTTCTTTTCTAATTTTTAAAAATTAATTTGTTTGAGAGGGTATCTCCCCCCCCCTTTTTTTTCTCCCTTTTTGGTTTTTTGAGACAGGGTTTCTCTGTGTGGTCCTAGCTGTCCTGGATCTCACTCTGTAGACCAGGCTGGCCTCAAACTCAGAGATCACCTGCCTCTGCCTCCGGAGTGCTGGGATTAAAGGTGTGCGCCACCACCCCTGGCAAAAGGGTATCTCTTAGTTGGTGCTATAACTGTGTTTCAAAAGATACTCTGGGCTGGAGAGATAACTCAATGGTTGAAAGCACTAGTTACTCTTCTAGAGGACTCGGGTTCAGTTCCCAGCACTGCCATGATGGCCCACAATTGTCTCTAACTCCATTCCAGGGGACCCTCTTCTTGCCTCTGCAATCGTTAGGCATGGTACATAGTGCACAGACATACATGAGTACCAAATACTCATATATATAAAACAAATAGATAAAACTTAAAGGGATGTATTTTTAAAAGATTATGATTATAATCTGGGCTTTACTATTGTCATGATCAGTTTTATTGGTGTAGGGTTCTGATAATTAAGAGTTACCTATAGTAGCCTTTTATTAGTTTTGCTGTTTGAGATGGGGTCTGACTATGTTGCCTAGACCGGGATCCCCTTCCTCAGCATCCTGAGTATCTGGGACCACAGTCACGCACTACTGCAGCTGGCTCCTCACTGCTTTCTTTTTTGAGGCAGTCTCACAAAGTAGCCCAGGCTGGTTTTACATTCTTAAACTTCCTGTTTCAGCCTCCTAAATACTGCCACCATGCTATATGTGTATGTGCCTTGGGTTATGTGTGTGTGGGTGTGGATACATGTGTATGCAGAGGCCACATGACAACTTCATTTGTCTCCCTCGGGTGCTGTCTGCCTTTCTTTTAAAATGGTCTGGAACTCACCATGTAGGTTAGGCTGGCTGCCTAGGGACCCCCAGCGATCCCCTGGTGCCAGGATTGCAAATACATGCCACCACCCCTCCTTGAAAATGTGGGTTCTGACATTGCATTCTGGTCCTAGTGTTTGCAAGACAGGCAGGCTCTTTATCTACTGAGCTATTTCCAGTCCCCTGGCCATTTAAAAAAAGATACAACTAATTAGTTTCTTTTTTTTTTTTTTTTTTTGGAGACAGGGTTTCTCTGTGTAGCTTTGGAGCCTGTCCTGGATCTCGCTCTGTAGCCCAGGCTGGCCTGGAGCTCGCAGAGATCAGCCTGGCTCTGCCTCCCTAGTGCTGGGATTAAAGGCATGCACCACTACCGCTTGGCTCTAATTAGTTTCTTTTGCTTGAAGTAATTTATGATTGTTTTTCTTTTGTTCTTTTTTTGTAGTGAGGCTTGAACCTAGGCCTTGCACTTTCTAGGGAAGTGTTCTACCACTGAAGTATACCCCAGTCCTTTTCTTTACTTTAAAAAATTCAAGACAGGCTCTTGCTAAGTCACTTAGGCTGGCCTTGAACTCACACTGTTGCCTAGGCAGGCCTTAAATTCTTGATCTTCCTGTCTCAGCTTCCTGATCGGAAGGGATTATACACTTGAACCACCAGGCCAAACGAGTTTTTTTAAAAATAGAATTTTTCCCAGATTCCAGTTTATTTATTTCTAGCTGTTTTAGTTCTAGGGCTACCATAATGCTACAGACCGGATGGTTTAAGTATTTTCTCACAGTGGTGAGTCTGGAACTGAAAGACGATGGTGATGGCTGGGCTGGTTTTACTTAATCCCTCTTTACATCTGCGTGGACAGCTGTGTTATTGTTCTCTCCACTTCCTGGTTAGCACCTGTCTTAGTCACTGTTCTATTGTTTTGAAGAGACACCATGATCAAAACAACTCTTAGGAAAGAAAGCATTTAATTGCTGGGCAGTGATGGCGCACGCCTTTAATCCCAGCACTGGGGAGGCAGAGCCAGGCGGATCTCTGTGAGTTCGAGGTCAGCCTGGTCTACAGAGCAAGATCCAGGACAGGCACCAAACCTACACAGAGAAACCCTGTTTAACCTTAACTATTATTATTTTTTGAAACAGAGTTATAATTTATTATGGAATTTTAAGGAGTAGGGCTAAGAGAAAGAAAGATGCTCAGGGAGGAAGTAGACACACTTGAGAATGTAGCTGAGGGATTCTCAAAGGATAATAACCTAACATTAATTACATTTTAAAAGGCTTTATTTCATATATAGTAATTCTGGATGGTAGGGTTTCAACCTATGATTTTTGTAGGGACTGACTTTTCGTTTTTTGTTTTTTTGTTTTGAGACAGAGTCTCTCTATGAAGATCTGGCTGTCCTGGAACTCACTATATAGACCAGGCTGGCCTACAACCTACAGAAATCTGCTTGCCTCTGCCTCACAAGTGCTGGGATTAAAGGCTTTTGCCACCACGCATGGCTGTAGGGACTGTCTTAGTTACTGAGATTCCCCTCCCCCCACCCCTGGCCTCAGCAGTTATTGACAGATTTGACCTATTTTTAACACATGTAAATCCACTTTTTTTTTTTTTTTTTTGGTTTTTCGAGACAGGCTTTCTCTGTGTAGGTTTGGTGCCTGTCCTGGATCTCACTCTGTAGACCAGGCTTTCCTCGAGCTCAGAGATCTGCCTCGCTCTGCCTCCTGAGTGCTGGGATTAAAGGTGTGCACCACCACCGCCCGGCCCATAAATCCACTTTTTAAAGCTTCATTTCAGTACGTATTTAAATGTCGTATTTGTGTGTGTGTGTGTGTGTGTGTGTGTGTGTGTGTGTGTATGTGTATAAGTATGCATATTGCCATGGTGCATGTGTGGAGGCCAGAGGACAATTTTCAGGGGTCAGTTCTCTGTTTCAATTACAGGTTTTATGGATTAAGCTTAGTTTGTCTGGTTCGCCCAGCAAGTGCTTTACATGCTGAATTCTCTTACCAGCATTTCCATATATTTTTTTTTTTACTGATACACAATAATTATACATATTTATGAGATACATTCTGGCTTTCAATACATGTATATGGTTAGATTATGCCTGTTTTTTTTTACTTCAAGCATACTTCTTTGTGTCGGGAATGTTAAAAAACCCATCTACACCAGGCATGGTGGCACATGCCTTTAATCCCATGACTTAGGAGGCAGAGGTAGGCAGGTCTCTGTGAGTTTGAGGCTAGCCTGGTGTACATAGTGAGTTCCATGGAAGCTAGAGCTACATGGTGAGACCCTGTCTCAAAAAGCCAAAAGGAAATGAACAAACAAACAAACAAAAAACCATCTATGAGCCCAGTTAATTGAAATATTCAACTAATTGTCGTCAACTATAGACATCTTCCTATGCTGTTGAACATTACAAGCAATTTCTCATACTGAACTGCATCCTAGTACCTTTTAGCCATCTATTGCTCCATCTCCCATACCCTTCGCAGGATCTGGTAACAGATATTCTATTTTTTGCTTCTTGAGATTACCTTTTTGGTGTCTACATGTATTTTTTTTTTGATAACATCAAATAGAAATAGTGTTGCAGCCAGTGTCATGTATATGTATGAAGCAGGAAGAGTGGGACTTTTTAGGAAATTGTATATTAAATTTCAATAAATGTTACAAAATGGTCTCACAGAAAATTGGGACCAGTTTATGTTGCCACCAGTGAGAGCATTAATTTCGCTACAAACTTAACAGCCCTGGGCACCATCATAACAATGGCTGATGTTGGTGGTCAGGTTGACTCAATTGAGAACCGCTAAGGAGATGAGAAAAGCACACCTCTGGCTGTGTCTGTGAGGGAGTTTCCAGTGACGGCTCTCAAGGATCAGTGGATGGATTAGTGCCTTGATGGACTCATAATTTGGTGGCATTACTGGGAGAAGGTGAAAAGTAAGAGGTGGGGGTTGGTTGGATAAAGTAGGTCACTGGCGATGTTTCTTGGGAGTCTGCATATCCCCCTGGCTTTTACCCATCTTTACTTTCTCTGTTCTTCCCACCACACCTTTCCTGCTCTGATAGATTGACACTTCTGAAACCTTAATACACAGAAGGCATTCCTCTCTTTAAGATGTTCTGTCAGGTATTCTGGTCACAAATATGCAAAGTGATACTTACAGTCACAGTAAAATGGTTGTCAGTTTGAAAGGTGTAGAAAAGTAATCTTGTTTGTTTTGCTTTGGTAGCGGCTCACAGTAGCCCATGTTCATTTGTTAGAAACAGCTTTAAACCTGTTACCATTGTGTACATCCGGCATCCCCTTCTTTTCCATGTCAGATTTCTAGATCTCTCTGAGTGTCTAAAAGAAGTGGTGGTGGGGTAGTGGCAGTTTACCCCTCCGTCCATGGCAGAATTGCTTTTCTTCTCATTCCATTTCTTTGCAGGGGCCATTTGTTTGGCTCAGTTTGGGAAGAAAGAGCTCTCGGGATTATGGGATTGCTTTTCAAGATTAGCCATCACTCGAAAACCTACTTTGAATAAAAAGACATTTTTTTCCCCCTGTGTGTATATGTCCATGGTGGGGCATGCAAGTTCTAGAATGTGCATGCAGAGGTCAGAGGGCAACTTTGTGGATGGAGTCTGTTCTTTTCTTCCACTTTAATGAGGGATCTGGGGATTGAACTGAGCATACCAAGCTAGCACAGCACATGCTGTCACAGAGCCATCTCACCAGCCTGCTGTGCCTTGAGGGCAGGGTAGCCTAGAACTCACCATGTAGCCCACACTGGCCTGGAACTTGTAGTAGTCATCTTGCCGCAGACTCCTGAATAATTAACTGGATTATAGATGTGAGCCACCTTGCCTAGCTCATAGTATTAAAATTATATTAAGACACATTTCTGCCATTAAAATTGTATAGGAAGAATCATTTAAGAGTGTGTAACTGTTCTTGTAGGACCTGAGTTCAGTTCCTACTTCTCAACATCAGGTGGCTTACAACCCCCTGTGACTCTAGTTCCAGGGAAAATGATGCCTTTGTCTTCCGTGGGCACCTGCATTAACATGAATATATTCACACAGAGACACACAATTAAAAATATAAGTAAATTGCCTTGTAAGCTCATATAGCTCCTTGATTTATTATCCTTCTACACAGGACATTTTTATTCAAAGATATATTGTATGTCGAGCATTTTCTCCCACATACTCCTCTTTTTCCCCCTCACTCTCCCTTAGTCCTCTTTGTTCCCCTAGACAGTTTCACTTAAACTGTCATTTATATGATTTTGTATATCTGTATAAAATCTAGGAGTGAGTGATAACATATAGATAAAAACATACCATTTTTGTCCTTCCGAGATTGACTTAATTTCCTTAATACAAGTATTAAGTTGCATCCATTTTGCTTTAAATGATATAACTTCACTGATTTTTTTTTTTTTTTTGCGGGGGTGAGTGGGAGAAGAGAGGCTCCCTGATTGGGAATCGAACCTGTGTCACAGTGATGAGAGCACTGAATCCTAACCACTAGACTACCAGGGAACTTCACTGATCTTTATGCTTGAACAGTGTCACTGTGTTTATATACACCACATTTACCTTAGCCGCTTTTCTGTTGTTGACCCCCGTGGTTGATTCCATAACTTCGCTGCTGTGAATAGTGCTGCAGTAAAGATTGATGTGCAAATATTTCGGTGATATGTTGACTTTGGGTCCTTTTGTAAATACCGAGGAGTGTGGTATCGCTGGGTCATACGGTAGTTCTGTGCTCATCTCCAGAGTTGCTAGACTAGCTCTCCCCACCAGTGGTGACTCCCCTTTGTCCACATCTTTGCTTGCAGTTCTTCTTTGTTGGCCTAATCACACCTAATCACTGCCATTCTGGTTAGGGTCAAATGGAATCTCAATGAGTTTTAATTTGGATTGACAGCTAGTGACCAGGAACATTTTTTCATGTGACTATTGGCCATTTATATTTTATCTTTTGAGAACTTTATATTTCATCCGCCCATTTATTAGTTGAGTTGTTTGATATTTTATTTAGATGGACTCTCACTGTGTAGCCTTGGCTGGTCTAGAACTTGATATGTAGACCAGGTTGGCCTCAAATTATAGAGAGTTACCTACCTTTGCCTCCTAATTGCTAGGATTAGAGACAGTGCTACTTTGCCCAGCTGAGTTATTTGATTTCTTGTTTGAAGTTTTGAGTTTTTATATATTTTAGATCTTAATCCTGTTAGATATATAACTAGCAAAGATTGTCTTCCTTCTGTAGATTCTTTACTTGAGTAAAAATTACTTTGGAATTCTGCAGTGTCTTATTCTCTGCCCCTTGTCAGTTGTGGGTCTCTGGGTAATCAACATCTACTGCAAATAGAAGCTTGTCGGATGAGGGTTGAGAGATGGTATCTATTAGTATCATGGTAGGTCATTAGGAGTTGGTTTATCACTGTGCCCATTGAGTAGCATAATAGTTGAAGATTCTCCCTGGGTGCCTATCACATGTCTGGCCATAGGTTCTTGGCCTTATAATGGTGCCAGGTATGGGTTTCATCTTGTGGAGTGGGATTTAAAGTCCATTGGAAAGTGGTTGGTTGCTCCCATGATGTTCAGGCCACTATTGCACCAGTGGACATGTCATTACAGGCCAGTCATTATTGTAGCTTGCAGGGTTTACAGCTTGATAAGATTTATCACAACCCTCCAGTGACCACTGCCAAGGATTGCAATAGAATTCAGGATTCAGCAGAACCAGGGGACTCCAGGTTATGCTGCACAAGAGTGCCTTTACTAGCATTCTGTGCAGCTTTTATTCCAGATAGCTTGAAGTTCAAAGCAAGAATGGAGAAACAGTGAACAACACACAGACTTGTTCTCCTCACTATCACCAGATGTGCTCAGATACAGGTCTCATGGCTGAGTGGAGGCTGTTTGTCTGAGGCCCTTGAGCATGCTAAACTGCTGAGGAGCAGGGACATTTTGCCTGTGGCATTCCTTGGGCAGGCAGAGGCATTCCTCCAAGGGGAGTAAACAAAGTTCTAAGGGAACAGAGTTCACACAGCAGGGTAGTGTGGGAAAGTCTGTCATATGGTGGCTACTAAGATTGATGGTTCCCTGTTTCTTCTGATAGTGTGCATAGCAGCACCCAGCACTATGAAAGCTGGCCAGGAAGGGATGAAGCTTCTAGGTCAGTACCAGCTTGATTTTGCCATGTTCTATGACTCAGTCATGGATGTCTTCATAATCGGTGTTACCATCAAGTTCTGGAGGGTAACCAAGGGCAGCGGCAATGCCTGCAATGATGGCTTAGCCTAAGTGGACCATCATGGAAGGGGTAGAGAGCCAGAGGTGGTAAAACGACTGCAAGGAGACGTTATCTTGTAGGCAGAGCAGGGAAGCTGCCCATAGGGACTCACAGTGGTTATGGCAGTGTGCATGAAAGCCGTGCTGACCCAAACCAGATCAAAGCCCAGCATGTGGAGGAGTTGAGCACACAATCCCACCCCTAGCTGTGGAGCTATTGGGAACTGTTAGGTGCTGGAAGAGTGAGAGTGCGTTTTCTCTAGGAGTGCAGCTCTTGGGAAGCCGGCCACACTCCACTAGAAAACCACACAGTCAAGAATATTTGGTCTTGCACACAGTACGACTGTCTTGAAGTTGAGTGGGTAGGGAAGCTGGGGTAAATATGATCAAAACATACATGATACTCAAAAAATAAAAGTTTCCTTGACATCAAAGAAGCTTTTTAATTTTGTGAGATCCCATTTGTCAGTTGTTGGTATTATTTTCTGAGTGACTTTTTTTTTTCTCTTGAAGTTTTCAGTATTTTTTTTAATTTTGTGGTTTCAGCTAAGAACCAGGAATCACCAGTGTCTTGCAGATAGGCTGCTGAGGGGGTACCCGTGGAGCAGAGCCTTACCATGCATTCTCCAGCTCCATATGGTTCATCAGGTTCAAACACAACACACTCCAGGACAACCTTGAGCACATCTTACCCATACATCATATACCATTAGGTCATAGATGGCCGAAGTCTGCTCCCATGTGCTGGTGTATGGTGACCTGACCAGACACATTGCTTTGGTTCTCTAGGCTTGAACATCAAACCTGAACCACCCGGGCTGGCTCTAAAGATTCCACAAAGCTCCAGAGGAGAATTTCGTATTTTAGGTCCCAGACCATGTCCAGAAAAAAGTGTTCAGTTACCGAGGTACGAAGCTGGTCATGGTCTAAGTTGTTTAGACAAAGGTGAGCTTCAGTGAAGATATCCTGAAGTTTTTCAGAGAAGCCCTTTGTTTTAAAATTAGTGTCAAATTCTTTTATCTTTCACATTGGCAGTTGCGATGCCATATTCTTCTTTAATTGCTCAGTTCTCCTTTGGAAGAGATGACATTTGAGTATCACCTTCAGGGAGAGAGCATGGAAACCATACGCACCAGCTGTGTAGGTCAGATGTGAGGGATGGTTCATGCGGTCCTGAGGAATATCCCACCCTGCTTTCCTGGCTTATCCCAAAGCAGCTGCTCTGTATTCGGGTAAGATCGTGAAATGTTTCTGGTTCCCATTGGAACCACAGCTGTGGACTGAGTCACTACAACTGGCTGCTGAGATCATCATGCTAAAGCCCTAGATAAGCAGGACAACCCTCAAGTCATGGGGGCTGCTGTTCTTTTTCATGCACCCTAATCATTTTAAGAGTTTAGTGACATTTCATACATTTTTATTGTTGTTCAGCTATCAAGACCATCCATCCTGAAAAACGAAATGTTGTACCCATTAAATAATAGTTCCGTATTGTTTCCTCACCCCAGTCTCACTCCACTGTCTATAAATTTGGCTACTCCAAGTATGTGATTTGAATGGAAATATTTGTCTTCTTATTGCTGTTTTATTTCACTTAGACTAATGCTAAGACTTGCTCATATTGTAGCATGTTTCAGAATCTCCTTTTAAGAAAATGTTTTGAAACATGGTCTTACCACATGGCTGGACTGGCCTTGAACTCGTGACCATTTTGCTTTCACTTCCTTAAATGCTGGGGTTGCAGGCATATGCCACTAGGCTCAGCAGCTTTCTCTTTCTGTAAGGCTTACTATTTAAATGTACATGTGTTTACACATAAATAATACGCCTCTTTTTGTTTAACTATTCGTCTCTGGATGCACATTTGAGTTGCTTTCATCTTTTGAATATTATGAACAATATTACTACATCTGTGTACAAATATCTTTTAGATGAAGCATATGTAAGTCATTAAAACTTATCTGAGATGATGTCACATCTTTTCAGAGGAGCTGCTAATGGTCTCAGTGGGTGAAAAGTGCTGTCTGTGTAAGCGAGTATCAGAGTTCAGATCTCCAACACCCTCGTAAAAGAGGAGTGATGTTTTATGCCCAGAGTCTCAGCTTGGGGGGTGCGTGCAGATATAGAACAGCCCTTGGAGCTTACTGGCCAGCCAGCCTAACCAAAATGCTGAGTCCCTCGTTCAGTAAAGACACTGTGTCTCCACAGAGATGGGGCACAGTAGAGAAAGGCAGTGAGTCACAACCTCTGCTCTCCACACGTGCACACAGGTGTCCGCATGCATACTGCACCACTTCTCCTGCCACACACACACATATTCCACACATGCACACAGGTGTGCACATGCATACTGCACCACATCTGCCACACACACACACACACACACACACACATATTCCACACATGCACACAGGTGTGCACATGCATACTGCACCACATCTGCCCCCCCCCACATATTCCACACATGCACACAGGTGTGCACATGCATACTCACCACATCTGCCACACACACACACACATACACACACACACACACACACACACACACATACACATATTCCACACATATACACAGGTGTACACATGCATACTACACCACATCTCCTGCCACACACACACATATTCCACACGTGCACACAGGTGTGCACATGCATACTACACCACTTCTCCTGCCACACACATACATATTCCACACATGTACACAGGTGTGCACATGCATACTCACCACATCTCCTGCCATACACACACATATTCCACACATGTACACAGGTGTGCACATGCATACTCACCACATCTCCTGCCACACACACACATATTCCACACATGCACACAGGTGTGCACATGCATACTCACCACACCTCCTGCCACACACACACACACATATTCCACACATGCACACAGGTGTGCACATGCATACTACACCACTTCTCCTGCCACACACATACATATGCACGCACACATTCACAGAATAAAGTAGTTATTATTATCATTATGCCTGTTTTCAAATAGGGAAACAAAGGCCTAGAGAATATAAATAACTAATATGCTTAGGTCCACACAATATATTAAATTTCATTTTCTTCTTTCATTCTTAAAACAGAGTCTCATATATCCTAGGGTGACCTCCTAACTCACTGTGTAGCTGAGGGTGCCTTGACCTGATCCTCTGCCTCCACTTCCTGAGTACTGGAGTTAACAGGCATGTGCCACTATTTCAACTAATAAACCAAGTTTTAATTTCCAGGCCTAAGAAACCTAAACCTTGATAAGGGGTCTTGCTGTTCCTCATGCAGCAATTCACAAAGAACCACTTTTAATCTTTTCTAATTGTTATAAATATATTTACTCCATAGCCAGAGCCATTATTTAACCTGGCACTTGATAATTTTCCTATATCATATAACATATTTCAAAACAAGTAATTAAAACATGCATAAGTTAACCCATTGCCTTGTGCATGTTAGGAAATATTGTACCACTGGCCTACTCTCTTAATCCATTACCATTTCCTGCTAACACAGTTGCAATTATTATTGTTATTTAAGGTTTGTGATCTCAGTCTTGAGTTTTATTAATTTTAATAGTTTAAAATGTCTCCTTACTGTTTTCGGTATATTTGTATTTCAGTACTTGGAAAGAGGGAGGTATTTTGTAGATCGCATTTCGTTTTCTCTGTGTATTAGTGAGAATGTGGCTGGGAGGCTGGAGAGAGAACTCAGTAGTGAAGAGTACTTGATGCTCTTGCAGAGGGCCCAGGTTTGATTCTGAGTACCCACATGTTAGCTCACAACCATTTGTAACTCCAGTTCCAGGGGACCTGACACAGGCTTCTGGCTTCCTCAGGCCCCAGGCACTCAGGACCACAGACATACATGTAGACCAAACACTCATGCATAAGAAAAATTAATAAACAAAAAGGAATTTGGCTGATTGTCCTGAATATCTAAGTAAAATTATAAGTGCCTTTAGTCATATCATTATATTTATTATCAAAATGTTTTTTTTTTATTTTTTCTTAGTGGACAAGAAGCCTAAGAAATAAAGTCATCTGTCTAGACCACAAAAACAAAAAAGGTGTCCATGGGCATCCTGTCACTTCTAAGGCAACACCAGAAAGGTAAGATAGGTATTTCCGTGTGACATAGAATGGGTTTATACAAAGAATAAACAGTGTGACCAGGAATGATTATTTGATGCTTGTTAAGTCTCAGTTAACATTTAAGACAGGGTTTGAACTCGATGTCCTCTAAGATTCCTTCTAAGCTGTAACTTTCTGTGATTATAGATGGTCTTTACTAATTGTTATATGCATTTGCAACATCTTGATAAGCTTTAGCTGACAATGTAAGGATTATAGACTGATAATAATTCTTGATTCACATTTTGTAGTCAGTGGTTTAAAAGGCACATCATTCAGCAACTCTTGTGGCTAGGCATGTTCTTCACCCTCTAGGGATACTCTAGGTCATATTCCCAGGGTAACTAATGTTTAGTTGGAGGTTGTCTGCCTAGTGTGTCAGGATTACAGGAAACAGTCGCAGCACTGAGATCATTATTGGTAAAGGACATGTCATTGTGTCTTAGGGTTACTAACTGGGTTACATCATAGGTTGTTATAATGGAACACTGTGACCAAAGCCAACTTGGGGAAGAAAGGGCTTATTTGGTTTATGCTTCCATATTGCTGTTCATCATCAAAGGAAGTCAGGACAGGAACCCAAACAGGGCAGGAACCTGGAGGCAAGAGCTGATGCAGAGGCCATGGAGTGGTTCTACTTACTGGCTTGTTCCCCAAGGCTTGTTCAGTCGGCTTTCTTACAGAACCTAGGACCACCTGCCCCGTGGTGGCTCCACCCACAATGGGCTGTGGCTTCCCAAATCAATCACTAAGAAAATGCCCTACAGGCTTGCCTATAGTCCAATCTTAGGGTGACCTTTCTCAATTCAGACTTCCTCCTTTCCAGTAACTCTAGCTTGAGTCAAGTTGACATAAAATTAAACAGTGAACATTGGACTTTGAAAACCTCCTATTGCAGATGTGGGTCTCAGGTACATCCCTGGATCATCAGACTTCTTGGACTCTAGCAGCCAACAGTAGTTAGCTCTAGGGTTTAATATGTTCTTGGCCTCAGTGTCTTGACTATAAAATTCCAACATTAATCCCAGTAGATAAGATAACCCCTGGCCAGCTGCTTCTATAACTGCTTCCCTGGGTCCTCTCTGTGGTTGTTACCTTTCTCAGGCCCCCATGGTAGCACAGTTTTTAGTGATAGGTTCTCTCTCAGGATGCCTTCTGCAGCAGTCATCAAATCAAGTAGTAGAAAAATGGAATTTATCTTTGCCTGAGTGAGCTCTGCCTTAACCAAAACTTGCCACTGGGTTTGAGACTTGTAGGATTGCCCATCTCTCAACTTTTGGAAGTGATTTCAACCCTCCCTCCCCTGCCAGGAAGCCCGATGACACTGTGTGTCATATCTTACATCTTACTTATCTGTTTGTTGTCCGTCTTTTTTTTCCATACCTTCTGATACCATTTCCTTTCCTTTCTGGATTTCTGAAGCTCTTCTTTTCTTTCCGTGTTTGGAATAGAGTCTGTTATTTCTTATTCTCTCCTTCCTTGGCTAAAATGAAGGTAGCTTCTAGCCCACCATCTTCTTCTTCCATAGAAGGCCCAAGTACTCCATTTTGATAGTAAGATAATTTCTTTTTTCTTTTTCTTTTTTTGTTTTTTTTTTTAGACAGGGTTTCTCTGTGTAGCCCTCGCTGTCCTAGAATTTGCTCTGTAGACCAAGCTGACTTTGAATTCAGAGGCCCACCTGCCTCTGCCCCCCAAATGCTGGCATTAAAAGTGTACGCCACCATGCCTGGATGTAAGTTAATTTTTTTATATTTATTTTGTGTGTAGGGCAGAGGTCAGAGTGTGCATGTGAAGGTCAGAGAAGAATGTGCATGCTACCACAGTCTGTGTGAGTTCATATGTGCATCAATCCTACTGTGTTTAGAAGACCGTGTTTCCTTGGTGTTCTTTATTCCCTTGGTTCTTACACTCTTTCTGCTTCCTTCCACAGGGTTCCTTGAGCCTTGAGGTGAGGGAATTGATAGAGACATCCCATTTAGGACTGAGTATTCCAACGTTTCACACAATCAGCACATTGTCTAGATGTGGGTTTCTGTTTATTCCCACCCCTTCAGGAGAAAGCCTCTCTGATGGCGAGCAAAACACTGATCTATGAATATAGCAGAGTGTTATTAGGAGCCATTTTATTGCTATTTTCCTTTAGCAGAACAATAGTACTTGGTTTTCTCCTAGGTCCTGGCCTAGCTAGTCTCAGGTTCATGGCCGTCCGAGCACTGTCGGGGAAGGGTTCCACCTCACGGAATGGGCCCTAAATCCAATCAGATATGGTTGGTTGCTTCCACAAGCTTTGTGCCACTGTTGCACTAGTGCATCCTGCATGCATGCTGCCATTGTAGGTCACAGTGTTTACAGCTGGGTTGGTGTTTACCATTCTTCCCTGGTAGTGTGCAGAGCACCTTCCAGTACCACAAATACTAGTCAGTAGGAGTGAAGGCTCTAGGTGGGCACCAGCTCAACTTCTTCATGTGCAATGAGTTATGTGGCATTATCTTCAGCAATAGGGCCTTTTTTATTTTCTTTTTTTTTTTGTGGAGAGAAGCCAGGGGCCTTGGCAATAGCCTGGATTGTTTAGGGTATCCCATGGTATCAACAACTCAACTAGATGTAGCCCATCTTGAATTGCAGGATTCATTTGGTGACGAGAGCTGTCCAGTTGGGGCTCTATCTCCCTTTTTATTTGGCAATTCCATTTAGATCACTTTCACACATGTATGTTTTAGGAAGTTTTTATTATATTGGGTTTCCATATGACCCCTCAAATGGCCCTTTGTTTCAGCTGTTTGTATTCCCTCCCTCATCCTCTTTTTCCCTCCTCCTGTCTGTTTGACCCTCCCATTCCATTCCTCCTCCCAATCCTTTCATATCTATGTATTCTTTTTCTTCTTTCTAGGGAGATCTATCCTCTCCCTGTTCCTCACTCTATAACTAACCTCAGTGGTTCTATGGATTGTAGCTTGCTTATTGAGACTTAACAGCTAACACCTACATATAAGTGAATATATACCATATTGTCTTTCTGGGTATAGGTTATTTCACTCAGGATGATTTTTTTTTCTAGCTCCATCCATTTACCTGAGAATTTTATTTTATTTTTTTAACAGTTGAGTAATGTTCTAGTATATAAATATGCCACTTTTGCTTTATCCATTCAGCCATTCATTCATGGACATATAGAGAGTGGCTTTTTTGGAGTAGGTGTGGCCTTGTTGGAGGAAATGTATCACTGTGGCAGCAGGCTTTGAGGTCTCCTATACTCAAGCTAGGCCTGGTGTCACAGATGCTTCTGTTGCCTGGAAATCAAAATGTAGAACTCTCAGCTCCTTTTCCAGCACCATGTCTGCCTGCATGCTGCCATGTTTCCCACCTTGTCTTGCCATGATAATAATGGACTAAACCTCCGAAACTGTAAACTACCCACAATTAAATGTTTTCCTTTGTAAGAGGTCATGGTCATGATGTCTCTTCATGGTAATAGAAGTTAATACCAGGGACTAGGATATTGCTGTGATAGGCCTGACCATGCTTTTGTTTGGAGGAATTTGGACCTTGGGAGTTTGGGTTATGAAAGCAGTGGAATACTTTAAACACTGCTGAATGGGCCATACTAGTAGGAGCATGGAAGACAGTGGTGCTGAGAGTAACTTGAACTGGGGAGCTTGGCTCAAGATGCTTCAGAGATGAATTTTAGTAGGTTGCCTAGAGATCGTTCTTGTGATATTTTGGTGAAGGATGTGGCTTCTTTTGGCTCTCCTCCAAAGAGTCTGCTTGAGACTAAAGTGAAGAGATTTGAATTAATTCTGTTGGCAGAGGAAATCTCAAAACAGCCTAGTTAGACTCTCTCATTTGGTTATTAGTGGTAATTCTAATGAAGATTTATATGAAAAGAAGAAAACTGAGTAAGGTAAAAACAAAATGTACAATTTGAGGAGAAAAGGAACACCAGAAAGTGGTATGGAGCTGAGTCCTGTGTTCAAGGAGATAAACAGATTAAGAAATGGAATAAAGGGAGTGGTGACCTCAGGGCAAAATCCTATGCAGCTAAGCTTCCAATTTGTGGAAAGGAATTAAAATACAGTTTAGAGCCAGGTGTAGTGGTGCATGCCTTTAATCCCAGCACTCAGGAGACAGGTGGAGCTCTGAGTTTGAGCCTGGTCTACAAATTGAGATTCAGAACAGCCAAGCTTAGGAAGTGAAGGAAACCATCTAAAACAGAAAGTTGATGGAAATGTAATTGAAGGAGGTGGCCATATTCCAGCCCCAGCAACAGAACTTGGTAGCTTAGGTTACATGATTCTGGCTTTAGAGTCAAGAATAAAAGAAAAGGATTATGGAATCTTCTTCCATGACTAAGGAAAGCCACTGAGGCCAGGCATGTGTGAGTGGTGTCCCTGCATGGAGGCCTAGAGAGGCCATTGCATGAAGCTGTGAAGGTGAAGCCTAGATTGTCTTGGAGAACACAAGATGTTAGAGATGCCAGAGTAGTGAGATACCTGCCAAGGAGAGCTGCTAACAGGGAGTGGAACCAGTCCAAGGGAAAGAAATGTGTTGCAGTCAACAAAGCTGAACAGAGTTGGAGATCTGAAGAGCGTTTTGACATCAGACATGGAGACTCAGAGTTTGGAGTTTGCCCAGCTGTTTTTCAGTCTTGCTTTGATCCAGTATTTTCTCACTATTCTCCCTTCCCTATGTTTTGGAATGGCAATATATATACATATACATATATGTACATATATATACATATACATACATACATACATATATGCACACACATATATACATACATATATGTACATATATCTATCTATCTATCTATCTATCTATCTATCTATCTATATCTTGTGCCATTATATGTTGAAAGTATGTGATCTGCTCTTTGATTTTATACAGTTAAGAGATTGCATGAATCTCAGAATAGACTTTGAAATTTAGACTTCTCAATATGTTTGAGACTGTGATAGACTATGGAGACTTTTGAAGTTGGACTGAATGCATTTTTGTGTTACGATGTAGCTACAAGATTATGGGAGCCAGGGAGTGGACTGAGGTGGTTTGAAAGAAAATGGCTCCCATAGGGAGTAGCACTATTAAGAGGTATGGCTTTGTTAGAATAAGTTGGCCTTGTTGGAGGAAGTGTGTTACTTACTGTGGGGATGGGCTTTGAGGTCTTCTTTGCTCAAGTAACTCCCAGTGTCACAGTTGCTTTGACTACTTGCAAATCAAGATGTAGAACTCTCAGCTCCTTTTTCAGCACCTGCCTGCATGCCACCATGTCCCGCCATGCTTCCCACCATCATAATAATGGACTAAACTTGTGAAACTGTAAGGCTGCCCACAATTAAGTGTTTTCCTCTATAACAGTTACTGTGGTCATGTTGTCTCTTCACAGCAGTAGAAACCCTAAGACAGTCTGTTTCTGACTATTATAACTAGAGCAACAATGAACATGGTTGAGCAAGCATCTCTGTAGTAGAATGTAGAGTCTTTTGGGATGCACAAGTCTTGAATGTCCAAGGGTGGTATAGCTGGATCATGAGGTAGATGCATCCCAGTTTCCTGAAGAACTGGCACATTGATTTCCATAGTGGTTGTACAAATTTGCACTCTTATCAGCAATGGATGAGTGTCCTCTAACTGCACATCCTCACCAGCATGAGTTGTTATTTGTTTTATTGATCTTGGCCATTCTGTCTAGTATATGATGAAATCTCAAAGTAATTTTGATTTGTATTTCCATGATGTGCTTGAATTTTTTAGATTTAGCGTTTTCCTTAACTGAGGAATTGAGTTCTTCTATCTAGTCTTCAATGCCTGAGATTCTCTCTAACATGTCTTTTATTGTGTTGGTGAGGCTTGCCTCTGAGGTTCCTGTTTGAGTTCCTAAATTTTTCATTTACAGTTTCTCCTCAGTTTGGTTTTTTTAGTGATTCCCTTTCCACTTTCATATGTTTTGAACAGTTCTCTTCATTTCATTCCACTGTTTGTGTTTTCATAGATTTCATTAATGGATTTATTTGTATCCTCTTTATGATCCTTGAGCATACTCATAATAGCTATTTTGAAGTCCTTGTCTTATTTTGCAGATATGTTGCATTTCTTGGGGTCTCGTGCATTAGGGTTGCTGGGCTCTAGTGTAGATACATTGTTCTGACTGTTACTGTGTTTTGCACTGGAGTGCAGACATCTGGGTTTGGCATGTGTCTTAATTAGAGTTTCTGTTGCTGTGAAGAGATACCATGACCATGGCAACTCTTATAAAGGAAAACATTTAATTGAGGTGGTAGCTTACAGTTTCAGAGGTTTAGTCTATTATCATCATGGTGGGACATGGCAGCATGCAGGCAGACATGATGCTGGAGAAGGAGCTGAGAATTCTACATCTTGATCTGCAGGCAACAGGAAGTGAACTGTGTGTCACACTGAGCATAGCTTGAGCAAAGGAGACCTCAGAGCCCACCCCCATAGTGATACACTTCTTCCAACAAGGCCACACCTACTTTCAAAGCCACATCTCCTCATAGTGCCATTCCCTATGAGCTTATTAGGGGCCAATTATATTCAAACTATCACAGGATGATTGTAACTCTAGGTGTTGATATCTGGTCTTGTCTTTGTAGGAGTTTCCATTCCTTGGTTTCTATTGCCTTTTCTGGATCTTAGGAGCTTGTGGTGGTTGTGGGTTGCCTGATAGGGAGTGCTTCTCAGTTCCTATCAGGTGTGGCCACTGGAGGTCCTGGGTGGAATTTGTTTCTAGGTATTGGGAATGGACAGGAAGGAGTGGGGATGAACTAGAAGCATGGAAACATTGAAAGGGTCCACAGGAGGGAGGCGAGCTGGGTCTACAAGCAGGATCTGTGGAGTCCCGAGGGAATGGAGGAAGAAAGGGAAGACAGCTCCCCACAGGTGGTCTGCTACTGGGCCCTGGATGAGACTTAGGAATTGGAGTCAGAGTGAAGATCTTTACCTCATTCCCTGTGGTGTCCAGGGAGGGAGTGCTTGGGGTGTTGGCATCTGGACCGTGAATGGAGTGAGGAAGGAAGGCTATGGGAGATCTGCACACATCCCCTGGGCATGGGGCCAGAGAGGAAGGGGAGGCTGCAGCAGATGGTTGGCTGCAAGGCATGGGATGAGACTGGGGAATCGGGACTGGAGGATGGAAAAGAGTGGAGTTCTTTACCTGTTTCCTTCCTGGCCAGTGGGTTTCCAGGGAGAGGCTGCCTTGAGTGTTGGCAAGTGAGACCTTTTTGATTGTTTTTGAGACAAGTTTACTTACATCATTGCTTAGTGTTAGGTTTTTATCTTCTGTATAGCTTTTTTGGTCATTTCCTGACTTGTTTGGTTTGCTTTTTTAAAATTAGATAATATAATCACTTTCTTATTTCTGCTTGAGTGTATTTCTCTGTTTTACTTAGAGTTACTGTGTGGATTATATTTACCATCCTAAATTGATAATATTTTAAATTGAATTTATACTAGTTTAATTTCCGTGACTTAGAAACTTTGTTCTTTACATCTCTGTCTCAACCTGTTTCACGTCTGCTTTTACAGAATTCTGTCCTCCTGGGATCGGAGATGTGGCTCAGCACTAAGAACACTGGTACTCTTGCACAGTACCTGGGTTTGGTTCCTAGAACCCAAGTTAGGCAGTTTACAGCCACCTGTAATTCCAACTCCAGGGGATCTGATGCCCTTTTCTGACTTCCATCTGTACATGCGTGAACACGAACACACATACACACACACACACACACACACACACACACACACACACACACACACGCGCGCGCGCGCATCACATCTTCATTTTTGACAAAACATAGATTCTTTTTGAAAGAAATATAGTTGTTTCTTATGGCTGGACCTGCTGGCACACGCCTTTAATCCCACGATTTGGGGAGACAGAGGCAGACGGATCTCTGGGAGTTCCAGGCCAGCCAGAGCTGTTACACAGAGAAACCCTGTCTCAAAAAACCAAAACAAAACAAAAAACAAAAAGACACTGTGGAAAGAAACGCAGTAGGCAAATTTCAAGGCACACACACACACACACAGTGTGTGTGTGGGGGGAGGGCAGGCAGGGGCAGGGCAGAGGCTATGAATAAGAGAAGGAATGAATTGCCTGCTTAAGAGTGAGTGGAGTCCTTGGTAACAATTGAGAGCCTTGCAGCTTTATTTGCATAGAGTTCTAGAGGGCAGATCACTATCTTGAGGTAGTAAATCTTAGGTTGCTGCTTGTCTTCTTGGAGACAGACCCCTGAATGCCAGAGGTCGCCATTAGGGTTAGACTCTGGTTGTTTGTGAAGGACATCATCATAAATCACTGAGTCAGGCTCTAGGCAGTTAGGATCTGTCATTAGAGAGTGAGGATTTTGCTTATTTTATTTTTACGTTTTGTATTCTTTCACCTTGCATAACTTTCTTGATTTTTTTTTTAAAGTTTATTTTTTTATTTTTTTATTTTATTATGTATACAGTGTTCTGCCTGCATGTATCCCTTCAGGCCAGAAGAGGGAGCCAGATCTCATTACAGATGGTTGTGAGCCACCATGTGGTTGCTGGGAATTGAACTCAGGACCTCTGGAAGAATAGTCAGTGCTCTTAACCTCTGAGCCATCTCTCCAGCCCAACTTTCTTGATTTTTATTTTTTTTAAACCAGGGCAGGGATAGTAATAATGAAATTACTTAGCTTTTGTTAATGTGTATCTTGATTTCTCAATAACTTTGGAGGGAGAGTTTTGCTGAGTCTGGGACTCTTGATTAAAAGTACCCCCCTGCTCTCAGCATCTTGAAGGTGTTGAGATCAGGCTGTACTCTGCTCTAAGCTATTTCATTTCATGTGAGACTGGGTTTTTAGTCTGTGCCTTGTTTTGAGAGGCCCTGCTTTATAAGCAGCTTTTGAGTTAATTGTGAGGAAAAAGGATTAGTCTAGCTCCTGGGTAGACCCACAAGCACATCTGTCAGGCACCACTGGTCCAGAGGACTGATAAGTGACTTATGCCTGGGAGGATAAAGGGAGCCACTTCATAGATTCATCAGGGTGAGTTGAGACTCTAGGCACACATCTGTGTATTAACTTCATACCAGGGAAACCAGGCCCAAGGATTTATTAGGCATACCAGACTGAGGAAAGGGCATGGTTTCTTCACCTGGATCCATAAAATGATGGCTACCTAACCCTGGGATGGTATGGCCCCAACCAACTTGTAATCTGATACCTGATGTATCTTGATGTGCATCAAGGACTAGCAAGCAGAGGACTCTGGACTCTCCCTGGGGTTTCTACTCACCTTATTCTGCTGTTGACTCAGCCTATTCCCCTGCCTGCCCACCCACCTTTTTGCCTCACTTGCCTGTCTGTGCAGCTCTGGCTGTCCTGGAATTTGCTCTCTAGACCAGGCTGGCTTTGGAACTCACAGAGATCCGCATGCCTCTCTGCCTCCTGAGTGCTGGGATTAAAGGTGTGTGCCCCCCCCCCCCCCCATCACTTGTTTCTTATTTTCATGACCTTACCCCATTTTAAAAGTGATTATAGTCTGTCTAGATTTGGCTCTCCTTCAGTCTACCATATTTAGAGTGTATTGAATTTCTTCATGTTTGTGTTTACTTGTTTAATCTGATTTGGGACGTTTCATCCATTATTTCCTCAGATATTCACTTTGCCTTTTTTTCTCTTTGCAATTCCTATTACTCTCTAGTGGATTTGAAAACTTCAAAATTTCAGTTAATTGTTTTTTATTTTTAAGATAGGGTCTCATTATGTAGCCCCAGCTGGCCTGGAACTTAGCAAGCCAACCAGGGTAGCCTGAAACTCACAGAGTTCTACCTGCCTCTGCTTCCTGAGTTTGGGATTAACAGTGTGTACAGCACATCCAGCTAGCTGATATATTTTTAAGCACTAGAATTTATTTTTTAGGCTGTATCTGTCTTTATTAATATTTCCATCTTGCTTACATGTCATTCCTTCACTTTTTCATGTTTTCATTGAGATATTTAGATGTCTTCTAGACAGTTTTTATTAGTTCTTTGAGAATCGCTGCATTGTGTGTTGATCTGTTCACCTCCTCCTCCAATTCCTACCAGAACTGCCCTCCTTCTATACTTATCCAACTGCGAGTCTTTAGTTTTTCAAAAGTCCAGTTAGTAATGTCTATGAGATCTTGGATGTGTCACCATCCCCTGGATGATCAGAAAATTGATCCTCCCTCTGCCAGCAGCCACCAGTTGCCTGTAGTTCTTTAACTGGGGGCAGAACTTCATGATCACCCCCCTTCTCCATGCTGGGATTTTGTCTGGCTTGAGCTTGCACAGGTCTTACTCTCCACACCTTAACAGTTGTGGTCTCTGTGTAATCACCAACTTCTGCAAGCAGAACCTCCTCTGATGAGGCTTGAGAGATACACTGATCTATCTATGTGTGTAGTGGTAACTCATGAGAAGTTGGTGTAATGCTGTATCCAGTTAGCAGAATAATGGTGGTAGGTTCTTTCTTAGTGCCTATATTCTGTCTGACCACAGATTCTTGGCCCCAGTAACAGCGCCCAGGTGTAGGTCCCATCTTAAATCCTTAAATCTGACCAGAGAGTGATGGAGTACTTCCACGACATAAGTGCCACGATTGCAGCAGTGTCTGGCAAGGCTGGTTATTAGTATAGGCCACAGGGTTAGCAGCTCGATAAGATTGGTTACGACTTTTCTCCTTTAGTAACGAGCATAGCACCTTCAGCACTCAGAAAGCTAGCCTCTAAGGGTAAAGGTTTGTCAGTTTTCACTTTAGTTTCTTTTGCCTTTCGAGTTCTATCTGGGAAATTGAAGGTAGCAATGATTTGAAATATTTCCCTGTTGCACATTACCTGCTTGAGGCTTTACAGTTAGGTCTTTTATCCGCCCCCCACCCCCCGAGACAGGGTTTCCCTGTGAAGCTTTGGCTATCCTGGAACTCATTCTGTAGACCAGACTGGCCTCGAACTTAGAGATCTGTCTGCCTCTGCCTCCCAAGTGCTGGCATTAAAGACGTGTGCCACAACCACCTGGCTGTCTTTAATCCACTTAAGGTTCATTTTGTTTGTATGCTGTGGGAAATTGAGGTCAAATTGAAATCTCCTACATTTATATACCCAGTTTTGCCAGGACAGTTTATTGAAGATAATGTTCTTTCTCTAATGTTAGTTTTTAGTGCCTTTGTTAAGAATCAGTCTTAATGGATTAGTTTACTTGTAGACTCTATACTCTCTTTCATTAAGCTGTCTGTTTTTACATCAATACCTGTGGTATTTCAGTCACTGTGGCTCTGTACATTTTGTATATCTTGAAATCAGGCATTGTGATACTCAAGTTTTGTTCTTTTTACTCAGGCTTTCTCTAGCTATTCAGTTTTTTCCTTCCATGTGAATTTTAAGATTATATTTATTACTCTTAAGTTCTTGATAAGAAGCACCTTGAGGAAGGAAGAATTTCTTTTGGCTCATGATTTAAGAACGTGTCTTAGTCACTGTCCTGTTGCTGTAGAGAGACACCATGACCAAGGCAGCTCTTTAGGAAGCAATTATTGGAGCTTACTTACAGTTTCAGAGGCTTAGTCCATTACCATGGCAGGAAGCATGGCGGCAAGCAGACAGGCATGGTCCTGGAGAAGTAGCTGAGAGCTTTACATCCTGATCCTCAGGCAGCAGGCAGAGAGAGGGCTGGGAGCAGGCACTGGACATGGCACGGGCTTTGAAACCTCAAAGGCTGTCCTCAGCGACACACCTCCTCCAACAAGGACACACTTTCCAATCCTTCCAAGCAGTTCCACTGGGGACTAAGCAAACATATGTGCCTGTGGGAGCTAATATCCTTCAAACCACCACAAAGTCTAGTATGGCAGGGAAGGCTAGGCAGCAGGAATGTTATCAAAATGAATCTTTGGTCAGGAAGCACCAAGAAACAATGAGATCTTCAACTTGATTTCTCCTTTTTATTCTTTCATGGATTCCTGTCTATGGCACGGTGCCACCCATAGTCAGGGTAGATCGTCCCTTCTCAGTGAAACCCAGAACTCTGTTTCCATAGTGATATGAAACCCAGTTGACAGGAACATTTAACCATTTCAGCTCTGTGTCTTGTCAACTTGACATTCAGACACATCACTATAAGGGCTGGAGAGATGGCTCATCACTTAAGGCACTTGTTTTTGCAGAGGACCTAGATTTGATTCCCAGCACCTACACGGTAGCTCATAACTACCTGTAAGTCAGTTCAGGATATCTGATACTCTCTTCTGACATACATATGAGCAAAACACTCATAAACAAAAAAATAAATCAAAGGCATATCACTATAAATCATATTATTCCATTCTTGACTTGTAAAGTCTCATTTTCATCTAATAATGTGAAATGCATAAATATCCCCATAATCTTCAGCTGTTCCAACTTCATCCTAAGGTCCAAAGTTTCTTCTGAGCCTAAAGTAATTTAAATGTGAGCCCCTAAAGTCATAACCACATTACATTTTTTCAGTAGATAATGGCACAGAGTAAACATTCTCATCCCATTAAGGAGGAAAGGGGTCATAGCTAGGAAAGATCAGATCAAAGCAAATGTGAAATCTAGCAAGGTAGATGCCAAATGTTGCAGTTCTGTGTCTGGCATCATCGGTTCCTATTGGATTCATCTCAGCATCAAAGGGTTTGGGCAGACCCACACTCCAGATCTGCTTCCTGCAGCACGCAGAGCCTCTGTCTTGAACTGGCTGTTTTCTGTGTCTTCAGCTTTCCTTAGTAGGTGTTCCATGTTGTGTTATCTCCAACATCCTAGGGTCTCCATTACAACTTAGGCTTCACCTTCCAACTTTATGCAGTGACTTCTCAGGTTCTCCTTGCAGGGATTCCACCCCTGCCTGGAAGTCTTACAATCTTTCATGCCTGCAAAACCAGTCTAAGTGGACAGTGCTGCCAGTTTGAGATGGAGCCTTGGATCACAGTTCAATTAGCCTTTGTGTGTTGATACATGGCTTGGGTTTATGTATACTTCCCATGGCAGCTGTTTTTGAGCAAGCAATTCCTTCAGTGGCATTTTCAGTTTAGGCTCCCTTCTTTAAAATGAATTTGCATTTCACTAGAGTTTTCCATAGGTGGGTCTTGCCTTCCTGGTACCTTTCCTATGCAGAATGCTAGGTTTTTGTTTGTTTTGTTTTTAACAACTGTACAGCTGTTTTCTCAGCAGCCTTGTCTGTAACTTCATATGCATTCCTTTTCCCACCAACAACACATTTTCCATATCTTCCTGCTCTGTCTGTTGCTCTTATTCAGTGTAGACCTAACCATGAACAATCAGTAGTAATCATGCCACAGCCCTCATGCTGGCTTGTCTTGAAATTTTTGCTGCCAAATAGAATTAATACATTACTTTAAAATTCATCCCTACTGAAGGTTTCAGGACATAGACAAATGCAGCAGATTCTTTGCCAAAATATAACATGAGGCTTTTAGCTCTGTTCCTTACAGAGTTCTTGTTGAATAAAATCTCCACTTCTGGAGCTGGAGAGATGGCTCAATGGGTAAGAGCACTGACTGTTCTTCCATAGGATCTGGGTTCAATTCCCAGCACCCACATGGCATTTCACAACTGTCTGTAACTCTTGTTCCGGGGATCCGACACCCTCATACAGACATACATGTGGACAAAACACCAATGCACATAAAATACAGATAAAAAATTAAATCTCAACTCCTTCATATAGTCCACCATATACTAATTGCACAATGTTATCTTGGTCATAGTTCATTTCACTCTAGACATTTGGATAAATAATTTAATTTCTGTCATCAGAGAGGCGTCATCCAGCAACTGATGGAAACAGATGCAGATCCACAGCCAAACATTAGGCATCACTCAGGGAATCCTGCAGAAGAGGGGAAGAAAGAATTATAGGAGCCAGAGGAGTCAAGGATACCACAAGAAAACTCACAGAATCAACTAACCTGGGCTCATGGGGGCTCACAGAGACTGAACTGACAACCAGGGAGCCTGCATGGGACTGACCTAGGTACTCTGCATATAGGTGACAGTTGTGTAGCTTGGTCCTCTTGTGGGACTCCTAACAGTGGGAACAGGGGCTGACTCTGACTCTTTTACTGGCTTTTGGGACTCAACTTCTCATACTGGGTCGCCTTGCCCAGCCTTAATACATAGGAGAATGCTTAGTCTTCCTGCAACTTGATATGCCGCGTTTTGTTGATACTCATGGGAGACCTGCCCTTTCCTAAACAGAAACGGAGGAGTAGATTGGGGGTGGGAACAGAGAGAGGGTTTTGGGGAGGGACTGGGAGAAGATGGAGGGCAAACTGCGGCTGGAATGTAAAATAAATAAATTAATTAAAAAACGTTTTTATTTCCTTGAGTAGGTATTGCTCATATCAGAACATTTCTGTTTCCTTAATTTTTTTTTTTTCAGTTTCTGTCCATTTTCTTTGGTAGAGTGCCTAGCATTCTTTAACATTTAAGCATAAAGGTTGTTAACAGCTTAGGCAGGAAAGGTTCATTTTCAGCTTCTGGTTTCAGGGTTTAGTCCATCTTGGTGGGACAGGAACGAGGGAACAGCTGCATGGCAGCTGCCAGGGTGCTCACAGAGCTGCTGAATCCGGAAGCAAAGAGCAGGAAGCAAAGAGCAGCAGGGATGAAAAGCAGGGATGAAAAGCAAGGCTGGGCTATGACCTTTACAGCCGACTCCTAGTTACCCGCCTGCACCAGCAGGTCCTACAGCCCTGCAGAACAGCCTGGGTGGGGTGTTAATGTCCAGACTTGTAACAGTCATCTTCATAGCAAAACCCTTCCTGACATGGTTCAGAAGGAACGACAGTATCGGTTCTCCTTCCTGTCTCTCTTGAGCGAGAACCATTTCATGTTTGCTGATGTGCCTCTGATTCCTACCAGCATAGTTGCTTTGTTAAATGTTCCATAAATGTTGGTTGACGTATTATTACTGATTTAAAGAAATATGTATTCTTCATACCTTAAGTTGTTTTTCTTAATTAACATGTTCCCATGGAAGTTCTCCTAGGACTTGGACCTTCTTCCCTTTAGGTTCCCCAAGTAGCTGCTACAGACATTCTTTAAATTCTTTTGGAAATTCCCTGTATTATTGTGAAAATAAGTGAGCATTTTGTTTTCTGTTTCCTAATATTATTGTATTTGTTAAGTAATGAAATGGTGTCTAAAAGTGCTTCCTATGACATCAAATAGACTCTTCTGATTAAACACTTGTGATTAACACTTTAGCTATTCTTCATTTGATATTGTTTAAAGTCTGGGTGGTAGCCTGTTATACCCCTGCAAAAACTATCCCATGGTATGAGGACTGAACATACTTTTTAGATATTGTCAGATGTGTGTGTGTGTGTGTGTGTGTGTGTGTGTGTGTGTGTGAGAGAGAGAGAGAGAGAGAGAGAGAGAGAGAGAGATGAAGCAAAAATTGGAAAGTACTTGCATTTATCAGGCTTTCTATTGATGTTGTTTGTTGAGGATGTGAGTTTCCTGTATTTACAGATAAGCACTGGAGAAACCAGGAAGGTTAAACACATAGGCTTTTCTCTTCAAAGGAAGGAGATGTTTACCTGTTTCGCACCCAGAAAACTGGGAATGGATGTAGTTTATAACCTGGTGGTTTTTTGCTATCTGTAGGGCCACACCTCACCTGAATCCCCCAGACTAACTTGTTTGCCACAGTCACTCTTCCAAACCCTTATCTTGAGCGTGTTTCTGAGTCAATAGAACTGATCTTTATGGAAGAGGTCATATGTACTTTGTGAAGAGTTTCACTGTAAGATTGTCTTAAGCTTTGTTGTACATGTGGGATTGGGCTAATTATCATCAGGAAACTTCTTTTCCAAAATTGTGCTCTGCTTAAATATGGCTAACATAAACTGCTTGAGGTCAGACTCTAGAATTCTGAACCAACACTGGCAAAGATGCACTGAACCAGATTTCCTTCTTGCCTCAAGAGGATTGTTCTCTGCCAGTCCTGGTGTTTGCGGAGACCCCCACAGTTGTTGTCATTAAATACAGCTGTTTATCTACATGTTAGAGATAAGATAAAATAAGAGTATCATTTCCTCTTAGTTTTAATATGTTTTCTAAATTACTGCATGCTAAAGCACAAGCACACGTAATTCAGAAAGTGGTTGCCTCTGTGCTGAGATCTGCAGATGCACATTCACCTTCCACCAACTGTGGGAAAGCATAGGTGAGTTGCTAGGAATCAAACAGCTGTACATATTTGTGAGGACGATTATAGGTTGTCTGATGTAATTCCAAAGAAAATCCCAATATAAGTGAAGTAGGCTTTACTTTTTAATGTGTCATCGAGAACTGCTAGACATTTGGTTTTTTACTTATAATGTTTGTAACTAATTAAATTTTGTGAAGTAATGAAATTCAGAATTCTAGGAGATACTCAACTTGTTACAGTTTGTAATAAATTCATGTATTATACAACATTTAGAACCATATGTATTAATTATTTGTGTATATAACAGGCATCTCAGAGTTATGTTGACGAATGTTCTATGGACGGATTTAGGACGAAAATTCAGAAAGACCCTACCTAGAAATGATGCTAATTTATGTGATACCAGCAAGGTGCAATCAGACTCATTGCCTTCGACATCTGTTGACAGCATAGAGACATGTCAAAAATTAGATCCTCTTCACCAAAGCCTTAATTTATCTGAAAGGTATGTTACTGAGTATTGATTTTGTTTAATTTACTACATGTGAAATAGTATAAATCCAATATTCTTGAAGACAAGATTGTTGGAAATGATACTGAAGATCAGTACATACAGGTTTGTTTCACTCCAGAACAAACCTTACAGTTTTACACCCTGATTTTCAGTTAAATGATGGTTCTGTACGTCACTAAGGAGATTGACAAGGGTTTGAAAAAGGCTTTTTATTCCATTTAACTTATTTACTTTATGATTAATTGATGTCTATATTTTAGGAATTTTATGATATAAAAGATAATATGTATGCATATTTGTATATATGTGCATATTCATGTTGGTTTGCATACTTTATTTTTTACCTTTTACTTTAAAAATTATTTTTAAAATTTTACATGTATACTGTGTTTGCATCATTTCCCCTCCTCTTTTTATGCCCTTCAAACACTTTCAGGTTCTACGCACTCCCTCTCAAATTCATGGCTTATTTTCCTTTAATTATTAGTATTGCAAGTATATATATGTATATATATATATATATACACACACACACATGTATACGTATATGGATGCATAGACAAATAAAATTTGCTGAGTTCTTTTAGTGTACTTGTATGGATATGTTTTTTAGGCTGACCACTTTTATTTTGGATAACCAAATAGGGGGTCCTGAGGAAGACTATTTCTCCCCCTGTTAGCATTTAAAATGACGTATGGCTCTTCATGTAGGGATGGGGACCCCGTTCAGGTCTAGTTTAGGCAGCCATATTGTTGAGACTGCACAAGTGCAGCAGCTTCCCTGCTACATAGAGAAGATGCTGTCCTGCAGCAGAAGGTCTGATCCTCTGGCTCTCACAGCCTTTCTGCTTCTTCACTTGTGGTGTTCCTTGAGCCTTAGATGTTGGGGTTGTGTTGTAGATGCATCAGGTGGGGCTGGGTACTTCATGCTCAGTTGTTCTCTGCATTTTGACCGGTTTTGGCTTTCTGTAATGGCCTGTGTCTGCCGCAAAAATAAGCTTCTCTGACGAGGAATGAAAACTACACTCCTCTGTGAGTGTATAAAACTAAGTATTAAGGAGGCAGGTAGAGATTAGACTAGCTTGGGGAAGTGGCAGTAGTAGATTCTCTCCTCTAGGTTCCATGACTTAACCAGCCCTCCGTGGTTGCCTAGGTTTACAGTACCAGGCATGAATTCCCTCTTATTCAGTAGGTCTTAAGTCCAATTAGGTGGCTGTTGTTCACTCCCAGGAATAAGTGCCACCATTGCATCCTTGGGGAACTCCTGCAGTGCTGGTCATTGTTATGGTTCACAGGCTTTACAGCTGGGTAGGACTGTTGCTTTTCTCCCTTGGCAGCTTGCATAGCACCTTCAGATACTGTGAGAACCAGTCTTCAGGGAGGAGGCTTCCAGGTCAGATCCACCTGGATTTCTCCAAGTCCTGTGTCTGAAGCGTCTGGTGTCGTCAGCATAGGGTCTCACCTTCACGTTCTGGAAGGCAGCCAGGGCAATGACAATAGCCTATTTTGTTTTGGAGTCTCATGGGTTCTCCTAAACAACAGTTTTGAAGGGAGTTTCCCAGGCCTGGGACTGGGTCTTTTGTTAGTCTGTGGCTCTTGGGGGGAACATTATCACCACAAGTGGTATAGCTTTCTGTAATTGCTATATATATATATATATATAACTGTATATATGAATAGATCTCCATGTACACTCACATATATGTAATTTTGAGTAACACTAAAACAGCATGATTGCCTATGGCTTTTCCAGCTATCCACAGTGTTACTTACCCCCTTTCTGTGTTGCTATCCCTTCCACCGTGACAGCCCCCACTCCCCATCCCCCGTTTCATAGCACCTGGGTTCTGCCTCTTCTCTTCTAGAGCTCTTCCACCACTACGATCCCTTTTTATTCTTTTGTTTTCTAAATTGTAGCATATATTTTAAACATAGTTTAATCTGGATCCTCATTACTTTTGGTTTTGTGAGGGTTCTCATATTTTACACACATTGATTTAGTATAAGAAATGATATTAAAATATGACTTCCAAAGTTTAAATAGTAAATATTCAGTTTATTTTTTAGAAGTAACAAGACAAAACTCTGTGATTTTGAAAAAAATTATTTATTTTTTATTTGTGTATATGTGCATATGCCCACAGACATCTGAAGAAAGTGTTAACTGTCCTGGAGCTGGAGTTACAGATACTGTGATCCGCCATGTGGGTGCTGGGGACTGAACTCTAGTCATCTCCAAGAGCAGCGAGCTCCCTTAATCACTGAGCTGTATCTCCAGCCTCCGATTTTTTTTTTTAATTGTATGTAGGGTTTGGTGCTAAAAAGTAGGAATTAGGAATTTTTAATATGTAATGTAATACTTTATATTTCCATTTACAGTTTTAGCTCTCAAATAAATATTTTTTTTTTATTTTTATTTTTTTTTTTGGTTTTTCGAGACAGGGTTTCTCTGTGTAGCTTTGCGCCTTTCCTGGGACTCACTTGGTAGCCCAGGCTGGCCTCGAACTCACAGAGATCCGCCTGGCTCTGCCTCCCGAGTGCTGGGATTAAAGGCGTGCGCCACCACAAATAAATATTTTTTTAGGGTTGGTACATTGTTTAGAGTCAGAATAACTTGCCCTTTACCATGGGAGTGCTTTGATATTATGCTCTATAATCTGGAATTTTCTCTTTCTTTCTATTTGGAGACAGGTTCTCATTATGTCCTCACTTTGTAACTCTGGCTTGCCTGGAACTCTCTATAGAGACCAGGCTGGCCTTGAACTCACAAAGATCTGTCTGCCACTATGGTGTGTAATCTGGATGACAGTAAATTTAAGCTAAAATCCAGATAAAACTAACTTTAAGCAGTTATTTTGAAAAATAAAAATGTTACTTTCTTAAAACATCCAAACGTAAGTCTCTGTCTATGTCTCTCTCTTACACACACACACACACACACACACACACACACACACACACACACACACACGCTAAATAAAGAACATTTGGGGCTAGAAAGATGGTTCAGTGGTTAAGAGCACTGGCTACTCTTTCTGAGGACCCGCTTTGGATTCTCAGCACTCATGTAGTTATAATTGTTTGTAACTCCAGTTCTAGGGGATCTATTGCCCTCTTCTGGCCTCAGTGAACACTAGGCATGGACATGTTGCACAGCCATACATGCAGGCAAAACATTCATATCATAAAACAATAACATAATAAATTTAAAATGAATACTTCTTTTAAAGGATAAAATCATAAAATGTTTACTGAGACTGTCCTAATAAATCATATTTGATAGAAATTTAACTTTTTAAAACAGAACACCAAATAGTTTGTATAAGTTTAAATCAGTTTGTTCTTAGTGTTTTGATTACTAGCATTAATCTTTTGAGGTATTAGAAAGCTAATCTCAGCTGGGCAGTGGTGGCGCACGCCTTTAGTCCCAGTACTTGGGAGGCAGAACCAGGTGGATCTCTGTGAGTTTGAGGCCAGCCTGGGCTACAGAGCAAGATCCAAGACAGGCACCAAAACTACACAGAGACACCCTGTCTCAAAAAACAAAAAACAAACAAAAAAACAACAACAAAAAAGAAAACTAATTTCTAACAGTGCTGATATGTAAAGGGTTAGTTAGAAGAATGACTTTAATGGTATTTCTGACTCTTCTGGAAGGAAGCTTCGATTTTCCTCCAGATGACAACAAAATTGTTAGTCCCCCCACCCTCATACTTTATGACAACTGTGTAGTGTTCCATTCTTTCTGAAGAATAGTTTTTCCCAAGAATTGTTACCAGCTAAATGACGTGTTCATGAAGCGGTAGTATAAGGAGTTTGCTCTCCCCCTCTCCTCCTTCCCTCCCATCCAGTTCCCGGCATCCAGCTAATCCAGTCCTCTTTGCTAAGGTCTAGGCCGACTGAACTCAGACTTACTCCAAACTACAAACATAATCTTTATTCTCAACTCATTCTTAATGTTTGTATCCCTTTGCTATCTGGTGAATGGCCCACCCGTATACTCAGTTCTGTAAATTAGATCTTGGGAATGGCCCTTAACTCCCTGCCCCCTTTTTTTCATCCCTTACATCCCATCATTTACTCTATTTAGCTATTTTGATTTCAAACTAAATCTATATTGAAGTAATGTTTCATGTTTATTTCCAGCACTCCAGTCAAAGCCCTAATAATACTGTGTCTTTATTATTTTGATAGTAACTAGTTTGGGCTTCCTGTGCATATACTTTTTCTTATAAAGTCATTCCTTCTCTTTATTTTAAAAGTCAGGTGGTACTTGTTACTTTCAAGGTAAAGTTGCTGTAGTTGGGCACACAGGACCTTATGACTGACACTCTGACTGTGTCTCCTGTGTCTGTTTGCTCCTCCACGTTTACGTTCTTCCTGGGGAACTGTTTACATCTCACTGAATGCCATGTGCTGTTTCAGACATGTTCTCAATCCTTTATCTTGTAAACAGTCTCCTCTTCCATTTTTACTTATTTCTGCTGGCTCTGAACATTGAGCTCGTTCATCTTTGACTCCCATCTTAGGTAGCTACACTTGATCCACTCCCACCCCCCCATCCTGTTTAATAGCCTATTATTCATCATAGTACTCATATTGTGATTTTTAGCTTCTTTGTATCCTTGACAGTAAACTTTGTGAGAATGAGAACTACATTACAGTTTATTCTTCTCTCCTAGTATAGTACTAGGCATATACTCAATAATAAGTATTTGCTGAATAAAAAAAAGCAATTACTTCTTAACAGAGATATATCTTCAGACCTTTATTGATGCATATTTTCCTCCATCAGAATGAATTTTCGACTCTGTAATTTTGATGACAACCAGGAAAAGAGATTGCAAGCCTCAAATAAAGAAATTGGAGAACTCTTTTGGGTACGGCTCTGGATGAATGTGTTCTGAGACTCACTGTTTTCAGTAGGAGGTCTGCGTCTCCTTCAGTCTGCCTGGAGTTTGACATGAGGCCTTTTTTTTTTTTTTTTTTTTTACTTTTACCCTGCTAGGACATATTATTTCAGAAAAACAAAAAGATAAAAAAAAATTACCTTTGCTTTTAAATTTTGTCCTAAAGTTTAACTTTTAAATAAACAAAAATTACATATTCAATTACAGAAATGACTTCTTGTTATAAATTTTGCTTTCATTCTGGTGTCTATGGGCAGTGAACCAAGAGCCTTTTACATAAGGACCGTTTGACCTTTTGATTTCCAGGTAAGACTGATGGAACAAATAGCAAACACGTGCTTCAAATCAGCTGCATAATATAATGAAAATAAAGAGTCAGGAGTAACAGAAATACCAAACTAGCAGTGTGTTCAGTGTACATATAAAAAACAAAAAACAATGGGGCTTGTTTTAAAACATGATTCTTTGGATGTGTTTGACTCTTTCTAAAGGACACAGTAATACATTTTACTGTAGAGCTTATTTCCACATGTGGTTCACATCTGTTTTCCTGGTTGAAGATTTCCAGACTTTTATTAGCCTTGGTCGGCAGGAGCTGAGTGGGACACACACAGAGGATGAACTTGCTCCTGCTTTCATTTATGAGCAGCAGAGATTATTAGTGAAGTACAGGACATTATATATTCATATTCTTTTAAGGAGAGTTACTGATACTTGGAATTGATCTAAATGGTGTATTTATTATTTTTCTTAAATTATACATTTGAAACAAAAAAAATACAACATATTCCAAATACTGTTACTTTATGGTTTCTTTAGTCCAGTAATATTCTAATTGAGTGATAATTTAATTTGTTCACTTAAAATTTAGCTTTGTGAAAGGAAAAAGAAATCCGTGAATCTTGGGGTTAGGGGCATAGCTTAGTTGGTAAAGTGTCTGTCATGCAAGCATGCAGGCCTGATTTTGATCCCAGCATCCATGTAAAAAGCAGGATGTAGTGGTGTGTGTTTGCAGTCCCAACACTGGGGAGGTGGAAATAGGAACTCTCGGGCTCACTGGTCAGCCAGCCTCGCTTAATTGGCAAGCCCTAGGTCCCATGTGAGGGGTTTTGTACAAAAAATACTGTGTACGGCTCTTGATGAACAACACTGTGGTTGTCCTTTGCCCTCCACATGTACACATACATATGCACACATGTGCATACACTCTTACCCAACATGTATCCATCTACACACGAACATACCATATACTTATACACATACCTACCTACACGTGCACATGCGCGTACACACACACACACACACACACACACACACACACACACACACACACACACAGATAGACAGACAGACAGACAGATAGAAAGGAAATCTGTGGATCTCCCAAAGTTATAGACCTGTGAGATGGCCATTGGGTAAAAGCACTTGGTGTGCAAGCTTGACAAGCTGAATTTTGTCTCTAAATTCATAGTGGAAGACTGGAACTAATTCCCGAATATAGTCCTCTGATCTACATACCTGGACTGTGGTATGTGCATACACATATAATTTAAAGTTTTGAAAGAAGAAAATAGAAAAAAAACTAATAATTCTTACTTTAAGATGCTGCTTTAGAAGCTGTAGTTCGAATTATGTCATCTGAGAGATGAGTGGATTTATGATGTCCTTGTTAAAAATGCCACATACTATACTTTTTATTAATGTATATTATAGAAATTAATGTAAATTATAGAAAAATGATATTGGATTAGCCATGTAACTTTTTATATTGCAGCTATATTAGCAGGTGTAATTATTGTTTTTCAGTAGACTTTATTTTATTAAAAATGGCTGTTGAAATGATTGCATATTAATATATGCAATGCTTCCCTACATTTGTTAAATATTTGAAACCCTTAGTTACCTTGCTCTATGTAAGCCATACTCTAAGTCATGAGGATATGCCTGCAGTGGAGCCATAGAAGCACAGCTTTCTTAATACACTTTCTCCTGACTTCTTTCTCAGTATTCGTTTCTGCTGTGGTTTGGTATATTTTTTATATTCTGAAGTGCAGTCTTATAGTTGTTTCATAGTTCTTACATACTCAGGAAAACAAATTGGATATAGTATATGACATGACAACTTTCATTCCTTCATTCCAGATTGAGATAGGTTGTATAACTTCAGAGCTTCTTGAAATACAAGGTAGCTCTTGATAATAGTGACAGTACTAATTTATAGAGTTGTAGTCCCAAAGACAGATCAACTGCTATGAATTTAGTTTACTCTATAGAGCTATTTCTCTAGGGCCATCACACAAAGCTCCTTTTTCTCAAGGTATCCAAAGTGGATTTTATCCATAGGTGATAGATGGTATTGGACAATGGCTATGAATTTTGAAGAGCTGAGGAAATGACTATAATCATTGCTAGGTGTAAGTTACACTTACTTTTCTAGGTTGCAGAGTCTAATAGTTCAAAATTAACATTGACCAAGACTTCAATAATATGAAATTCAACTAAGTTTCCATTTACTTTGAATATACATGCTAGTAATTGTGTTAATTACTTTAAATCTATTATTTTGTTTAATTCTTGCTGTCTAAGGTAGATACTCTTCCCATGTTAGAGATGAGGTGATCAGAAACAGAAATTTTGGTAAGTAACTCTCCTAAAACAAGTGTTACTTGGTGGTGGAATCAGATTCCTGACCTCTGCTGTGAGCATCCGCAGCCTGTGCTCATAATTCCTGTGCCATGGTTCCTTTCTTCACCCTTTCACCCTTCAGAATCTCAATATTTTTCTCTGCAGGAAAATAGGAATTGGGCTTTACTACATATTTCGTAGTTCATTAACCTTTGGTGTTCTATTCATTTTTCGTTTTGTTCTGTGGCATTTGTTCACATAGTAGTAGAGTGCTTTCTAGTTGAAAGCGAAGTGTTAGGGACATGTTGGGATGTGTCTTGAGCCCTTTGACAGCTTTGGGGGACCTTCAAGGTCTATAGCACCTCAGGGAATGCAGCTTCTAGTGCTTAGTGTCTAATCTTTTAAAGTAATTTTTGTTTGAGTTTTGGTTTTTCTGTTCTAGGAAAGAATTCTGAGTTTGTTATTTGACTAATTTTCGTATCCAGTTTACATTTATTTATCTTTCCAAGTTTCAGTTCCCCCTTTTTTGATTTTTTTCTTTCTTCAAACTCTACTAGCATAACAAATAATATGAGAATGGGATGTGAGGGCCCTCTGGCTACAACTTCAGTTACCCCATCGTTTGCCAGGGTTGATTTGGTGGATCTGGTTTTTCCTCAGCACTCCATGAGCGTCCCTCCTGAGGCTGCCACACCGATCTCCCTCACAGAGGTGGACTGGTCAACTGAGATGGATCGGTCAGGGCACATGAATAGCTGTGCCAACCAAGCTAAAGAGAATTGGACAACCATTTATTATTCAAAAGAAAATTCTGAGCAGTATTCTTTCCTTGCTGATTTTTTTAGGTCAGTTTATCCTTTTCAGCATTGTTTAGCACTAGAATTCTTTGTAGACAGTCTCTTTATTTTTGGGAAGAAATGCTTATTTCAGGTACTGAACACTTGAAGCCATCTTTAAATTATGCTCCCATCAGATATTTAAACAGATACAAAATGATAGTTGGCATTTCTTTGATATATCTCCTATGTGCCCACAAATCTTGGATTTACTTTCTCTATAATGGGAAACACCTTGTTGATTTTCAAAATGAGTTGTCAGTTTAGTGTATTGTAGCCCTGGCTGCCCTGGAACTCACTCTGTAGACCAGGTTGGCCTTGACCTCAGAGATCCGCCTGCCTCTGCCTCTGGAGTGCTGGGATTAAAGGCATGTGCTACCACCGCCCAGCAAAAGCAAATAAAATTCTATGTGCACTAAAACATTTCCTTGGAAAAATCTGATGATAACCTAAATGTATTTCTATCTTACTCCAACTTTTCCTTCCTTCCTTCCTTCCTTCCTTCCTTCCTTCCTTCCTTCCTTCCTTCCTTCCTTCCTTCCTTCGTTCCTCCCTCCCTCCCTCCCTCCCTCCCTCCCTCCCTTCCTTCCTTCCTTCCTTTTTTTCTTTCCCTGAGACAGGGTCTCACTGTATAGACTAGGGTAGCCAAGAACTCCCAGAGATCTCTTTGCCTTTGCTCCCCAAGTGTTGGAATTAAAGGCATGTGCCACTATACCCAGATCAATATTTTTCTTAAAGTGTTGAGAGTCATAATTGATTTTTGTTTTAGAACAGTGCATAGTATGAGATCAGAACAAGAGAATCTTGAGATTTCTTTTGATTCTTCATTGCTCCCACCACTTTAAATCTAGCATTTCTTTTCAATCTAGTGCTTCAAAGGATAATCCTTTCTGGAATCAAGTGTACGAAGAAGACAATACTAATGGGATACTTAGAGGTTTAAATGATGCAACAATAATGAAAAATACCTCTGTGTTACTTCCTCCAAATTGGAGTACGCTTCCATTCTTTTTTATCCATCTTAAACCCTAATTTAAGGGAGCTGTACTTACTGTCAGCTTTGGGTTTAGATCATAGATATTGTTTAATCATCGTAGAACTGTTTCTTAATGGTGGTTCTACTAGAAATAGATATTCAAGGATTTCCTGAAGTACCTGCCTGTAGAAGGTCTTAGTTATCCATAACCCACTTTTATGGAATGGAAGAAGCAAAAGCCCAAAGACAACAGGCTTTCAGGGAAGAGTTCATTAGAACACTTGGGCACATCACTCAACACTCTGAGATTGGGATGCTCAGTGTTTAAAGTAGAAAGCTAATTTAAAGTTAGTATCTGTGGCTGATTTTATTTGTTATTATTAACGTGTATGTGTGTGTGTGATATGTGAGAATATGAGCACGCACGTACTACAGCATGTCTGTGGAGGTCAGAGAGCAACTTTTGGGACTTGATGCTCTCCTTCCACCTTGATGTGAGATCTAGAGATTGAACTCAGGTTGTCAGGCCATCTCACTAGTCCTAAAGTTCTTTTAAGGTCCCGCATCTTATATGGTTTGGAATATAGTGAAAGGAACACAATGTCTTAACATATTGAAAGTAGATAATGCTTCTGAATATTTAACAAGATTCAGTGAAGTTGACATTTTTATTTAAGCAAAAGTACTTAAGCCTTGTCAAAATATATCCTTTATTTCCATAAAATATCAGCAAAGCGTGTTAGCTACATATTTGTAATAGTTAAGGGGACGTGGGCCATCCAATAAAGGAGAAACAAGAGTGCTTTGAGAAATGATAACTATCAGGCTTGGTAGCGAACACCTGTACTCTGTATCCTGCTACTGGAGAGGCTGATGCCAAATGGATTGATCCTCAAATTGGACCAGCTTGGACAACATAATGAGAACATGTTTAAAATAAAACAAAAGCAGTAGCTGGGGCTAGAAAGAGGGCTTAGTGGTTAAGAACGTTTGCTGCTCTTGCAGAGGACCCAGGTTTGGTACCCAGTACCTATACCAGGTGCCTTACAACCATCTGTAACTCTAGTTCCAGGGCAGCTCACACGCTTTTTCTGGCTTTCCACCATACACAAGTAAAATAAACTAAATACATATTTTAAAAACACAGTAACAAAACCTAAAAAAGACTCCTCTCTCTGGCAAACGCAAACAGTTGCCTTGAACAAGTCAGTAGGGTCAAATGTTGTCGTTCCTCCTCCTCCTGCCATGCTGGAGTCAAACCCTAGACCTTGTGCATGTGAGTCAAAGGTAGTCTTGAGGAAATCTTTGTAGTGCAGCAACACATCACTTGCTCACAATGGAAGCTGAGTAACCAAGGAGATTCTGCCTCTGGTTTTTGATTATGAAGATGCAAGACATACAGTATATCTACTATGGAGTCCACCAATTTAGAGAACTTTAAATATTTCAAGATACACATTTCTAAACATTTAACTGATCAGCTTATTCATCTGATGCTATTATAATGTTAACATAAACGTTACCATCAGTGTATGTACTGTTTCATTTGTGGAATCTAGCATTACCACGGATGTAATCTGAATGTTGTCTTTCTTAATGGATGTAGCATTCTTCATTTGGTGATCACAAGTGTCTCTCAAGGATCTTTCTGCTAAAAGAAAACATCAGTTTCATGGATTGGTTTGTGGTGATATGTATTTTTAATAAATACTGGAAAAGGAAAAAAGCTTTTTTTTTGAGAAAAATTGGTTAACATTTAAGTACTGCCATAATATCTGTTAGTAAGGTTAAAGATATTATAGTCACATGCTGATAATCTGCCCCATAATTTGTAAGAAACAGTACTTTTAGAAACAAAATGTTTTTATCTACCCCAAATTTTGAGTATCTGTGTGTTGATTTCCTGACTGTTACAATTCTGAGAGAGCTTACTTGCACTGAAGTGACAATGTTTGAAAATTCAACTTCATGGGATACATTTTTTCTTTTCTTTTCTTTTTCTTCTTCTCCCACCCCCTGAAAACTCTAGTACAGTACAGTGTTTGTCATTCTATGTGGCAGGATACCCAGAGTTATATTGACGGATATCCTGCGAACGGAGTTAGGAAGAAAATACTTAAAGATCCCATCTATAACTGAGGCCAGTTTGAGTGATACAGCCAACCTGAAGTCAGAGCAACTTTCTTCATCATCTGATGGCAGCTTAGAGTCTTGTCAGAATGTAAATCATCACAAGAGCTTTTTATCTGAAAGGTATGTCTAGTGCTAAAAATATATATATATTCATTCTTATGTACTTGATCTTTCCTCCCAGATATGTATTGTAAATATAAGACAAATGTGCTTTAATGGCTGATGTGACTTTCCCCCACTGGGTAGAATGGCTTTGGAAGTAGCAGTTCATGGATCATAATCAGAATCAAAAGTCCATTCTTGTATTTTGGAAAAATGGTTACAGGCACTGAATGAAACTTGAGGTACCTGCTTTAGTATCATACCCATTTATCTGGTATAATAGAAATAATTCCATTTCTCTCTTCTCTTCTCTTTCTGTCTGCCCTTCTATTCATCTGTCCGCACATTTCTCTGTGAATCTATCCATATCCATATCCATCCACGCATCCATGCATCCATCTTTGCTCATAATGTTTATACCAGGAAAACTGAACCTTTGCACTTGGTGCTTAGTAGATATTTATTGAACAAATGGATGAACACACTGCTGACAAAATCGGTTTGCAGTAGCTGAATTACATTAATAAGTGCAGCTTATTGTACTACTTAAGATAGATTTAACAAGTGCAGCTTACTGTACTACTTAAGATAGATATTAACAAATGCAGCTTACTGTACTACTTAAAATAGATAGCTCTTAAGTTGCTTTGTTTCAAGCACTAGGAGGGAGGTCTTGCATAGACTAGAACTAAGAAATACTTTGTCAAAAAAGTTAGATGATGCTCAGTTAATGAATTCTACTAGGTTTTTGTTTTGAGAGAGAATTTCTGCTCTGTAGCAGGACTTGAACTTGTGACCCTTTGTCTTCTCTTGAGTGCTGGGCTTCCTGTGTGCACCACCAAGTTTGACTTGTAGATTTTTTTCTAAATGTTCACTTGTTATAGACTATTAAAACTTATTTTTTGCTTCCAGTCTGTAGATTCAGAGCTTTTGTTCCAGTGAATATTTGTTCTGGTCTTAATGTCCCTTCTAATTTTTTCTTCTTCAAGCTTATATTTTCACAGTAAGCCTCATGCTTATGGTTCCCCCATTAAAGGCTTATAACAAAGTTCTTAACATTTCTAAAAAATAGTATCTTTTAAAAACTTTTTATTTCTTATCAACTTCTGAATTTTTCATATCTGTGTTCTGATTCATGAAGTATCAAAGCTAACTTACATAATTAGTCTGTGTTCTACTCCTTTCTGTTGCTGTGACGGAATATCCTGGCAAAAGCTACTTAGGGGAAAAAGGTTTTCTTTTAGTTCACAATTCCAGGTTATAGTCCATCATTGTGGGTAAGTCACAGTGACAGGAGCTTAGAGCAGCTTATCACACCATGTCCACAGTCAAGACCAGGGAAAATAAGTGCATGTATGCTCATGTGTGCTCTTGTGTGCTCGTTTGCTTGTGTTCTTACCCTTCATAGCTCAGGACCTTGTGCCTAAGGAATGGTATCTTTCCATAGCAGTTAACACAGTTAAGAAGACCATCTGCTACAGATATGCCCACAGGCTAACCCAGAGTAAACAGTTCTTTATTGAGACACTCTTTCCATGTGCTTCTATATTGTTCCAAGTTGGCAATTAAAGTTAGCCAGGACAATCTCTTTTAAAAATTGTCCCTTCTCCAAATAAGAGTTTCCGAGATGGGCTTGAGAGATGGCTCTGTAAACGGAGGCTCTTCTCTGTCCCTCCCCATCCTGTAGCCATTTCCAACCTTTACATATATATTGGTACTGATATAAATAAATATAAACTGTGCATTGCACACAAGTCAGCCAAAGATAATTTTTGTTTTATGTTTGAGCATGGAAAATATATGTCATGTGTCTTGTAGTTACTTTAGGTTTATTTTTCCATGTCTGTAGTTAGGATTTTCAGGGGTCTTCCTCCATTAAACCTGATCTCTTCTAACCCGGAATGAATCCATAGACTCTCACCTTCTGTGGAAACAAAAGCATAACCTCTTCCCCAAAGTGCCAGACCTTTTGACTTAAATTTTGTAGTCAAGATATTTTTAAAATATGTAGGTTTGTTTAATCTAGCAGCTTCCATAATCAAATATCTCATAGCAGTCAAAAATAATATACACAATCCAGACTTTCTGTGCATTTTCCATCCTCATGTGGCTTATGTTCTTTATATTACTTTACTCCCCTTTCTAAGGACTTTATTTTACTATTCTAAATCTATATTTTAATTTAAGGCTGTATATATATTTTCTCCTTTCTTTCTCAAGCCTCAGCACATCTTTTAAACACCCCATTACCTGTTTAGAAGCCTTTCTGCTGAATTGGTTTTTACTGTGTTTCTTAACCCTTTGTCTGTATGAGCAAAAACCTTACCCTGCCCTGCAATGAGCTGCTGGAGCTTGTGCTGAATGCTTAAGTCCCCAAGCAGTGACTGAGAGAACCCTCTCTGTACTGTGGCCCCTGTGAGAGACTGTGGAAACCTGCTACATGGCTTAGCTCATGGTGGTTGGTAGCTGGATCCATCTTGTTGGGAGATGTAGCTCTGCGCTGTTGCTGGCATGAGACTTTGAGACTAGGAAGCCCAGTGTGGCTCTGTTTCTCTGTGTTCAGAACCTTTTTTAAGCTTTCTCAGGTCTTATGTGGGTCCATGCCAGACTGTGGGTGCCATATGTAAACAAAGGCTTTTCTCTGTCCTGCCCCATCCCATAACCATTTCCAAATAATCACTCAGAGGCTTATATTAATTATAAATGTTCGGCTGATGGCTCAGGCTCATTACTAACTAGCTCTTACATTTAAGTTAACCCATTTTTATTAATCTTTGTATCACCACATGGCCCGTGGCTTACCAGTGCTCTGGCATCTTGCTCCTTTGGTGGCCGTTGGCGTCTGTCCTGACTCCACCCTTCTTTATCTCCATCTTCAGTTTGATAGTCTTGCCTAACCTTATTCTGCCTTGCCATTGGCCAAATAGCTTTATTTATCAACCAATGAGAACAGCACATATTCACAGCATATAGAAAGACCATCCCACAGTGTGGCTCAGTGGTTAAGAGCACCTAGAGGTTTGTTTCTGCCTATTCTAGTAGATTGAAAGGACCATACTTAAGGAGAGTTATTGTGCCATAATTATCCTTATAATCACTCTCAATGCAAATGAATTTCATCAGTCTAGGTTAATGTCATGTTCATGTAATTTAATGTTCATGACATTAACCTAGACTTCTTTTTTTTTTTTTTTTTTCTGAGACAGAGTTTCTCTGTGTAGCTTTGTACCTTTCCTGGAACTCACTCTGTGGCCCCAGCTGGCCTTGAACTCACAGAGATCCGCCTGCCTCTGCCTCCTGAGTGCTGGGATTAAAGGCGTGCACCACCACCACCTGGCCCAATGTTCATGACATTTAACCTTGAGCTTAATTTTCCTGAACTGTAAAAAGGGAATTAATTTAGAATGTATTTACTACTTTATAAAATAGTTACATTATTTAAATTTTTATATTTTATCCTTATGTACATAGATGTTTTGCCTGTATATATGTGTGTGCACCATGTGCCATACCCATAGAGATAAGAAGAGGGTGCTGGGTCCCCTGGGACTTGAGTTACAGTTGGTTGTATGCTGCTATGTGGATACTGGGAGTCAAATCCTGGTCCTCTGGAAGAGCATCCAGTGCTCTTAACCTCTGAGCCATCTTCCAGCCTCATTAAATTATCTTTTTAAATTTCAAAGTGATAAATTTTCTGCACATAAAATATAATATAAAGAAGTGTTATAATTTAAGCACTTTTTGTTGAAATTTATGCTATTATTTTCCATAGAATACAAGTTATGTTGATATATATTTATGTAATTAAGAAAATAGCTCTATTGTGAGGAGCTTAGGAAACTATCAAATTATAATCTGTACTTTTCATGTCTTATACTAAAGATGAATAATTATAGTCAGTATAAAATTTGTTTGTTTCCAGAATCTATTCAGTGAACCTCTTCAAGTTCCTTATAAGTAGTGAAATTTCTAGGTAGCTTTGATGTGCCCTCTGAAAATCAGTTCTCTTGTTGTCTTTAATTCTTACGTTTGGAATAAGCATAAACTTTGTAGCCAGACCTGGATTCAGCTTTCATCTGTGTTGCTGGCACAGAGTTACCCTGGCAAGTTCCTTGTGTCTTTAACACAGGGATAAGAATGTATGTCTTTTGGGGTTGATGGTTAGATTTGAGTAAAATCCATAATCCAAGGGGTTGGGGATTTAGCTCAGTGGTAGAGTGCTTGCTAGAGGCCCTGGGTTCGGTCCTCAGCTTGGTTTTAAAAAAAAAAAAGAAAGAAAGAAACCCTGTCTTGAAAAACAAAAACAAAAAAAACCAAAAACAACAACAACAAAAAATCCATAATCCAGTGCCTGGTAATAAGTGGTAGCATTATTTTTATGCTTTTTTTTTTTTTTTTTGGTTTTTCGAGACAGGGTTTTTATGCTTTTTTATTGCTGCTAGTTAAAAGAATCTATTAAAGTGCTGTGGGATGGTCTGTATGGCAAATGTGTTGCTGATTAGTCAATAAATAAAACACTGATTGGCCATTGGCTAGGCAGGAAGTGTAGGCGGGACAAGGAGGAGAATAAAGCTGGGAAGTGGAAGGCTGAGTCAGAGAAACACTGCCAGCCGCCACGATGAGAAACAGCATGTGAAGATGCTGGTAAGCCACGAGCCATGTGGCAAGGTATAGATTAATGGAAATGGATTAATTTAAGCTGTAAGAACAGTTAGCAAGAAGCCTGCCACGGCCATACAGTTTGTAAGCAATATAAGTCTCTGTGTTTGCTTGGTTGGGTCTGAGTGGCTGTGGGACTGGCAGGTGAGAGAGATTTGCCCTGACCGTGGGCCAGCAGGAAAGCTCTAGCTACATTAAAGGCTGTTGCTGTAGTTGATACTTCTGAAGTCTTCTACCCTGGAAGTGCCAGAATGATCTGAGAGACCACTGTTGCCAACAGCACTGAGGTCAAAGCATTTGACGGAGCTTGATCGGTCTCAACATTTAGTTTAAGGAGGAGTCCAAAGCTCCTCAAGTGAAACTTCTGTTCTTTCTTTTCTTAAAAAGGAGTCCTTTTGAAAGGAGAATTCAGAGTACTTGATGGAAATACATTGACTTAGAGCTGTGCCATCGCTTCAGTAGATCTGTCCCAGTACAGCTGTATTGCTGTCTGAAAGACCAGCTTCCAGGCTGCTGCAGGGTAGTAAAGAAAATGCCACAGAGCAGCGAGGCTTCAGGAGCTTTTTCTCTCCGAGGGTCTTAGGAAAGAACACAGGCAGTCTGATGGTCACTTTCTCCATTCTCTCATTTACTCTTGTTTCTCATCTTGGCTTCTCTGTCTATTTTCTCATGTTGGCTCCAGCTCCTCTTTGGTTCTTACAGCTGTTTATACTCAACAGAAACTTTCATGTTGAACATAGGAGTTACATTTTAGGGTCACATTTCAGAGAACAGTAAGAAACAGAGCCATCCCGACAATACATATGCAATAAATCTTAGCTCTCTAATTGCTGGGGCTGTAATCTTGCAGTTGCAACTTCAAAGAAAGACCCACTTATTGTTACCTATTTAGAGAGAGAGTTAAACTATTGAGGAGTCTAAGAGAAATAAGGAATTTGTGCAGATATCCTATATTTCTAATGTAGTAACATTATAAACTAACGTTTTGTAATTAACAGAAATGCCGGGCTTTCTTGAAGTTTTTTTTTTTTTTTTTTTTTTTACAGAAAGAGATCTGTGTCGTAAATGCTTTGGTTAGAACTCAAGTTTATCTTAAATTTCTTAATATGAGCTTACTATGGCATTCTCCAAGGCACAGTGACAATAAAAGGTTTTTAAATCTTGAAATAGGATACTTTCCTATCCTGTGTGTAACTTGTGATTGTCTAAGAACACCTGCATCCCTCATCAGGTGCTACAGAGTCAAGTTATTTTCTGTAGCTTTGACTAGTCAGAATATATTTTCACAATTTGAGGTCAGGAATGGGTGTAAAGAAATTAATTATTTGCCAGCTAGCAGTAATTGGGCTGTCTTTGTATTTACAGCCTAGCCAGGCAGCTCAGTTGTGTGTCCTTGTGATAGCAAGGCACCTGGCCTAATCTAAAGCTCTTTTGAAGCTTTGTGTCACCTCACGATGTACAAGAAGCCTGTAACTGCAGTTCTCAACATAAAGATTAAAGGAATTTGAGCCAATCCAGACTCCACTGTTTTCTTCTGTCAGCCTGAGCTCTGATATAAAACAGCTTCTAGGTGTGACTTACAGACCTCGTGTGTAACTTCAGGCCTCACGATGAAAAATATCCTAGTATTGTTTCTATTCATCAACATTATACAGCTTAGGAAGAAATCATCTTCCTGACCATCCACAGATATGCATGTGCCCAGTAGGTGACTATATTCATGAGATAAACGCAGGCAGTAGAGGAATTCTGTGAAATTACAGACAGAAGCAAACAGAATTCAGAGTCTGTGGCCCCATAAGCCTTGCTTGAACGAGGTTCCTCCATCCGAGAGTTATTTATCTGGTGGGTTGACACCTGGATATAAATTGCCATCTGCTGTATTATGCCATGGCCTGCCTGTGACATGGCTGAAATACAAGATAAACACAGACTATGTGGAGTGTAGGCATCTGTTGTAACCACCCTCCTCCCACTTCTTCTCAACAGCAGAATGGGTGTGTAGACATTATTTAGAGCTTCTCAGAGACAGGCTGTCTTAATTACTGTTATTATTATTCTGTTATTGTGAAGAACGTGGTAACATGCCAGTTCTTGATATATGTAACACCAAGTACGAACTCAGTCTGTGGAGGAGTAATGCAGGCTGTATCCGTAGAAACTGAGGTTTCCTGGGCAAACCCTCACTGGGGCACTTCATGATGCATGTGGGGAAGTGGTAGGTGAAGACTGAAGCTCTGCTTTAGCCTTATCCTGCCAAGAATGACTACTATCCTTGTTACAGACAACTGGAATAGAATTATGTGAGAAAGAAAATAATCAGAAGTCAAGAAATGATAGAAAATACCAGTGGTGAACAGAAACTTAAATTATCTACTTTAGGTAGTATATTCCACATGGCAGTTTTCACTATTTTAACGTATAAACCTTAATTACTATGCTTTAAATTAATTCTGGAGTAATTTTAAACTTACATTTATTCTAGTTATTCTTTCTCCTTTCCTTTTTAATTCATTAATTATTCCAATTATTCTTGTTTTCCTCAATTATTATTATTATTCCTATTTCCCCAACTTCCTCAAATTCATGACCTCTTCTTTAATTATATATATATATATATATACACACACACACACACACACACACACACACACACACACACCTATGTATAAGTAAATGCAACCTGCTGAGTCATGAGTGTTTCTTTTTAATTAATTAATTAATTCTTCTCTTATACATTGCATCCTGATTGCAGTCATTATTGCTTCTTTTGTGTATATGTGTTTAGGGCTAGTAACATAGGATTACATAACCTATCGTGGCTCATCCCTGGAAAATACTAAATTTCTTTCTCTCTCCATTAATTGCCTGTAGCTCTTCATCTGGGGAAGGACTTTGTAAGATTTCTCCTATCCACGTTAGCGTTTGAGTGGTGGTGGCATTGTTCAGGTCTAGTTTAGGCAGCCATATTGTTGACATTTCATGGGCGCAGTTCCCTGTCATGTAAAGAAGATGCTGTCCTGCAGCAGAAGTTCTGGTTCTCTGGCTCTCACAGCCTTTTGGCTTCCTCTTGGGGTGTTCCTTGAGCCTTCGGTGTAGGGATTGTGTTATAGTGCCTCAGTAGGTATGGGGCACTTCATGGTCTGCCCTCTGTCTTTTTGCCAGTTTTGGCTTTTTAAATGGTCTCTATGTGCACAAAAAGAAGCTTCTCTGATGAGGAATGAGAACTACACTTATCTGTGGATATTAGGATAAACATTTAGAATGCAGTTAAAAATATACAACAGTAGATTCTCGTCTGGGGTCCGTGACCTCACCAGCCATGGGTAATTTTTTAGGTTATAGTACTAGGGATGATTTCCTCCTATTGAGTGAGTCTACCTCCAATTAGGTGGCTGTTGTTCACTCCCAGGAATAAGTGCCACCATTGCATCCTTGGGGAACTCCTGCAGTGCTGGTCATTGTTATGGTTCACAGGCTTTACAGCTGGGTAGGACTGTTGCTTTTCTCCCTTGGCAGCTTGCATAGCACCTTCAGATACTGTGAGAACCAGTCTTCAGGGAGGAGGCTTCCAGGTCAGATCCACCTGGATTTCTCCAAGTCCTGTGTGTGAAGTGTGTGGTGTCGTCAGCATAGGGTCTCACCTTCACGTTCTGGAAGGCAGCCAGGGCGATGGCAATAGCCTATTTTGTTTTGGAGTCTCATGGGTTCTCCTCACAAAGCTGCTTTGTACTGCCTATATTGTTGAGGATAGAATTTTCACAGTGAAGCCATCACCTTTTAGACTTTTCTTTCATGGAAAAACATTTTATAACTGATCAAATTTCGTTGCTCATTATCGGTCTGTTTTGATTTTATTTCTTCATGACTCAATCTTGGTAGTTTGTAGTTTGTTTATGTTTAGGAATTTGTAAGTTTTCCCCAGAGTTTCCCAGTTTGAGGAATATAATAGTTTGTAATATTTTCACACTCCTTTTCATTTTACATTTATCTGTTGTAATATCTCTGTTTTTACTTCTAATTTTCATCTGTCTTAGTTTTTGTAAGGGTATTTAAAAGCTTGTATGTTTATCTTTTCAAATGAACAACTTTTAGTTTTGTTGATCTTTTGTACTGTTTTCCTAGTTTAGATTTCTGTTGAAATCTTTACAGTTTTTTCTTTCTGTTGTTATTATTCTCCTTTGTTTTCCATTAAGGCATAACATTAAATCATTTACATATTGATTTTTTAATTTATTTTTATTTTTATTTATTTTATTTTATTTTATAATATAATTTAATTCTACATATCAACCACGGATTCCCTTGTTCTCTCCCCTCCCACCCCCCTCCCCTTCCCCCCAGCCCACCCCCCATTCCCATCTCCTCCAGGGCAAAGACTCCCCTGAGGATTGAGATCAACCTGGTAGACTCAGTCCAGGCAGGTCCAGTCCCCTCCTCCCAGGCTGAGCCAAGCGTCCCTGAATAAGCCCCATACTTATTGATTTTTAAAACTGTTAACTACTAGCACACAAAATAGTGGGTTTCATTGTGACGTTTTGTAAAGATATATTTTTATTTTTAATTGTGTGTGTGCACACATGTGCAGGTGCCCTCGGAGGCTAGAGTTGTTGGATCAGAGTTATAGGTGGTTGTGAGCTGCCCAACTCCAATTAACTCTGGTCCTCTGGAAGAATAGAGCTTGGGTCCTCTGCAAGAGCAAGTATGTGTGTTCTTAATCCCTGAACCTTCTCTCCACCTCTTACTGTGACATTTTTATACATATATATCATTATACTTTGATCTTAGTTGCCCCCCCTTCTTCGAACTTCAAATATCTCTACTGTTTTCAATTCACATGTATTTTTTACCTTCCCGTGCCCCCCCCATACCTCCTCTTACACTTCTTTGTTCGTTCTCATAGACCTTTTTCTACTTTCATGTCTTCTATATGTATTTATGCAGCATGTGTATCTAAATTTAAGTCTAGATTCTTCATCTGAGAGAAAACAGTCTTTGTCTCTCTGTGTCTGGCTTATGTCATTTTCCTGAAAATGTTATAATTTTCATTGTTCTTTACAGCTGAATAAAATTCTATTGTGTTTATATACAACATTCTCTTTATATATTTTTTTTTACTGGTGGAATTTCAGGCTTGTTCTAAATCCTAGCCTTTTTTTTTTTTTTTTGTGAATAGTGTAGCAATAATCTTGTGTATTTAAGTCTTTCTGTCATATGCTTAATTTTCCTGTGGTATAGATCCAGGCACAGTATGGCTGGTTCTGTATGTTAGTTTGATTTTTAGTATTTTGAGGATCTTCCGTACTGATTTCTGTAATGGCCAAGCCAATTTACACACCCACTAGCAATGTATAAAAGTTCCTCTGTCCTTGCAACCTTGCCAGCATTTGTTTTCTTGATGATAGCAATTCTGATATTGATGCAATGGAATCTCTCTGCATGTTTAACTTATAGTTTCCTTGATAGGCTTAAAGATCTTGAATGCTTTTTTTTTTTTTTTTTTGGTTTTCAATTTTCAAGACAGGGTTTCTCTGTGTAGTCTTGGCTATCCTGGAATTTTTTTCTGTAGACCAGGGTTTCTCTGTGTAGTCTTGGCTATCCTGGAATTTTTTTCTGTAGACCAAGCTGACCTCAAACTCACAGAAATCCACCTGCCTCTTTTGGGGTTAAAGCCATGAGCCACTACCAACACCTTAAGTTCTTGAATACTTTTTTAAAAAATGTGTAGGCCAATTGTGTTTCTTCATTGGAGAACTGTCTCTGTTTCTCTGTCTCTCTCTCTCTGTCTCTCTCTCTTTTTATTTAATTTTTGTTTTCATTTTACATATCAACTCCAGTCCCTCCTCTCTACCCTTCTCCTGCTATCCCCCGCTCCCCCCATCCCACCCCCCATCCACTCCTTAGAGAGGGTAAGGCCTCCCATGGGGAGTCAACAAAGTCTGGCATACCAAGTTGAGGCAGGACCAAGCCCCTTTCCCCTGTATCAAGGCTGAGCAAGGTATCCCTCCATAGGGAAGGGGCAGAGAACTGTCTCTTTAATTCATTAGTTCATTTATTAAGTGAATGATTTGTTTTATTTTAAATTTTTTAGAGTTTTTTCTTTTATAGATTCCATGTTAATTCCTGTTTGATATATAACTGTTAAGGTTTTCTTTTTCCATTCTGTAGATTGTTTCTTCAATTTGATGATTCTTTCATTTTCTGTATAGAAGCCTTCATTTCATGTAATTCTATTTGATAATTTTTGAGAGTATTTCCTACAGTACTGGAATTATTTTCAGAAAATCCTTGTCTTGTGCCTATATCTAAAAGAGTTTTCCTCTAACAGTTCCAAGATTTTAGATCCTACTTTAAGATCTTGGATCCTTTTGGAGTGGTTGTTTGTGAGGGATGAGAAGTATGGACATAGTTTCATTCTTCCACATACGGTATTCAGTTTTCTCAGTACTGTTTGTTGAGGAGGCTTTTTTCCAGTGTGTGTTATTTTCACCTTTGTTGAAAATGAGGTAGCTGTAGCTGCAGAAACATTTCTCGATCATCTGTTCTCCCTCTCAGGTTCTAACTAGGCCAGACCCTGCCCAACTTCCAAGACCAGAGGATATGAGGAATGTTCAGGGTAGCGGCTGCTGGATCTTTTATTCTTTTCCATTGGTCTATGTGTATGATTTTTTTCCGTTGCCATGTGACTGTGATTCTGTAATGTAGTTTGAGATCAGGTATTGTGATACATCCAGCATCGTTGTCCAGGATTGCTTTCATTATTTGGGAGTCTTTTGTGCTTCTATATGGACTTTTGGATTATTTTTCCTAATTTTATAAAGAATGTCATTGAAATTTTGGTGGAGATTACATTAAACTGTAGATTTCTCTCAATGACATTATTCATTTTCACAGTATTAATCCTGCCCGTCCGTGAGAAAGGAGGCCTTCCCAAACTTCTAGTGTCTTGAATTTTTTCAGTGTTTTAAAGTTTTTATTATAGAGGACCTTTAACCTCCTTGGTTAGGCTTGTTACAAGGTATTTGTTTAAAAGCTATTGTGAATAGATTTTTATCCCAACTTTTTTGCATTTTTATTGGTATGTATAAAAGCTCTTTGTATATGATTTTTTATCCTGCTTTATTGCTGAAAGTATTTGTCAAATTTAAGTTTTCTGGAGGAATCTTCATATCTTCATGGTCTTTTTTAGCATTTGTGTGTTTGTATGATGTGTGTGCATGTATGTATTCACGTTCACGTGTATGTGAGTGTGTGTAGATTCATATAGAGGCCAAATGTTGGGGTTGGGTGTCTTCCTCAATTGCTATCCACTTCATTTACTGGGGCCTGCCCAGCTGGTTTTTACATGGACGCTGGGAATCTTGTATGTGGGCACTGGGAACCTGTCCTCCCATCCTCATGCTTCTGTGACAGGCACTTTAAGCCTGGAGCCATCTCTCCAGCCCCTCTTTGGGACCTGTTAGCTATAGCATCATGTTATCTATAAGCAGAGATAATTTGTGTTTAAAAATCAGTTTTATCTTTTAAATTTCTGCTCCAGTCTTTCTTTTTGTTTCCTTACTTTTAAGTCCATTTCAATTAAAAAAAACATTTAGATCACATTCTAGTTTTGTTTATAGTGCTTTGTGGTATTTTGCTGGGAAGTTACAAAATCAAAACAGACTTTGCTTTGCCTTAGGCTTTTGTCTTCAGTAAATGAAACTTGCTAGTATAGTGTTACCTATATGCTCTTAGCCTAAAGTTGATGGCTGAGGCTACAGACTAGAATGAATCGACTTAGTCAAAAGTTCTTTGTAAGTTAAACTGGCTGAGTATTAAAGTAAATATAAAGGGCTCGATAGTGTAATCATAAACAACTGATCCTTTTACTATGATAGTACATTGGTAATATTTGGCTTTTAAATTTATTTACTATATTCTCAATCATTTTTCTTATAGGTTATATTTTACTCATCTTTTAGTCCCTTTCACTTATTTGAGTTACCTTAGTTGTGCATACCTTGTATTTTACAGTTGTAAACTGTTTAAAATACGTCTTTAGATAGAGAATATTATATTACATTTACTTAGATTTAACTAACATATTTCTTATATGTATCAAATTTGTGCTCATATTTTAAAAAGAAATATACTGCAAAGTAAAGATGCTATTTATATTGTACCTTCTTATATTTTCATCCTCTGTCTTTTAAGTAATCCATAACTTAAATAGGTTTGAATTCTTCCAGACCACGTTTTACATTTTCTTTTATATGGATTCTCTTTTGTATTTTTAAAAAACTGTTGAAAGTTTTATTCTTCTCATGGAAAATTTTGTTTTTCTTCTTTCTTTTCTTCCTCCCTCCTTTCCTTTTGTTTGGCAGGGGTGGTGTGGGATAAGGTCTTTCAGTGTAGTTCTGGCTGTCTGGAAGCTCACTATGTCGGCCAGGCTAGCTTTGAACTCACAGAGGTCTTCCAGTCTCTGCTGGGATTAAGGAGTGCACCACCACACCAGGCCAAAAATTTGTTTTTCCCTCAATAGTTTACTTTAGTTATTTTGTCCATACCTTAAAATTTTAAATTATTTTATATAGATAAAATTTGTTAACACATTCCAAACTTTATTTTTTTCTTAAGGTTTGTTTTTGAACTATATTAACAATTAGCTTTAGCTTATAATTGTTTTATTACACACACATATTATCAGGTCATTTGTGTTGTTAAAATGTCACTTTTTAAGCTCTGACTTACCTAGTTTATGTAAGATTATCCTTCTCTCATTTTGCAGATACAGTGTTGATAGCCTGTCTTTCCCCCAGAGACCTTTGGGAGTGTAAGGGTGAGACAGAGATGGAAACTTTTCAAATCTGAGTTCAGTAGTTCTCTGTTTTTGAGACTGGGTTTCTTTGTGTAGCCTTGGCTGTCCTGGAACTTGCTCTGTAGCCCAGACTGGCCTCCAACTCACAGAGATCCACCTGCCTCTGCCTCCTGAGTGTTGATATTAAAGGTGTGCATCACCACACCCCAGCATCAGTATTTTTTTTAAAGTACCTATAGCATATAGTATCACACATAAAAATGCATTTTTTTAGCCTATTGAATTTTTATTTGAATTTGTGTCAGGTGTCTTCTAAATTCATCTGAGCGTTATTAGAAATGAATTTAATCTAATTCTGTCTTGCAGAGGCTCAAAACCAAGTAAGACAGATAACGTTTCTGCAAAGCAGACTCCATGTGTGAAAGAAAAGCACAGAGCTGATAGTGGTGTTTCTGTTACATCTGATACTCAGCCCAAAGGTTTGTGATTGCTAGCAAATGGAAATTAGAATTTTGCTTATTGTATTTACAGCAGTTTTTGTCGAATATCTTATAGTGATATTGAAATGATATGTGAAAATAAACAGTTATCTAATATACATAAAATTGCCAAAGCATCTATTTATATACCTAAGTATATATTTATTTCTTTACTTGCCAGTCCCAAAAGTTAAATTTGAATATTGCTTTTTATATTTTTATGTGTATATGGAGTAAAACTGTCTATGAAGTTATGTTAGTTTGGCTATTCGAATCATTGTTTTTATGGATTTTAACATTACTGTTACCTGGAATTTTATTATGAACTACCCACTGTATTCTCTTACTATAAAATGCATTGGTCAGAACTTGTTTTAACTCTGAAAGGATGCCTGCCTAAGCCAGTTTTAGCAAACATGAAGGTAAATATATCTCAGACTTCTAAAACTTCTTCATAGGTCTCCTGATGTATATAATAAATAAATTATGACTCCTTTCCTTTTTATTTTTTTTTTTTAAGATTTAAATTTTTTTTTACCAAAATTTATGAAAAACTAGTTTACTGCCTTAGCCATTAGAATGCTCTTGGATTGTTGATAGTTTAAAACAAAGTGAGATATTTTGTTTTCTGAGTAATTTTCTAAATTATTCATGAGAAAAAAAATGTCCTTTAATCACACTATGCAAAAATTTATGTATTTCATTTCAAATATAACTATTAGGATTCTGTGTGTGTGTGTGTGTGTGTGTGTGTGTGTGTGTGTGTGTGTGTATGCCTGAGGAAGCCAGAGAAGGGTTTTGGCCTTTCTTGTTTATCATTTTCTGCCCTACTCCTTTGGGATAGGCTCTTTCCCTAAACTGGCAGAGCTGGGTTGGCAGCCAGCCAGTAAGCCCCAGCCAGCCTCTTCCCTCCACCCTGTTGGAGCTGGAGTAGCAGGTGTATGCAAGACCATGCCTGATGGGTTCCAGGAGTGCATGTCCTTGTAGTTGGGTAACAAGTAATCTTAATCATTTAACTCTCTCTCCAACCCCTACAATATTTTCTTAGTAGACCTCATAGAAACGAAGGAAACCAGACTTAACTTTTATGTATACAAGAGGCCAGTGGAATTTTTTTTTCTTTTTTTTTGAGGGCAGTTACTAGAGAAAGCATTGCAACTTTGTAGAGACAAGCTTCCACACAGCCACTTAGTACATGGTGGGAACATTTCTTAGGAACGATATGAAACTTGTTAGTATAGCGTTATTTATATGCTCTTAGCCTTACGGTTAGTTGTTAGGGCTTGAAGACCAACCCGAACGAATTGACTTTAGTCAAAGTGTTTTGTAACTGAAACTGGATGAGTCTTATTTTGAATATTTGAGATTTTATGAGTAATGTGGTGTGGTTGGGGACACTGACTAGCTCCACCTCGTCTTATTTCTGTTTTCTGTAGCTCTTTCTCTTTTGTTGCTATTTATTTCCATTTTCTTCCACTCACTCTCATAATCACACAGACATGGGCTGTTATTTTGTCATAAACTTTCCTTCTAGGACTGCCTTGCTTCTGTCTTAGAAACTCTAGTAGGTGTGCTATCAGTTTAACTTTATTCCAGGAATTTTCAAATTATTCTGGATGAGTGAATTAACACCGTATTATGAAAATGACCATATTGCCAAAACTAACATAAAGATTTAATGTAATCCCCACCAAAATTCCAGTGACCTTCTTCACAATACTTGAAAAAATAATCCTAAGTGTTCATATGGAAACAGAAAAGACATCCAGACCAAAACTAAATAGGCAGAACATTGCCAGGAGGTATCACAATGAGTGACTTCAGTTTATACTACAAATCCACAGTGACAAACATAGCATGCTACTCCCACAAAACAGACACATAGACCAATGGAATATAATCAAAGACCCAGAAATAAACCCATGTAGCTTTAAAGAAAAATTCAGTCATGAAATTTGCCAGGAAATGGTTGGATCTGGAGCTTATTATATTAAATGAGGTATAAGGTCTCCTGGGTTCTGATTTGAATATTATGTGTAGTTATGTGGGAATGAGTGTGCATATAGGTCAGAAACTAGAAAGTAGGTTGACTACAGGGATACTGGGGAGAGGAATTGGGGAGGATTGATGAAGAGAAACCAAAGTATAATGAGTTCCATAATGAAACTCATTACCTTATATGCTAATTAAAACATACAGAATAATAAGAGAATTGCTGGCCGCTAGTGACGCACACCTCTAATCCCAGCACTCTGAAGGCAGAGGCAGGCGGATCTCTGTGAGTTTGAGGGCAGCCTGGTCTACAGAACGAGTTTCAGAACAGTCAGGGATACAGAGAATCCTGCCTTGAAAAACAAAACAAAACAAAACAAAAGGGTAATGAAGTATTTTCTCTGAATTTGCTAAATACAAATGGGTGGAATATTGTAAATGTAATTATTATTTTATAACTTTTTATTGTATATACCTTTACCATGTTAAAACCTTTCATTTTTATTTAGACAGAAAGGGGGAAATGTTGTGGAATATTAGTTTAAGATGTGTTACATTCATTGATGCTATGGAATATTTGTTTAGTGATGCAAAGATGTGTTACATTTTTTTACGTTGCATTTGTTTAACTCTGTAAAGATGTGTTCGTTTGCTTGCCTCAAAACACCTGATTGGTCTAATAAAAAGCTGAATGGCCAATCACTAGGCAGGAGAAAGGATCAGCAGGGCTGGCATGCAGAGAGAATAAATAGGAGAAATCTAGGGAGAGCAAGGAGTGAGGAGCGAGAAAAGGAGGAGAGGAGGAAGCCAGGGGTTAGCTACCCAACCACACAGGAAGCCCCTCCCTTCCTCCCTCCCTCCCTCCCTCCCTCGTTTCCTCCCTCTCTTCTGTCCCTCCCTCCCTTCCAATGTCACTACAGAACAGAGCTGGTTAATGTAGGACGTACCTTTATATTTTCTTCCAGTGTCACTGAAGAACAGAGCTGGTTAATGTAGGATGTACTTTTATATTTTCTTCCAGTGTCACTACAGAACAGAATTGGTTAATGTAGGATATACTTTTATATTTTCTTCCAGTGTCACTATAGAGGTTTTAACATGAGCTTTAGGCAGTGCATTGATTTCAATACAGCTATGAACTCATGTAAGAGGAACTTTTGTATGTTTTGGGCATAACTGTGCCTTTTATGTTTTTTAAAGACGTTAATAGTGGAAATAAAGGTTGTGACTATCTTGAAGAGGGGACCAGAAACAAGAACGCTTCACATTCTTGTTCAGAAATGGAATACACTCCAGTTTCGAGGAAGAGAAAGAAAAGAGTTAGAAGTAATATACATGATTCTCATAATTCTAAATCTTCTTTGGATAAGTCACCAGAATATACAGTAAGTAGATGTATTTAAATGCTATAGGGAATGATTTTGTGCTGTGATAAAAATGAGTTAACTGTAGCCAACTAATGAATGGTCTTTGAACTTTCTACTTTACTGGACTTTTTTTCTAGTTCTGTGTAAACTTTATTTTTTAAATTTTAAATCACATTACTTTTATTTCACGTTATTATTTGTGTGTGTGTGTGTGTGTGTGTGTGTGTGTGTGTGCGCAAGCGTGCTCGCGCTTGTGTGCACACACATGTGTGCTCATGTGTATATGGCTCTCAGAACACAGTTTGTGGGAGTTGGTTCCCTCCTCTCACGGTGTGTGCACAAGTGATCGAACCCAGATTGTCAGGCTTGGTGGCAAGAGTTTCCACAAGTTTTGATGTTCTTTCTTATTTTTGCTTTTGTTACTAAAAAGCAATTTTTGTTACTACTTTGGAAATAAAAATGTTAAAAAGAATCCGACCATTCTAAAGTTTATTAGCTCTGACTTTGCCACATATGGAAATTTCTTTTTTTTTTTTTTTTAAAGATTTATTTATTATGTATACAGTGTTCTGTCTGCATGTACACCTGCCTGCCAGAAGAGGGCACCAGAACTCATTATAGATGGTTATGAGCCACTACGTGGTTGCTGGGAACTGAACTCAGGACCTCTGGAAGAGCAGCCAGGGCCCTTAATCTCTGAGCCATCTCTCCAGCCCGGAAATTTCTTTATTTGACCCTTTAAAAATTATTTGGGCATCAGATTTAATAGGTTAAACCCTGTATCATTGTATTTGGGTGGCACTGCCAAGCATAATTAGTGTAGCTGTGTACTGTCTGTCCATATACTTACAAAAATGGTACACTTTCATTTTTATGTTATTCCTGATGAATTTAAGTCTTAGATGTATACCTTAGGGAAACGCAGTGGAAAAACGTAATTTCTCTACTTTTTAAAAACCGTTCAGAAAGAAGAAGAAAATGACTCAACGCTTTCCAGTAAGCTTGAGCAGTCAAGTGACAGCTGTCATGAGGACCCAGCACCCCCCGAGGGACCCACACCTGAACCTGCAGAGAGTGAGGCTGCCAGTGTGTGCTCACTTGCTGTTCAGGAGTCAGGTGTCACCGCTGCCTCTGGAATGACCTGTTCACCCACCCGAAGCTCGGAGAGCTCCGTTTCTCACAACGAGGTGGAGGGCTCTTCCCAGGCTGAGAAGGACGAGGAGCTGACTGTGAAAGAGAAGTCTCTTGTAGGTGGAAACAGTGAAGAGAACCAGTTGTTGATCTCAGCTGAACCAAGTAAGTAAAAGAAGATTGTAAAGACACTCCTTTTCAAAGCTTTACTCAGAGCTTTTGCTTTTCTCAAATTTTCCTAAGGCCAAAAGCTGTTTGAACCTCTGGGAAGTATATCAACTTTAGGAAAAACATCCTTGATGGTTCCCTTATGAATCTTGTAATACTAATTTAGGCAAACAAGTGGAGCTCCACCCGGGGCCTAGCCATGGATCTCTGCATCCAGATCTCTCAGTAGTTGGATGGGGTTTCTAGCACGACAATTAGGGTGTTTGGCCATCCCATCACCAGAGTAGGTCAGTTTGGGCTGTATCTCGACCATTGCCAGCAGTCTGTTGTGGGAGAGTAAGTTTTAAAAGATATTTACCATGAAGTAGCCCAGAAGTTTTAAAAGATTCTCTGAAGACTGTTGTTGTTGTATGTTGTTGGAGTGGAATTTAGATTCAACTTGATTGTCATTAATTTGATTTAGTCAATTCTTAAAAATTGTTGTTGTCCTCTGACACAAAAATTCAAAAGGCTCTACAGGGTATGCAATGATTTTCATCTTTATCTTCTAGCCATTCATTACCCCCTCCCACAAGAAAGTAATGTGAAAGGACTCAGGACACAATTCAGAGTGATATCGTAATACTTTGTCAAAACTAGAAATTGTTTGGAAACTTGTCTGTTAGTTCTATCACTGTAACAGAATGCCTGATATAATTACATAATTAAAGACTGGGCTGGGAATATAGCTCAGTGGCATTGTGCTTATTATTTACAAGACTCTGGATTCAATCTCCAGCACAAAAGAAAGAGAAAAGGAGAGAAAGAATAAAATACTGATTTTGGTTCAGAGTTGAGAGAGGGAGGTGAGGAAAAGATTTATTATGGCTTAAAGTTATCTAGGCTTCTGTTCAAGATTGAATGGACCCAGTGCTTTGGGCTGCTGCGGGTGAATATAGATGGCAGGAAATGTCAGGAGCATATAGTAGAGTGAAACCACATATTTCATTCTCCAGGGGGCAAAGGGAATGGCTTGTCCAGCAACTCCATATCCCCTTGTGGCAAGCCCCAGTGACCTAGGGATGTCTAGTGACCTGAGTGTCTTCCACTGCTAGGCCGCACCTCTGAAAGGCTCCACCTTATCTCAGAAGTAACACTTATGGGCCCAAGTTTTTAACTTGCAGATCCTTGAAGACACTCAATACCCAGAGTGTACCATGTTTACTTTTGACTTTAGTAAGGAAGCTGTTGAATAGTAATGCCAATATGAAATCTGCTTATAACAATACTAATCAGCTAGTGAAAGATAGGTTAGACTTAAGTTGAATTTAGGTACTTAGGTTTAATGTGATTATTAAAGATATTTAAGTAGAAAGTTCTTTTTCTGTAAGTCATTATTGTGACACCTTTAAAACACACTTTCCTTTTTAGTTGTTGTTTCCAGTGATGAAGAAGGACCCATTGAACACAAGAATTCAGCTATTCTGAAGTTACAGCCTAGTCGAGATTATGAGATTGCAAGTGAACATCAGGGTCCTTCTGAAGCACAGTTGTCAGAGCTACCCCTGAGTGCATACGAGTCTGTACAGGTAATTTACTGCTGCCTTCTCAGAGAGTAGCAGTCAAGTGCTACTTTCATAACGTTTCCTCTGTTTCACTATCAAAGTTTAAGGCAGTTCTTTTACCTGTTTCCTTATTTGTATGTGGGGGTGTGGGGAGGTGCAGGCCATGGCACAGCTGTGGGTTAGAGGACAACCTGCAGGAGGAGTCTCTTCATCTGTACGTACCTTCCAGGGATTGAGCTCAGTTGTTAGGCTTAGTGGAAGGAACCCTTATCTGCTGAGCCCCCTTTCCAGCCCCCAGGGAAATTGTCTTTTTTTTTTTTTGGTTTTTCAAGACAGGTTCTCTGTGTAACAGTCCTAGCTGTCCTGGAACTCACTTTGTAGACCAGGCTGGCTTCGAAATCACAGAGATCCACCTGCCTCTGACTCCTGTGTGCTGGCATTAAAGGTGTGCGCCACCACCGCCTGGCCTCAGTGAAATATTCTTATTGCTTAATATCTACTTATTGTTTTAATAAGCAGAATATTATGATAAAGATTATGCATTTCCTGAGTGTGGGTTTTGCAACAGCTTTCCTGTTAGTTTTAGTGACATGCTTTTTAGTCTAAATATTCTGTGACTTGAATATTTTCTGTAGTTCTCATTGAACTATAACTTTGATATTTGTCTGCTCTTGGAGTAGTATGTCTACTTGAAATTATTTCTTTTCTTCACATCAAGTTGTCTATCTTTAAATATAGAATCTATAATAAAACATACAGATTTGATGTAACAGGGTTCTTAAGCATTTATGTCTCTCTTTAAAAACCTTTATTTATAAGCCAGGCGGTGGTGGTGCACACCTTTAGTCCCAGCACTTGGGAGGCAGAATCAGGTGGATCTCTGTGAGGCTAGCCTGGTCTACAGAGCGAGATCCAGGACAGGCACCAAAACTACACAGAGAAACCGTGCTTTGAAAAACAAAACAATAGGTATAATGTCTTTCAACACATCTAAAATTTCTCATAAAATTCATCGCCAGTCTGTCTTCATTTTCACATATGCACATGCAAAATCTAAAAATGTCCAAGATTCAAAATTGAAAAATAAGTTTAAAATCTACATTTTATACAAAAAAATCTTAGTGACTTTTTTCACATTAAGAATAGTATAAAAATTTTTAATAATAATTTAAAGAAGAATTTTGTCTTTGAATATAATTTTCAGCTTTTTTTTAATTCTTTGAGATTTATATACATTTATAATTTATTCTTTGTTAGACATCATCTGAATTCTGTCCATACAATCCTGACATGGAAAACATTTCCTGTATTATACCTAACAGTGAAATGGATCTGAAACTGGATTTTGTATTTACTTCTGTGTATATTGGTAAAATAAAAGGAGCTTCAAAAGGTTGTGTCACGGTAAGTATATCCTATAACTTCTTATATAAAAATCTCAGTAATGTCTCCCCATCTGATTGCTTAAAGACAAGCTGAAAATGGGCAATAAACATGCCAAAGTGGACAAGGGAAGGACCACAAGGCTTCAGCCCCACACAGAGCTACAGGCAACTAAGAATGCTGAGAGCAGAAGACACAGTCTTCCCCAGGGAAAAACACACTGTTTAGTTATCCAATACCAATGGTCTACTCAGAAAACAAGCATACAAGCAGCATTATACAGATTGAGCAGGTCATATTGAGAAATATATGTATATCTACATATACAGATATGCATGAAAACAATAATTAATGGACACAGAGACTATGAATTTGAAAGAGAGCAAGGAGGGGCATATGGAAGGATTGGAGGGAGGAAAGAGAACGGGGAAACGATGTAATTATATTATCTCCAAAATAAAAGAAAAACTATAAAAAATATTAGTGATCATTTTTTCCACTTTCAGAACAGTGTAAAGTTTGTTGTAGGCAAAAACTAGAACCAAACAAGAAACTACATAAAGACCACAAACAGTTTTGCATACCAAGACAGCAGCTGCTAATTTGGAATATATATAATTTCTTATTTCTCATATATGCATATAGATATAAAACAGTATTAGATGTATTATTCTGCAGTTTACTACACTTATATGAATTTAATTTACTTCCCCTTTCCACTTTGGGATGGATGTCTTTTAAAATTTCATTTGTCATCCATTTCAATTGCCCTAGTGTTTTTCTTTAATTATCGCTGGGTTTAAGTTGGCCACAGTAGTATCCGTTTATGGTCTCATTTGGGAGGCTGAGGTGAGACGGTCACCTGAGCCCACGAGCTTGAAACCCTGTCTCCAAACAAATTTATCTCTTATTTCAGGAAAGCAGTTTAATAAAAACATAGATTTACGTACATGAAGAAAGATTGAGAGAAATTCTGTAATATATAGCATTATGATGGGAGAACATGTAGATAGTGTTTAAAATTAAAACATATAGGAAGTAACAGAAGGGAAAAGAGTAAAAGTCTTAAAAAATTTCTTGGCCTTCAAGAAATATTTTATATGGATTCTTTTTCAGACAGAGTTTATGATTTTTTGTAACATAAATGAAAGAAATGTTTTTTGTCTTTCAGACATCAGAGTACTTACTATGTTAGACATTATTGTAATTAAGATAAATTTCTCACTATTATGATAGTTACTGTTTAGCTGGATTTGGAAACTAATGATGGGAAATTAGGTAAATTGGAGCCTCTTTCTTTAGTTGGTCATTTGTTTCTTTCTTCAGAGAGTGCAGCAGTAAATATAGTTTCTTTTTTAAAAAATGTTACCACTTATGATAATGAGAAAGGCTTACAAGGCACAAATGATGTTCAGAGAACTGTTCTGACTGTTGAAGGGTATTATATGTTAGGATTACAGTCAACTTTATTCTTGTTCAAATAGATAGATGATTTCAAGAACTGGATTTCTTTCAGTATCACTTTCTTACCTGGGCTTTAAAATTTAGCTGGAATGGATCAAATGTTGTTATAGTAAGCATGCAGAGCTGTAGATCAGTATCAGATTCTTGCCAGGTAGGTTTGGTAGAAGAAGAATATTTGATGGTAAGGGAAGGAAGAGAGAGTGTATGTTAAGAAAGTTGATACTAGGGACATCATGCTTCACTCTTTCTCATTAATTATGAAGTAGAAACAACAGAAGCAGAATTTGAACTCCAAACTCAGCACTTAGCCAGTATGCCTCTTTGCCTTATATTTGACTTCACTGGCCAACCCTGTGGAATATGAGTTTTATACTTTTAAAAATTATAATATGAACTAATTTTTAAATTAAGAAAATAAATGGAATACAAGTAAACTGGTATTGTTATTGAATATTTTGTTGCTTGCCTAGAACTCATAAGCTGTCAAAATTTGAGTTTTGTCTTGTGTTCACAAGTTATATCTCTAATATAGGCAATAATTTCATAAATGTATTGATCAGAAGAGAACTTAACCAAACAAGTATAGGCAGACTTACTTGTTAGGGAAAAGCAATCGTCAAAAGACAAATCTGATTTAGATAGTACATGGAAGGTTTTGTCTTGAGTACAATTATAAGTACAACACTTAAGCTGAGCACACATGCAGAAGACAGCCAGAGGAAATAGTTCAGTGAAGTAGAAGGATCAGAAAGAGCAAGGACCTCAGTCAGAAGGGAGTTTCCGAAAAGAACAAGGGAATGATCGCCGAGATAAAGGAAGATGGCGATGCTCAACGGAAAAGTTACTCAGCAGACAGCTGTGCTGAGACTTAACCTATGCCAGCCTTTGACAGGGCATCGTTGTTTTGAAGTCTGCTTTATTAGACTTCTCTAGCCATTCTTTGTTCAGCAGTTTTTTGTTGTTCCATTTGTGTGCAGTAAAAATAATCTGAGTTCAGTTAGTTTTCAAAGACAGAAGGGCCATAGTGGGTGGGGTATAGCTAAGTCTTCTGATACGTTTAAAGTCTCATTACAGATAGATAGGGCATTGGCACCTTCGTTTGATCAGTTGACTCCTGTGAGTTTGGTTAATCCCTAAGAGAATAGTCTTCTTTGGAGATAGCTGCCTTGTGTGGTCTTCTGGCATTTCTTCGGACATTGTCTTACCTCTTAAATTTTCAGAACACACTTTTGAAAAGTAGGGTTTTACCAATTTTTATAAACGAGTATTTTGGTAAAGTTACTTACACAGTTAAAGACTCTTAACCCTAAAACTAAGTCTTTATGTTGAAATAGTTCTTTGCTTTGATTCTTAGTACTTTTACTAAGTACTAAAAATTGAATAGTACTAAATACTCTAATACTAAGAAAATTGAGTAGAAATGCACTTGGAGTAGTAACTCATTTTTTGTTTCATATTTTTTTTTTTAGTTCACAACGAAGTATATTAAAATCCCATTTCAAGGTAAGCCATCTTCTCTTAATGACATTTTTTTGAGTAATTGATTAGAAAAAGTTAAAATGTTTTATAGTACCAAAAAGAACATATTAATTATTGTTTTAATGACTATAAATCAGATGATAATGAAGTACTCTTGTAAAAATTTGACAGCCCAATTATTTGATATACATGAAAATGATTAAGAACCAAAGGAAAAAAGCACATAAGCATAGACAGAGTTTTTTTTATGCTATATCTTATCTAAGTAAAGCAGAATGGAAATGTAACTACAGCTTAAATAGACGCAGACTGTTTTCTCATTCTTTTCCCCCAAAAAAAATTCCAGAATAGCCGGGCGGTGGTGGCGCACGCCTTTAATCCCAGCACTCGGGAGGCAGAGGCAGGCGGATCTCTGCGAGTTCGAGGCCAGCCTGGGCTACCAAGTGAGTCCCAGGAAAGGCGCAAAGCTACAGAGAAACCCTGCCTCGAAAAACCAAAAAAAAAAAAAAAAAAAAAATTAGTGATGAAAAATAATAACTGATAGAGAATAATCTCTTTAGAGAGTGAATTATAGAAAGAACAAGGAAGAAAAATGTACACACAGATAACACTTCAGATATCAACTAGAGTAAAAGAAGCTTTGTGGCGACATTGAAGATGCAATTGAAGCAACTTCAGTTCCTCAGCTCCTGAAAGTTCAGAATTGAGAACTCTGTTATGGTAATAAATCTATTGACTGGATTACCATTTAAGTAGTGAGAACATAAAAGCCACACAGTATCTTAATAGCCCTTGCTAGAAAACACTATTGTATTTAAGAACTAATTATTAAGAGCTAATGAAGTGTTATCCTTGTTGAGCTCGTGTTCAGGCAGTCACATTGGTAAGACTTGGTGGATGCGGCTTCTGACATCCATAGGAGACACACTCTCACAGCAAACTCCCTGGTCCTCTAGCTTTTACCGTCTTTCTGCCCCTCTCCCACAATGGTCCCTGAACCTTAGTGCAGGTGTTGTGTTGTAGATGTATCACTTGGGACTGGGATCCACAACTGCAGTTTGATCAGTTCTGAGTTTTCTGTGATGGTCTCTGTCTGGGGGTAAGAAATACACTTATCTGTGGGCATAAAGACAAATATTTAAAATGTAGTTAGGGACAGTGATGGTTGTAGGTTCTTTTTCCTCCAAGATCTGTGGCTTCACCAGCTCTGAATAGTTGGCTAGGTTTCTAGAACCAGGCATGCTTTCCCTCTTGGTGCAGCATCATAAGTCCTTTTAGAGAGCTGTTGGTTACCACCAAGGAATGCATGCCACTGCTTCACCCTTTGGATTATTGTGCCATGCTGGTAGTCATTGTGGTTCATAGGCATCATAGCTGGGTTGGACTGTTGGGTGCCTCCCTCTTTTGGAAGCCTGCATGGTGGCTTCTGGTACCATGAGAGCTAGTCCTCAGGGAGGAAGCATTCAGGTCCATTCAGCTCAGGGGCCTTTGGACCCTGTGTCTGTAGCTGAGGTTTTCCTGGTCCTACCTGGCTTCCATGGTCCCATAGTCCCATAGCCGCTCAGACCCAAATGAACACACAGAGGCTTATACAATTAAAACTGCTGGGCCATTTAGCTCTGGCTAACTACTAACTAGCTCTTACACTTAAACTCAGCCCATTTCTGTTCATCTATATGTCACCACATGTTCAGTGGCTTTACCTGTGTGCCACTACATGCTGCTCCCTGGACTGTGGACTGACGTCTCCTGACTCAGCCTTCCAGCCTTCCCACAATTCTCCTTGTTTGCTTATCCCGCCTATACTTCCTGCTTGGCTACTGGCCAATCAGCATTTTATTTATCAACCAATCAGAGCAACACATTCACAGCATACAGAGCGATATCCACAATATATGTCTGATGTGCATGATGTCTTCAGCAATCTGGACTTACCTTACCTCTCCGGGGCAGCTAAGGGCAATAGCCTGTAATGTTTTGGGATTCCCTTGGACAGCTCTGACCAACAACTCTAAGAAGGTTTTTCATCCTTGGTGTTGGGGTTTTTGTTTAGATGGTCTTTGGGTCTCGGAGGGAGCATTGGCAATCCAGATAGAAAGTTTCATTTACACTATATATGTATATTTGTACATAGACTTTTTATGCATTATAGGGATTTTGAGATTGGTAGTTAATATGATTCTTTATGACTTTTTCAGATGTCCTTACTGTAATTTTACCCCCTCCTTCCTCTGAATTTATCTTCCTCCCTAATTAGAGTCCCTCTGTTTCCTCATTTTCTCCTTCACTTGTTCTAACCCCTATCGCCCTCCCACAATGATCCCTTTTCACTTTCCTGCTTCTGCAATGACTCCAGGCTGTGCACTCACTTGTGAAGATTTGAAACTAGGAGCCTTCAATAAGAGACAACATGCAGCCTTTTTCTCTCTGAGTCTGGTTACCTCACCCAATAGGATCTTTTCTAGTTCTGTCTATTTTCCTGCAAAGTTCAGGAGTTTTTTTTTCCAGCTGCATAGTGGTCCATAGTGTATATGCACCACACTTTGGTTATCCATTTGTTGGCTGTGGGGCATTTAGGTTGTTTTCATTTCCTAACTATTGTGAATAGAGAAAGCAATGAACATGGCTGGGCAGGAATCTGTGAAGAACGATGTCAAGTTCTCTCAGCACATGTCAAGAAGTTATGCCATAATTTCTTTACTGTCCACCTCTTTTTTCAGATGAATTATTATTATTTATTTTTTTGAGATTATAATAAAATTACATCATTTTCCTCCTCTGTCCTCCCTTCAACCACTTCAATGTACCCTCTTTCTCTCTTTCAAATTCATGGCCTCTTTTTATATAATATAATATAATGTAATGTAATGTAATGTAATATATATATAATATATAATCCCTAAGTATGTCACTACAACTTGTCTAGTCCTTGTATTGTTACTTGTATGTCTGTCTTCAGGACTGACCACTTGGTATTGGATAACCAGTTGGTGTGTTCTTCCTTGGGGAAGGCTGTTTCTCCCACTCTCCTCATTCCTTCGATGACAATTTAAATTTCTCCTTTGGCAATTTCACACATATTCCTCCTCAGATTTCTTCTGGGCATGGTGCTTCATCACAGCAATAGAAACCCTTACTAAGCTATACAGTATATCAAGACGTGTCAGAGATGGTGTATGCCTGAATAGACTACTTTTTAAAATTGCTTGTTTTATGTCTTTCAGTGTCCATGAATGAGATTTCACTATCAGTGGACACCACACACTTAAAGAGGTTTGGGTTATGGAAAAGCCAGGATGATGATCACAGTAAGAAGAGCCAGGCTATCCTTTTCCTCTGGGTTTCCTCGAAGTACCTTCAAGAGATTCAGACCCAGTTAGAAAACCCCATATTAAGCCAGCAATGTGAGTATAAAGATCATTCCTAAATTTCAGGAGAACCTCAAAGCCTATATGTGAAGTCATTTTTTCTAAGATAACTTAATAAACTATCTTTATTTCATTGGATTGAAATTAATTTCATTGAATTAAAAACGTTATCCATTAATATTAGATAAATTATTTTACTTAGTCATGTGGTTTTGCCTGGTAATTTTATTCAGTTATGGAAAATTATCATTAGAAATGAGAAAAATACCTTTAAAAAAGTCTTAAATGTTGTTTACTTTGAAGATAAGACATTTCTGTACCATTAAAACTATATTTTAGTCAGTTATCTTTGGCTATATTCTTCTTTTGACTTGTTACTTTACTTAGAATATAAAACAATTGTTTTATTATAGCATTTTCATATTTAATGTACTCTGTTCATATTTGCACTCCGTTTCCCATTCTTCCTTCCCTCTCCTGCTGGCCCCCTTTTCACCTCAAAATAGTCCGCTTCTGCTTTTATGCCCTGTGTACATGGCAGGTGCATCACTGATAACATAGAAGAGTTACTGACTTTCATATGTTGGTTTTGTATGCTGCTCATTCGATGAAAGTCTTTATTAGATCTAAGATTTTTCTGGTGGGATATTTAAATTTTAAGATCACGTCACCTGCAGTGAAGATAATTTGACTTCTTCCTTTCCTGTTATTATCACTTTTATTTTTTTTCTCTTGCCTTATTGCTCTAGGTAAGACTTCATTCCCTAGCCTGACAAGGGTGAAGAGAGCACCCTTACCTTATTTCTGATTTGAGGGGTTCTCTCCATGTTCCTATGTATGTAGCTTTTATTGTGTTGAAGAATATTCTTTTTATTATTGGTTTATTCAATCCAAAAGGATGTTGAGGGTTTTTTTTTTGGTCAAAGCCTTTTCTGCTTCGATTAACATGATCCCGTGATTTCTGCCCTTAATATTAATATTTTTGTGCAGTTGTATTACAGTTACTAATTTGCATATGTTGAACCATCCTTGTCTCCATGGAATATTATCAGCATGGTCATGCTGTATGAGTTTTATCAGGGTGGTCTGGAATTCAGTTTGCAGGGACTTTTTTGAGTGATTTATGTCTATGTTCACTAGAGAATTTGGTGTATGGTTTCCTTATGTGTTGTACTCTTATCTGGTATTGAAACCAGGATGATCCTGGCTTGAACAATGAGTTAAGCAGTGTTCCTTCTCCCTTTCTATTTTGTAGAGTTCTCTGAAGAGCAGTAGTGTTGATTTCTCCCTCCCTCCCAGTGTGTGTGTGTGTGTGTGTGTGTGTGTGTGTGTGTGTGTGTGTGTGTGTGTATACCTGTGTCTATATGCCCTATGTGTATAGGTAGGTGCCCATGGAGGCCAGAAGAGTGTGTCAGATCCCCTGGATTTTGAGTTTCAGGTCGTAGTGAGCTTGTTGATGTGGTGTTCGGAACCAAACTCAAGTTCTCTGGAAGGGAAGAAAATACTCTGAACTGATGAGCCATCTTTCTAGCTCTGTTACACATTTTTTTTTTTTAAATGGTCTGGAAGAATAGGGCAGTGAATCTGAATGATCCTGTGCTTTTCTTTCTTGGGATATTCCTTAGTATTTTTTCAGTCTTGTTGCTTGTGGTAGATCTTGTTAATTTTAAAAAATATTATATCTTCTTGAATTATCTTTGACAGGTCATACTTATCTAGAAATTTGTTCATCTCTTCTAGATAGTCCAGGATTTTTGAATGGATTTTCTTTTTTCTTTCTTTTTCTTTTTCTTTTTTTCTTTTTGGTTTTTTTGAGACAGAGTTTCTCTGTGTAGCTTTGCGCCTTTCCTGGATCTTGCTCTGTAGACCAGGCTGGCCTCGAACTCACAGAGATCCGCCTGCCTCTGCCTCCCGAGTGCTGGGATTAAAGGCGTGCACCACTACCACCTGGCTAGAATGGGCTTTCAAAGTATTCTCTAAAGGTCATTGGATTTCATAGTTATCTTTTTGTAACAGTTCTCTTTTTATATTTAATATTATTAATCTATGACTTCTCTTTGTTTTGATCAGGTTGACTAAGTATTGCTGAGCTTTCTTTTTTCTTTAACTTTTTTTTGCATTTATTTATGTGTGTGTGCAACACACACACACACACACACACACACACACACACACACACACACACACGTACCCTACAATGCCTGTGTGGAGGTCAGAGAACACCTTTTGAGAGTCACTTCTCTTCTTGCACTGTGTGGCTCCTGGGGATAAAGCTCATCCCCCCAGGCTTGGTGGTACCTTGGTGGTACCCTCCTTCTCTCTTTACCCCTGGAGTCATCTCACTGGTCCCAGTCTTTAGTTTGTCTAGGCACCGACTCTCTCCTTGGTTCTCTGCACTGTTCTTTACTGTCTGTCGAATGAAGTCTGCCCTGGTCCTTGCTTCTTCTCATCTGCTGCTTTTTGGTTTGGCTTGTTCTTGTTTCCTGAGGTTTTCAAATGCACTATTGCCTTGTTTATTTGCGATCTCTCTGATTTTTTAAATTTAATATAAGAACTCATTGCTGTTTCAGATAAGTTGTGTTTTCATTTCATTCGACTCTAGGAATTTACAATTTCATTTCTGCCTGATTTCTTCCAGTGACTCAGTGGTTGGTCACTCAAGAGTGTTTAGTCTTCAAGTATTTGAGTTTCTCTCTTGCTCTGGATTTATAGTTTTATTCATCTTGTGATCTGATCTGATCTGCTGCAAGAAATTATTTTATTTCTTTTGTATTTATTAAGACTTACTTTATGGGTTTTACTTAAGAGAAAGTTACATTATCCTTGGTTACTTTTCCTAAGAGATTTTTTCCCCATTATTTCATCATGAACTCTGCCATAATTAGTAACAAATTAAATAAATTGTAGATATCTTTATGTTCTATATTTTCTCGGTTTTGATAAATGAGTTCAGCTTATGTACATAACAGACTTCTAAGACTTGGGTGCTTTTCTGGGTGTTCTGATAGCACACATAGCTGCATATATGTATCTTGAAATACCAACTTTGTTTATTTCTCAACTCCCAGCGGTATCTGGTTTAGAATTAGGTAAAGTTAGTAATATTTATCCTTACCTCTTTGATCTCGTTCTCCCCTCTAGTTTTTTATATTATACTAGATGTTATAGGGAGTTAAATTTTATACTCATAAAATTAATAGTTTCCTCTTCTAATTACATACAATAGAGAAATTCATAATCAGATAACAAGAGGCTGTGGAATTGTGGATGAGTTGATAATAATTTTGTGTGTGATTATTATTGAAATGGTTGGTTAAAATGAGAAAGGACATATTTAATCAGAATGCTCTTTTAGTTGACAGGTGGATCTATGGCGGAGGCCAGAGTAAAATAAATAATGCCTCAATTATCATTCATTCATTTATACACTCATAGAAAATACTTGTTAGCACTTTTAAATGCCAGGTACAGCAGATGGAGCAGTCAGTATTGTTTGGAATTTTCATTCCAAATGAAAATGAATAGAAGTAGAATAGGAGCCTAATAATTGTGAATTTGGGTTTTTGATTACTAGCTATCTACTGTAGAATTTAAACTTGTCTGTTATTATCTAACATACAAAATACTCAGTTGGATTTTACATAAAATCCTTACTGTCACCCACAATTAGATTAATTGTAATCATCTTTTTAAAAAAGTATTGATAAAAATTGGTTTCTTTTTCTTTTATAGCAAAAGCCGGTGAATTCATTTTCCTTGAGTTAAAAAGTTCCATTTCACAAACAGAAGAATTGAAATTGAAAGATATTATGATGGAAATAAGTACGACCAATGGAGAATCGGAACTCTCTTACCCATTGTCTTGGGTTCAGGCGTTTCCTTTGTTCCAGGACTTCTCTCCAAAAGAAAGCTCTTTCATTCATTATTACTGTACTTCCACTTGTTCTTTCACCGATACAGCTGCTGCTGATACGGAATCGAAGAGGAAGTCACTGTCTCAGGTTAGCATACGATGAACACGGTTGACCGAGGAGAGAGTGAAAGTCGTGTCTCTGGTTAAAATGCTGTTGTGTTAGAAGGACACAGGAACACAAAAGAATTTCCAGGGTCAACGCTGGAAAGTTTCTCCAACAAAATCAGTAGCTATAGGATGAGATTGTAACCAAAGGACCACATAGACATCCCTGGGTCTATACTGATGTAGATATGGAGTAAAGAATTGAATGAATTAATAAGTGGTGTGGACAATTATTCGAGTAGAATTCAATAATTGTAAAAAAAAAAAATAAAGAAAATACAAAGTCACAACTAAAACACTATATTTATGGTTGTTGCTGGCTGCCAGGTTCATGAATTTAATGGGTGAAAACTCATGGAGAACTAGCATATGTGTATAACCTCAAGTCCCATACCCTAAATATTCATTAAGTTAGAAAATGAAAGGTAGTACTCTGTAGTGGAGAGACCTGGCAGATGTCACCATAGCCAAGTGAGTGTAGTTAACATTGTCTGCAGTAAGGCATGCCCCTCACACTGAGCAGGGCAAACCACTTCTGTAGTCTTCTTCTCAATAATGTATAACCCAGACAAGAAAAGACAGAATTGTGGGATCCTGAAATAGAAAAAGGACATTAGTAGGAAAAGTGGTGAAATCAGACTAAAGTCTCTCTGGGTTGCTTTTTTACTTTTGATAGTCAGATTTTACTGATTTCTGAGATTAAGCTTAGGAGGATATAGATAGGGTTTTTCTTTTTTTTCAAAATTCTGTAAGTCTAACATTAGCTCAAAACCATAATAATAAAAAATGTTATGTTTAGAGATCTTTTAGACGGCTTGTTGGGTAAAGCGCTTGTTGTGCAAGTTTCTGGAACTCACAGAAAGCTAGCAGAAGAGAACCAACTTCCACACACATGCTATGGCTCATGCATGCCCATACATAAGCATCATAAACACACATGCACAGTGTTAATAGTAAATAAAAGAAATAAAAAATGTTATGCCTTTCTGTAGATTGATAATATACTTGTGACTTGTAGAACTGTCAATTATGTCTAGAAGGAAAAATATTTTCTAAGTAGCTATGGCACACACATTTATTCACACATAGAGATATGTATATAAGTGTATTCTAAGGCTCTTCTACTCAAAAAACCCATAGATACTCATAATAGTATTAGGTGAAGCAGAAAACTTAGCTATATCACATATACAAATTTATATATTACTCTTAATTTAATAATAGAATATCAGTTATGATATAAGCTCAGTCTCCTTTAACGTAAAATTTTATTTTTCCCTAGTATTAGCTACCTGTTTTATTTTGAACCACAAAGTTAAATTCTTTTTTAATTGTGGAACTCATACCTGGAATAGGACTTTAGGTTAAACTTTAGCCCATGTATTGTATATGAAATCTTTTGATTAAAAAGTAATTTTTCTCATTCGATTATATATGTAGAGCATATACATGTTTAAAAGTGTAGTTGTTACTCTTTGATATACATTTCTTTTAGTTACAAGTCTAGATTTGACCTCTGTGTTTTTCAAACCTAATGTTTGTTTTTATGTACTCATCAGAGTCTTTTTCTTCCAGCTCTCCAATACAGAGACCATCAAGCCTACGTACACTTTCCTGCAGAAACAAAGTAGTGGTTGCTACTCACTTTCTATTACTTCAAGTCCAGACGAAGAATGGCGAGAAGTCAGGCACACCGGACCCGTTCAGAAGTAGGAGCTGCGTCACATTGTGACTGTAGCAGTGTCGTAGTGGTTGCTCATACTGTGCTGCGGCTTTGAAGCAGTTTCCCTGCTGAGATGATTTGAGTTTTACTTTCATGCCCCTGCCTAGTGATGGAAATAATTTTGTTTATGAGGCACATATAAATTATCAAGGAAATAATAGGTGTCATTTAATTTAATTTTGTGTCTGTATGGAAAAAATGACTCACCACAATTTGGAAACATTAAAGAGCTTATTGAAAATCTTGGAATAGCAATGTATGGTTTTGGAAATTGTACCTCTTATAGATTAATATATGAAAAGGAAATGAATTTGCTTATTAAAATATTTCTCAGTTTAGGTACTTTGGTGTTTATTTAAGTTCTCTGTTTAAATCTTGATAGATTAAATTTTATATGTTTTCTGTTTGTGGTAAGGCAGAGTATTCTGTACATTGGAGATTACTTCTATAACTCTGAATATTTTTCCCTCCTTTTTTTAAGCAATTGAAAGCACAGGATAAGGCAGTAACTGGTTACATAGAAACTATCAAATTAGATTTAATTTTTTCAGTTTTCTTGTTAAGTACTTTGGTATCAAGAAGAAATCAACTGTGGACAGCACTTGGTTTCATGATGTTTTTCTGGTATAAGCATTATAGCTTTATTAAATTACTACATTTGCCCATCAAGTGATGCCCTAACGATTCCAAGGTTATAGCCGGAAGTAATTCACTTCCGGCATTCTCTCTGACTTTTAAGGGGGGGGGTGACAGGAGAATGCTTCTGAGCTGTCACTTGTCCTCTGCCACTCTCTGGTTATGATCTGATTGTTTCCTGTATGTTCTGTTAAGTTTGCACTGTAAGCACTTTCCTAGGGAAATGTATTATTCCCTAAGGTTCCATTATGCACCTCCCGGCCACCAGAAAGACTGAACGGTTTTTGAGTGCTGGCTTTTCTGAAAGAAAATCTTAGATTCAAATTTAGAATTGCACATTGGAGCATTAGGAAATTTTTGCTTTATTACAGCCATTGTTGAAAGTTAAAAATTATGTAAAAGAGAGAGAACCTTAAGGGTATTGTAACTGATCGTAAGATATGCCCTTTTGCCTAGATGTGTATTAGACGTTAGTCTTCTGGGACTAGCCCCATGGGAGTTAATGGAAAGAAAAAGCTAATAGCCAGCATATCATAGGAGATTTATGAAAATGTAGAAAAGTATAATCGGTTATGTTTTAGCAGATATTTTACCATATAAAATTTAGCTATGGATATTATTGCCTAGTAGCTATTTTATAAAAATCTCTTAATAATATATTAATATAATTTTTATAAATATATTACATGTTATATATAAATAAATATATTTTATATAATATAATAAGTTATATTTTAACTTTATTTTTATTTTTTAAAGGTTGATTGTTTATCCTCCACCACCTACCAAGGGGGGCTTGGGAGTAACTAATGAAGATTTAGAGTGTTTAGAAGAAGGAGAATTTCTTAACGATGTAATCATTGACTTTTACCTTAAGTAAGTACAATAATGATCTCATTTGTTTTATAGGTTTTATTGTACAAGTTTTTTTTTTTTTTCAGTTGTACTTGGGTTTGAACCTAGAGCCTTGTGCATAGTAGGGAAAGCCTGGGATTGAACCTAGAGCCTTGTGTGTAGTAGGAAAGCCTGGGATTGAACCTAGAGCCTTGTGTGTAGTAGGAAAGCACTCTGCTATTGAGCTGTACCCCTGCCTGAAAATAAGTGTCTTGTCCAAATTATTTTCAATCCTAGTCAGGAGTACCTGGCAAGCTTTCCGATTCAGAAAGCCTTTTGCCTACCAGAATTTTACTGCGGTCGACTAACTCGGTTGCCTTCTCTCACCATCTGTAGACACTACACTGCGCAGAAAAGTGACTGCCTGCTGTTTTGGCTTAGTTTTTAAAACGTGTTGGGTTTTGGATGTGTACTTTTTGAACACTGTGTATTGTGGTAAAGGAAGTATTTACAAAATCCAATACACTTTGGGAACGGAAAAGAAACAACTCTGTTCAATTATCTTTTGTCACTGCGCTAGAGGTGGTGGGACCTGGGAGAATGGAGCTGATAAATGAGGCTGACTAAAGTCTCATGCAGTAGCCAACTTTATTCAGAGCATCACTTTATACTCTGAGGGTTAAGAATGGTCACCTGAGTAAAGGTCAAGCTGTATACAATCACAAGAGCAAGCCACACTCGGCAAAACATGTTTTTCCATAGAATATATAAAGGCTAGTTTAAACATTTACTTGAATAACAACAGCAAGCAATAATCAGTAATCTGAAGTAAACTGAGTCCCATCTGCCACACCTGGGAGGAGCATGAAAACACATTCCAAGAACAAGTCCGTGTTTTTGGAGAAACAGGTCACTAGACTCCTGTCTTGTTTTCTTGGAGTGTTCTCACAAGCGTGGCTCTTCTCCATTCCTGGACTGTGTTCTGACCACCTTTGACATCCTAACAGTTGACTGTCACTTAGAAAAATCCATCATGAATGCAGTAAAATTTTAACTTAAAAAAGTCAGCTTGTTGAACAGAGAAAGCTTAAGGAATAGCTATATGAAAGCTAGGTGTGGGGGTACAGCCCTTTAATCTTGGCACCCAGGAGGCCAGGCTGGGCTGTATGGTACACCTCTGTCTTAGTAAACCCAAACAAAGTCTAACTAAAATAAAAAAAAAAAAAAAAAAAAACCAAAACAAGAACACCAGGGGTTGAGGATTTAGCTCAGTGGTAGAGCGCTAGGCAAGCGCAAGGCCCTGGGTTTGGTCCTCAGCTCTGAAAAAAAGACAATAAAAAAAAAAAAAAAAAGAACACCAATAATTCCCAAAGCCTTTTCGCATGAAGGAAATTTGTTTTTACCTTTCATTTTGTACTATATCCCTGTACTAAAAATTCCTAACACTCAATTGAAAGATCTAATTTTTTAAAGATCACTTTTAAATGAATTTATCATTTAGATTCATTTTTATTCACAATTTTATTTTATTCTAGTCACAAAGACTCAGAATCTCATATTTTTACATATTAAATAGACATAGGCTTTAAAGTCTCCAAAAATTCAGTTTGAGTCTTTTTTTTATATCTTCCACATGGGAATACAGTTCTGATAACTTCATGTATTTTTCTTTGGTCTGTGTAAATTATGAATTGGCATCAGTTGCTGGTTTTTCTCTTTTTTTAGTTTCTCTGTGTAGCCCTGGCTGTACTATAAATCGCTCTGTAGCCCAGGCTACCCTCAAACTCACAGAGATCCACCTGTCTCTGCCTCCCAAGTCCTGAGATTAAAGGCACCATCACTGCCAGGCCATTTTTCTCTTCTTTATGAGTCACGTTTTGTAGCTTTGAATGTTTGATTTTTATTGATGATTGAGTATTGTTGCATTTCTATAAATGTTTTAGTTTTCTGAGACACGGTTACATTATCTGGAAGTAGTCTGGTAGTTTTAAGTCTTATCTTAAAGATACAGTTATCTTTATCATTTGCTAAAATGAGGCCAACAAACTAATTCCTGTTCCCAAGGAGAGATTCTCCTGAGTACTTGGTCCTGTGTCGTGAATGGTGACATTGCCCAGTTTTACTGGCAGGAATAGATAGTTCATCTGAGTGAATCTGGCTACCATTCCCTGTTTCTAACTTGAGTACTTCCCTCACCCCCCGCCCCCACACCAGTGCCATCCTGAAGATGTGAGGAGCTGCAAGCTGTCCTGAGTTCTCTGTCTCTACCCTTTTTTCCTTTCCTGTACTTTGATCTGTACACTTCAGCCTCTGAAATTATTAAACTATTAAAACTGAGTAGACTATCAAGAATAGCAGTTTATTGATTATGAAAGATATAATCAGTAAGTGATTGAGTTATAAAGCGACACTGAAGAATTTTAGTATGGAAATAGATGAAGAATTTAAGCTGGGACTACTCCAGTACTACTAAATGTTTTCCAGACTTATGTGTGTCATAGTCTTACATTAATCACACTCATGTGATTATTTGGTCAACATTTCCTTCTATTTTGACGTCTTTAGGCTGCAGATACCACCCTTCTGCTGTGTCTCCAGTGTGAATGTGGTACTAATACATGTTAGGAATTTGGTAAATATTTATTAAATAAGTGGGCAATTTCTACTTTAAGTGATTGTTTTTGATAAGCAAGAGATAAAACTAAAAGAGAAGCTGAAAGCCCAAATCATAGAAAAATGCAAAATTTCTTTGAATTTAGCTAGCTGGATATGTAACAGTAATTTCTAGTTCTTTTTTCTTTCCTTTTCTTTTTCTTTCCTTCCTTTCTTTCTTCCTTCCTTTCTTTTTTTTGGGGAGGGGGGTTTCGAGACAGGGTTTCTCTGTGTAGTTTTGATGCCTGTCCTGGATCTCACTCTGTAGACTAGGCTGGCCTTGAACTCACAGAGGTCCCTGGCTCTGCCTCCCGAGTGCTGGGATTAAAGGCATGCGCCACCACTGCCTGGCAATTTCTAGTTCTTAAGAGGTAACGGAAGAAAATGAGATAAAATCTAAACACAATTTCCTTTGTGGGCTTGCTACTTTACAGGTATCTTCTACTGGAGAAAGCATCAGATGAACTTGTTGAACGAAGTCACATTTTTAGTAGCTTTTTCTATAAATGCTTGACAAGAAAGGAAAATAATTTAACAGAAGATAATCCAGATCTCTCGTAAGTTGTCTATTGTAATTGAAGTCTTAAAGGAGTTTATTGTGTGTGTATGGGTGCATCATGCATGTGAAGGTCAGGGTGCAATTTGAAGGAGCACATTCTCTCCTACCACGCGCATCCTGGGGACTGAACTAAGTCACCAGGCTTGGCAGCAGGTGCCACAGTCGACTGAGCCAGCTCTCTAACTCTTAAGTTTGGAGACAAAGAAGACTGCTGTTTTCATGCTCCTGGTGAAGTGGCTTCATTGTAATAATCCCAAGAGCAAGCATATTAACACTTTGGCAGGTCACTGGTTTGTCAGGTGCAAGAACCATTTCTTACCTTTCACTGTTCGCCCCATAAGGAGGAGGCTGGTTCTTGCAGCTGCATTTTCAGTTGCATGACCAGTGTGGGTAGGTACTAGAGGTTACGAGAGCAAGAAATAAAAAAGCCAGACTGTTTCTTCCCTACCCTTTTTGCTTTGGATGTGATTTACCAGAGGTCATATTTCCTCGGGCTGTAGCTCTTGCTGGAGATGGCTGCTGTCCCTATAACTTCCACTGGGGGGCACTGCTGCTTTCCTTGATGTCCACCCTGGGGCTCTAGCAGTGCCCACTGTGCCTCACTGGCCTTTTTAAAGTGTGTACTCTGCGTTAGATTCTGTTAACAAAGACGTAGGGCTGTGTGGTTTGTTTGTTTTTCTGGTTAGTTCCTTGCTGACATGTTACTTTTTCATTAAGTTAGTATTAGATAATATGAAAACCATGCTTATTTGCACAATTTTGCTAAATTTCTCTATTCAGTATTTTTTTAAAAATATTTTTGATTAAGAATGAAAGCTGTTGAGCAGTGGGTAGGACTAGGTAAAAGTGAAGAAGTGGTTACTATTTATTAGATAGTAGAAACTCAGATAGTTATTGTAGCATAGACTTTCATAAAACCTGCCTTGTGCCCAGCAATTTATATTAGAACCCAATGAATAGGTCCCTGAACTTTTATTTTTTTAAACATCTGTCTTCTAATTTATAAATTTCCAGGGTACAGTTTTTTTTATTCATTTCCTTTCTCCATATTACAGTGCTTTTAGATACATAGGACACATATAGAATATCCCAATTCTTTGTCTATATGTATGCCTGTATATGCCAGTGCCTATGGAGGTCAGAAGAGGGCATCAGGTACCATGGAACTGGAATTACACACAGTTCTGAGCTGCCATATGGGTGCTGGGATTTGGAACCCAGGGCCCCTGGAAGAGTAGTCAGTGCTCTGAGACATCTCTCCAGCCCCTATTCTAACTCTTTAAATGAAAAATGAAATTGGCTAATTAAGGATTGGATATTTAGAAAAGGACAAATAGCTAGGGAGTAGTAGGCCTGGACTTAAATCCTTATTTTTAATTTCTAGTCCAACATTTTCAATGCCTTAAAAATGATGATGCTGGCCAGGCAAAGGTGGCGCATGCCTTTAACCCCAGCACTCGGGGCTCAGAGCCAGGCAGATCCCTGTGAGTTTAAGGCCAGCCTGGTCTACAGAGCGAGATCCAGGACAGGCACCAAAATTACACAGAGAAAACCTGTCTCAAAAAAAAAAAGATGATGCTGGGCGTGGCACGATGACTTAGCAGGTAAAGGCACTTGCTGTCAGGCCGATGACCCATATGGTAAAAGGTAAAACTGACTCCTCCTGCAGGTTGTCCTCTGACCGTCATATGGGTGCATGGCATGTGGACCATATGTATACCTGCTCACACACATACATACATCAATAATAAAAATTTAAAAGTCAAACATTAGAAATAATAATTGTGATTGTTAAATGAATATGCTTTTTGAATTTGTTATATATTTTGATAAAAAGAATAAGAAAATAGAGGATGAATAGTCATTGATTGCATGCTTTGAAGTCAAATGGTAAACAGAATTATTTAACTCTAATATTTTTGTAAGGTAAATAATAATTTATAATAATGTAAAATAAATGATTATTTATAATAATCTTTATTAATGGAAACTAAAATAAATAGGTTAGTTATACACAGTTGAATACAATTTTCAGGTTCCAAAGTTGAGTTATTTCTGTTGTTGTAGTGTTGTGACATAATTTATGGTCTGAATTGGGACATTTGTGAAGATAATAGAAGGTTCTTTTAATAGTATACACTAGATAACTAGTATATAGAGGCTGTCTTTGACAGACTGGGATTATGGTCAACTTTAAGTGGCTTTTTTGGTTTAGGTCTTGTATTGATGGGCAAGGCCTGTCAAAATCAAAGAGAAAAATCCAATTTGAAAATATTTCTGATAATCAGGCTTAGCAGAAGGCATACAGAAGGAAAATGTTATTGATGAATATATTATTTATAATTTCTGATGCCCTACAGTTCTATTTTGTGTATACAGAGATTAATAATTGGGATAGTGCAAGTAATTCCACATTATAAAATTACAATGTAGAAATTGTAATTGCCTTAAAAATGATGATACTGGGCTTGGCGTGATAACCCAGCACATAAATTGGCATACTCATCTTCAGTGTGAGGAGGGGGAAGGTCGATCCTGCTGTATTACTAGGTTTGAAAAAGCTCTTGTATTTATCTGATCATACATAAAATTAATAACAATGTTACATGAATGGTATATTATAGTGTAGGAAGGGTGACATAACACGTAGGAGTGCATACCCACACACACACAGACACACACACTCACACATGCCCCCTATTAGGTGTGTTTAGTCTGATATATTCATATATGTGTTGAACATATATGTCTCTTGAACTCACAGAGATCCGCCTGCCTCTGCCTCCCGAGTGCTGGGATTAAAGACATGCTCCACCACTGCCCGACATTTGTATATATCTTAATAATTAGTATTCACAAAAGAATCCATACAAATTATTTTTAAAAAGACATAATCTAAAAGCAGTTTAACAAGAGAGGAACATTTTAGTATCAATTCATAACACAAGGCCAAAATTACTAGTGTTAAGACTGTAGGATAAATGGCATACATACTCATTACTATGCAAGTTTGGATTTTTGTATTCTCCCTAAACTTATTTCACAACACAACATTTGCTCATCTGTAGTCAAGCTACCTCTTCTCAGTTTTCAGATATGTTCAGCCATTACATATTTTCTTCTGAAATCTCTTCTAGCACTTGTATTTCACAGCAAGAGCTCTATAATCATGCTGTTTTCCTATTATCTTTGTTTTCTGTGAGGCCAGCGCCATCTCCAGTGACTTACTCAGTGCTTGGTGTTGTGGAATATTACTTTAGCTATGTAAAGGTGTGTTGCATTTGTTTACATTGTATTTGTTTAACTAGGCAAAGATGTGTTACATTTGTTTATGCTGCATTTGTTTATCAATGTAAAGATGTGTTGCCTTGCCTGCCTAAGGCACCTGATTGGTCTAATAAAAAGCTGAATGGCCAATAGCTAGGCAGGAGAGGGATAGTCAGGGCTGGCAAGAAGCGAGAATAAGTAGGAAGAGGAATTTATGCTTGAGAGTCGAGAAGGAGAGAATGAGGGAGAAAGAGACGAAGACACCTGGGGTCAGCCAGCAAGACATGGAGTAGGACATCCAGAAAGAAAGGTAGAAAGCCCCAAGGCAAAACGTAGATGAAGAGAAACAGGTTAAATTAAGTTATGAGAGCTAGCAAGAAATAAGCCTAAGCTATGGCTGAACATTCATAATTAATATTAAATCTTCATGTCATGATTTGGCAGCTGGCCCAAAAGCAAGTCTGCTACAGCTTGGAACATAATAGGAAGTCAAAACAGAGAATGGCAGTAATGCCTATCACTAAGTAGAGAGAACTGTTAGATATTTAATTGGAGGTATTTTACACAGTTAAGAACTGAGAAAGAGACCATGTATAGCCTCCATAGTTTTTCTTTATTTAGTGTTGTATGAATGTTTGCATACACGTGTGTAGGGAGGTCAGAGGACAGCTTTCAGGAGCTGCTCCTCTCCTTCCACTCTGGAGTCTGGGGATTGAACTTAGGTCATCGGGCTTGTACAGCAAGTACTTTTATCTGCCATCTCACCCGCTCCTAGCCCTTGGATTTGCTCCTGTCATCCTTGCTTCACTCTGTCTGATATATTCCCAGTAAGGTTGCTTAAATATGAAGTCTGCTAAACACCAGCATAACAAAACAAACTAGGTGTTCATCTTTGATGTTCTCAAATAGAGAACAGGTTGGTAGTTTATATACTAGTTGAAGTAATTGTTCCTAATTTTATGTAATTATTGAGTTAAAATGAAAGCATTCAATAAACATACTTCTGATTATTTTACTTATAACAGTTAGTTTTTGACATGGTGTTTATTCTGTCATATCTTTTTAGCTCATTCTGGATTTTCTCTTAGTCCTAATGTTTACTCACAGGGTTAGATATTGTCCAGATGAACAAGGTGGGACAAAGATGTGTGCTGCTTATATCACTTGATACATAGTATGTAGAGATTGAAGACTTCCGTCTGAGGCACCGAGCCAGAAATCAGAAATCTCCTTTGTGCCATTTTAAGTGCTCATTTTATTTGTAGATTTTTTTACATCCAAAATTGGTTTGCTATAACCTTCCCTACCCCCGATGGTTAAAAAAAAATAAGCATAACAAATATGTGTGTGTGTGTGTGTGTGTGTGTGTGTTCAAGGTGGCTCTTCTAGATGATTTGATAGAATTCTTTGTATCCTTTTTTGGCATTGTGTTTTAGTTATTTCTTGTGTGGTTTTTTTTTTTTTTTACCTTTAAATTGTAAATTTGTTTCAATCAATTCAGGTTATTTTCATTGTTCGTTCTTTGGAAATGAATCAATATCTGCTGCAGAACTAAAAGGAGAATGGATTAGGATCAGTAGGTACCCTTAGCCTTGTCCTGTAATTTCCTTATGTGTGAAATGAAGGGAGATGAAGTTTATGTTTTAAAATTAAAGTTAAAAAAAAAAGCCTCATTTTTCTCCCTGATTAGGTTTTAATACTTAGCACAGAGAGAACAGTTGGGTAACTTTGTTAAGGTTTGATGATACTTTACATAATCCCTAAGTGGAGCAAAGCAGATGGAATTAGGTTTGAACATGTTTATGCTCAGTTGCTGAGCCCATTTGGAATCTACAAAGCATTTAGCAATGCTTTCCTCTGTTTATTCTACTACTGCTTATGGTAATCAGATGTAAGAACAATCAAATAGAGTTCTGGTATGTTAAGTTGATACATTGAATACAGTGGTTTAATAAACCTTACAACTTTTAAATAAATCTATATGTCTTTCCTATTCCTAGAATGGCTCAGAGGAGACATAGAAGAGTAAGAACATGGACTCGTCACATAAACATTTTTAATAAAGACTACATCTTTGTACCTGTAAATGAGTCGTGAGTACTTTTGACCATTTGAAAACCAGTTAGGGTTTAAGAAAAAATTATTTGAAGTATAATCAATAAAAAGTATGGGCATATAAAAATTTCTCCAATGTTGTAATAACTAAAGCAATTAATTTTTTGTTTTAAGAAATATTTTGTAAACTAAAAATATCAGAAGAGAATACCTTCCTTAAATTCTAATACAAAAGAAGTGATGTTGTTGGTCTGCTTATTAATAGAGATCCTGAGAAGAAATACTGAATATATGAAGGTAGATAACATTTGCACTATTCAGACAGTGCATTACAAACTTCTATTATGGCCTTGGAAAATCGTGGCTATTACTGTATCATGTATGCTCCATCTTACGTGAGATGCTATAGTGGATGTCTTCATAGTAAGACGTTTATCATATCGACCATCACAGATGTAGCTCTAGAAGATTCTACGTTGTGGAGACTTGGCCTGTTATTAAGACTACAGTTCTTTTCAACAGGTCTCACTGGTACCTCGCAGTCATTTGTTTTCCATGGTTAGAAGAAGCTGTGTATGAAGATTTTCCACAAACTGTGTCCCAACAGTCTCAGGATCAGCAGTCTCAGCAGAACAGCAAAACAACAGGTGACAGACATTGTTAATAATAGTCCCAATAATATGCAGATTAAGGGAAACAACATGAAGTTAACAGTCGACTGTTTATTATGAAACTTAGTAAAAGGAATACAAAATGTTTGAAATTCTCCTGATACCCAGCATTCTACAAAATATAATTCTAAAGTCATACCATTGATGCTAAGTTTTATCATAGCATTTTAAGAGAATAGCCTTGCTAACATGACTCAGAATTAATGGTATGACTCTTCATGCATCTTAAAGTCTAATTTAATACACTTCTTACATACTAGTAATTCAGAGGCAACGTAATAGCTCATATTTCTTCTATAATTCTTGGTGACATCAAATTTTAACTAAGCAAATTTGAAAAAAAAAATTTATTTTTAAATTTAAAATTTTTTAAAAACAAAAATTTATTTTTATTTATTTTCTTTGGAAAAAAAATAAAAATTAAGTGTTTTGTAGCTGTAACCTAATTAGCAAAAAAAAAAAAAATTGATAGTACCTTTTCTCCCTCATGCTATCCAGAATCTGGGGGCGTGAGGGTGGGAAACTGGGGACACCTGTTCGTTTTCTATCCTTTCTTAGCCTTTTGAGCTTCAAAAGTTATAAGAGCCATTACATGAGAAGTTAACTACCCTCTACATTAAAGTACATATTTTTGTTAGTTTGCTGTATGTGAAGGTAGTCTTTTGGGAGGAAATGGGCCCAGCCAATTTGTATTTCAGGTTTTAGTTCTGAGGTTTTTATATTATGTGGTAACAGCCAACCCTTACCAGTTTTACCTATTGTCTAAGTTTTCTCATAATACTGACCATAAAAAATGTTTTTTCTTTAATTAGTACTGTGGCTACATCTTGAAGTTCAGATTATCTAAATTATCTGTGTTAACACACCATAAAGACTCATAGTGACTTCTTTGTTATTAGACGGTGATCTACATACCGCTTCAACAGTGTCTTCGAGTGCACAGGAGTCCCAGGTAAGTGTGTTCTGTCCAGATGTGGAGGAGGAGGAGAACTCACAACAGTTACAAAGTTAGCTATAAAATAGGGCCTGCCCAAGTGGACTGAGATGGGTGTTAGTGGCTTATCATTAAATTGTGCTCCTTTTTGATTATTTCAGCCATTTTTGGGAAAGAACATGAAGTTACCCTTCTCGCCGATTTGTTTAGTTGGTTGTCAACTTGCTCTCTTAGAGAGTCATTGGGTTTTTTAGAATAACAGTGGCACTAAGATGGTCTTTAAAGACATCAGTTTGATCGATCGATTCACTCAGGAATCTGTGAACGAACCATCATCAGCAAAGTTCACAATTGCTAATGCTTTTCCTCTCGTCATAGATAAATACCTGGATTGCTTCTCAGCCTTTGGCTCAGATCAAGTGCAGATTAAAACTGTTTCTTGTGCTTCAAAGGGAAGAAATGTGTCTCTCCAGCCTCAATTGAGTTACAGAAAGTGTACAGACACAGTTACCTTACTTGTCTTTAAGATAATAAGTGAATAAAAATAAAATCTTATGTTATTGCATAGGCCAGGTTAAAGCATCTATGTGAGGTCAGTGTGAAAGTGTATTAGTCAGTGAGTTTGGAAAATGGAGTGAGCTTGATTTGTTTTAAAGCTAACTGTTGAGAAAGAACTTTTACTTGAAAATTTAATTTCAGTATTTGAAATACTTTAAGGAATAAGTGGCTGTTAATGTATTTAAACTAGCTTAAATTGCAAAGACAAAAATTCATGTTATTTCAGAGTACCGAGATGAATATGTCAGTACCAAAGAAAATGTGTAAAAGGTAAGTCCATGTAATAATGATAATATAAAGGTTTGAAAATGATATATTTTAAAGAATTATTATTTTATGTGTATGAATGTTTTTTTGCATGTGTACATGTGTACCACATGTGTGCCTGGTACCACTGCGGAGCTCAGAAGAGGGTGTAGGATGCCCTGGAACTGGAGTTGTGTGCTGCCATGTGATGCTGGGAACCGAGCCCATGTCTTCTGCAAGAACAAGTGCTCTGAACCAAAGAGCCATCTCTCCACCCCTCAGCTTTGTTTATTTATTTATTTATTTAGTGTGTGTGTGTGTGTGTGTGTGTGTGTGTGTGTAACATGCCATGGCACAGCACACGTGTGAAGGTTTGAGGACAGCTTTTGGGAATTGGTTCTCTCCCTCCACCATGTGAGTGCCCAGCATTGAAGTCAGGTGATGAGACTTATAGGCAGTTCCCTGGTGAACTCTCTCACCATGCTGGTGTTTTCTTTGTTTGTTTGTACTTGGGTATTCATCTTTATATAAGTCTGTACATCTTGATTTCTTCCTTTGTGTTTTAAAGGCCGTGTATTCTCATACTAGACTCCTTGAAAGCTGCTTCTATACAAAACACAGTTCAGAATTTACGAGAGTAAGTAATGACAGTTTTTACATTCAGTTTGTTTTCTAAAGTCTCAGCACTTTTGAAACCACCTCAGTATTACTGAAAACAGCCCTGGAGATGTGGGGTTGGGGAGCATAGCATTACCACTCAGAGGCAGTGTAGTAGCCTAACAGGCAAGAGGACCACAAACTCAAGATCTGCTCCGAAGGACAGTGGACTGTCATAGTGAGATCTTGGCTACAATGAAGCGAGTTTGATGGCACCATGGTAGTAATTGTATTTCTTTCTTTCTTTCTTTTTTTTTTTTTGGGGGGGGCGGTTCAAGACAGGGTTTCTCTGTGTAGCTTTGCGCCTTTCCTAGATCTCGATCTGTAGACCAGACTGGCCTTGAACTCAGAGATCCACCTGCCTCTGCCTCCCAAGTGCTGGGATTAAAGGCGTGCGCCGCCGCCGCCGCCGCCGCCGCCGCCGCCGCCACCACCACCCGGCTAGTAATTGTATTTCTAACATGTACTTAAATGAACCTGAAAATCTGTTTGCCAACAACATCTTCTATTATGTGTTAATAGTGAAGAGTTTAGATTTGTCAAAGGTAAATTCAAAATTTTTATTTGTAATTTAACAAAACCATAATTTTATGCAACATTGCAGATATTAGTGATTATCAAAAATAAAGCCTGAAAAGAAAGTAGAAACCTGTAAATTTCTATTTGTGTATGTTTGTGTGTGTGTGTGTGTGTGTGTGTGTATGTGGAGAGGGAGAGAGAGAGAGAGAGAGAGAGAAAGAGAGAGATCTTACAAACATTTTAAAGTCATGTGGATGGGTTGTGGGGTGGTGGCACGCTGGTGCCTGGGCCTCGGTGTGGAGGTGAGAAGAAGCTTGTGGGAGTTGGTTATCTCTTCCACCCTGTGGGTCCTGGGGATCTAACCCAGGTCATGAGGGCTTCGCAGCAAGAAATTCTGATAGAAAGTGCCTTTACCAGAAGGCACTAGAGAGGAATTTCATAATTTAATATAGGTGCTGAAGACAAAATTTAAAAGCTGTGTGTTAGCTTACTTCATAATATAAATAATTTTGTGTTATCTAAACTGTGAACATTAAGTTGTTAAAAAACTCTAGGTTTCATTTGAAATCACATTGCTTTCTTCACTGTGGCATTTGTGAAGGCTCATAAATTACAGTTGTATTGTTGAAATTCTGTCTTTGGAATTTTAATTTGAAGCAACAGATTTTGTAAAGGAGATGTTTTCTTCCTTTGTAGAGAGTGTTGCAGACTGATCAAGATTTCTACTCAAGTCACTCTCCTATTGACTATTTCAGGTATTTAGAGGTAGAGTGGGAAGTTAAGCGAAAAACTCACCGTGAATTCAGTAAAACCAACATGGTAGACCTGTGCCCTAAAGTCCCGAAGCAGGATAATAGCAGCGACTGCGGAGTCTATTTATTGCAGTATGTGGAAAGCTTCTTTCAGGTATGTGCAGATACAGACTTTTTAATTCACAGTTACACAGTTCTGGCCAAGAAGAGGCAGGAAATTGTGAGTAGGCAAGGACATATAGAAAAGACATGGCGGCCACAAGTGACCCCGTAGGAGAATCTGAGAAGTTTACAATTATTTGATTATTATGTTAAATCAAATAAAGCCATAGATGAACAAAATGGACGAAGACATGAAATACAGAAAATATCAAATGAACATTCTAGAGTTGACAACATACAACAATCTATTAAGAACTTTCATGGAGTTCTTTTTTTTTTTTTTTTTTTTTTTTTTGGTTTTTCGAGACAGGGTTTCTCTGTGTAGCTTTGCGCCTTTCCTGGAACTCGCTTTGGAGACCAGGCTGGCCTCGAACTCACAGAGATCCGCCTGGCTCTGCCTCCCAAGTGCTGGGATTAAAGGCGTGCGCCACCACTGCCCGGCCTTTCATGGAGTTCTTAATGTGGTAATACGTGTATGTATGCCCGTGTGATTAGGTAGCTGACCCATGAGGATGAGAAAACAGAAAAACTCACATAAAAGGATAGGTCCTCATTTAGGTGACCTGAGGGGCTACCTAGCCTTTTGACATAAGCCTTTTGCAATACGACACTATCCTTTGTGTTGTCCTGCATTCATGGCTGTCCTGGGATGCACATGACCTCAGGGCTGCAGGCTGGATGCACCTGGTAGCACACCAGATACAGCAGATAAAATTGGAGAACTTGAAGGAAACAAAAAGTGTCCAAAGGTAGTTCATGGAGTAAGAAAATGTACAGAAGAGACGGGTCTGATAGAATGCAGGTCTCATTTTCATATAATTGGAGTCCCAGAAGGCTTAGCGAAGGATATCATAGCTAAGGAAACAATTGGAAGCATGGCTGTTATTTTCCATAGAGACTTTATTGGAATGTAGCAGCATTAAAGGCAAATCTTTAAACAGCAGGGAATCACAGCCTTTTCAGCACCAGCTCACTTAGTTCCAGCACTTGCAGCATCACTGAGGAAGATATGTTTTTGACCAGAAGTCTGTGTAGAGAATTCTTGCCTGCAGTTAGAACTTTCCTGTGTCCTCACTTTTGGGAGGAATGATACTGCATGGTAAAAGATGTTGCACATGATAGAAATTATTACATAATTGTTACATTGTACTTGGTCCCCCCCTTGTAGTCCACATTGGAACTTCATTATACGTAACAGTTCTGGTCCTCTAGTATTGTTTCCTAGTAGGTTTTGATTTAAGTTTTAGAATATCCAATGGACCTTTTTAGTGATGTATTCTTACTTTGTTACATAACTCTAATTGTAGGTAGCCTCAGTCAATAGAATATATGTTAAATATAGAATCACCATATAAAGGCCGGGCGGTGGTGGCGCACGCCTTTAATCCCAGCACTCGGGAGGCAGAGCCAGGCGGATCTCTGTGAGTTCGAGGCCAGCCTGGGCTACCAAGTGAGTTCCAGGAAAGGCGCAAAGCTACACAGAGAAACCCTGTCTCGAAAAACCCAAAAAAAAAAAAAAAAAAAAAAAAAAAGAATCACCATATAAAATTTCTGGGAGAAGCTAAAAATTCTAAACCTATGTCTTGTAGATTTGTGTACTAATGTAGCATTGACCAGGTTAAAAACAGGCTTGAGGAGTCAGTGGGTTTCCTTAAAGAAAACAATACAAATTTTAGTAAAAAACCAGGCAGTAAATCACCATGTAGGCATTGGCCCATAGGGTCACTGACAATGAGTCCATCCTGAGATTCCAGTCGGTCCATCGTCTCACTCTTCTCCAAGATAGAAGTCCTTACATTAGCCTTCTAACAGCTTCTTCAGATTTATAAAGCCAGGTAAGGGTAGCCTTCCTTAGCAACTAAAAGAAAGTTAAAAGCAAGGAGAAATAACTTTGTAGTTGCAACTCAACTTTGCCATTAAATTAACACTGTAGAGCCGGGTGCTGGTGGCACACACCTTTAATCCCAGCACTCAGGAGACAGGCAGGCAGATCTCTGTGAGTTTGAGGCCAGCCTGGGCTACAGAGCAAGTTCCGGGACAAGCTCCAAAAGCTACACAAAACTCTGTCTCGAAAAACAAACAAACAAACAAACAAACAAACAAATTAACACTGTGGAAACATAACTGTTCTGGAAGCTGTTTCTTACCCTAAAAGACAACTTTTAGTGGGATTTTCCATGTTTACAACTCTGGAAATCTTTATCCAGGGCTTTCTCCATAATAGTTTAACAAAATTAGCACGTGTTCAAAGTAATCTGATTTCCAAGTTCTGCTGAATCATTATTTACCAGTTGTAACCACTCAGACATGCAGTGTAACCGAGTAGACTAGTTAATTTAATGTTCTAAAGTGAGCAGTTTCATGAAAATGTTCTAAAATGGATTGTGGCCATGTTTACCCAGTTGAAAAACTGAAAACTAATTGTGTGCTTTATGTGAGTGCTGTGGTATGGTGTGCAACAAGATGTTGATTTTTGAAAGGTATCACTTTTCCATTTCCTATAAAAGTGAGATTTGGAAAAACAGAAATCATGATGTCACACTAATGGCATTCTTTCTTTCCTCTTAATAGGACCCCATTGTTAACTTTGAACTCCCAATCCACTTGGAGAAATGGTTTCCTCGCCATGTAATAAAGACCAAGCGGGAAGACATTCGTGAGCTCATTTTGAAACTTCATTTACAGCAACAGAAAGGCAGCAGTAGCTAGTTAATCCGCAGGCACGGCGCATGCTCTCTAAGCTTGCTGGAAAGCCGCTTATCAGCATTTGTGTCAGCTTACCGAGAAGGAAGGAACTTGCGGTCGTCCATAAATTGTTGAAATGTATATGGTATCTTGTTTGAGTCGTTGGGCTCTCACAGCTGAAGGTGTCATAGAAGCACTTATAGAAATTAAAATTTCATAAATATATTTTTATGATGAAATATGCTTGGATTATGCAATAGCATATGTAATGTGGGAATGTTTTCATAAGTAATAAAACTATGTGATCAGTACTTCCACATGACTGGGTGTTGATGGGAGTTAGGTTCTCCCCGGTGCCAGCCCAGCACTTGTCAAGTTTGTTGACAAGTCACATCATATTGTAATTCTCTTCTTTGCAGCTCAAGCATGCAGTATGAATACTGTGTATTTTTTTAAAAAAGGAACTTAGTATCAAGGCTTCAGAAAATGCCATTCACGGCATCCCTTCTGTATAGTGTGAAAAAAGAATACCATTAGATAAAAATGTACCCTTTCAAAGTGCAGCTTATTATTCTCAGTTGCTAAATGCAATTACTCTGCTCGGATCCCCTCCTCCTCCTCCTCCTCCTCCTCCTCCTCCTCCTCCTCCTCCTCCTCCTCCTCCTCCTCCTCCTCTCTCAGTGTCATAAACAGAGGTCTGAGACGTGAGCTCATTTGTTCAGATAAAGCGTGGAACAAGTTTTAAGTACCAAATAAGTTCTAAAAAATGATGTAGCTAAGCTTTGTTTATTTGAGGTACAGCTATATAAATACTCATTCCTACATTACCCCAGATTGTGTGTATACAGTTTCTATAAAAGATAAAATTGGTGTCCTCCTAATTTTAACAGAGTACCTTTAAACTTCTATTTATTATTTAGAACCAAATACGTAATTTTATACCTTGGTTACCCACTGTTCATCTGCAAAGCCAGATTTCTCATTTCTTTTATAATTTTAAGTTATAGTTTTTAAAGATGTATGATTCCCCCAGGGATCTCACACATACAGCGCCTAATATTTTATTAAATATTCAGGTAACAGTTCTACTGAATTTATGTGATGATGGTGGTGTTATCTATTAAACATTTTAGAGTCCTAGGCTATCAGAAATATTTTGAGGGAGACAATGATCTTACTGTTTTCTCAGATAATGGGTTTTAGAATATTTTGTTAAACATCTCTTGGATTTAGTTAGAACTCTGTGTAAAGCATTTGAAACAAAGGCAAAGTAAGATAAAACTAGGAAGTGACTTGGGGTTGTCAGTCAGCCTTAGTGTCCCCAGTTTCTGTTGACCTTGTCTCTCTCTCTCTGCACAGTTCAAGATACATGGCTTTTGGAGATTTCACATGGCAGTGGTTATTAATTGCATCTTTCATTCCCAATTGGTGTGTGTTGGGGAGAAACTTTTTTTTTAAAGTGGCTGTTAATTGTTTTGTACATCAAATTTTGGAAAGCCAGTATATAAGATACCTTGTAATTACTGAACTTTTTTGTTTGTGTGTTTTTCAAAGATACCACTGTCCTTCATCATGTTTTGGAGACTGTTTAAAATTTGTTTTCCTAAATTCATGTAGAAATAATGATTTGAGGATGTCAACATTTTATATTAAACATGTTTTCAATTCATTAAATTGAGGTGTAATTTTTTCTTAAATATGAAGCACTGCTAGAAATGGGTGACGTGGTTACCCGTTTGATGGGTGACAGTGAAATCACCCCCTGTGATGGGTGACAGTGAAATCACCTCCTGTGATGGGTGACAGTGAAATCACCTTCTGTGATGGGTGACAGTGAAATCACCTTCTGTGATGGGTGACAGTGAAATCACCCCCTGTGATGGGTGACAGTGAAATCACCCCCTGTGATGGGTGACAGTGAAATCACCCCCTGTGATGGGTGACAGTCAAAACTCTTAACAGTATTGTATAAAATGACCTCAGAATATGTCTGGGGAGTATATATGAAACATAAATATTTATGTTTATTATACTAGAATTGTATTTTTAACTGTACTGTGTCCTGCATATACCATGTAATTGGCTGTTTAATTTTTCTTCATATTTTAGCAAATATACAGTGAATTTGATTGTCTTTTTGTTTAAAGGAAAATATTTTTACTTCAACTTAAATTAAATAAGAAGTGCTCCCCAAATCCATAATCCAAAATACTCCTAAATCTGAAGTGTTCTGAGCAGGAGCATAATATGACAAGTAGAAAATTCCATACTTGACCTGTGATGGGTGACAGTCAAAACACTAAAAATATTGTGTACAATTACCTCAGGATATGTATGATGAGTGTATATGAAACATAAATGAATATCACACATAGACTTGATCCCTTCCCTCAAGTCATGCATTTGCAAATATTCTAAGATTCAAAACATACAACTCTTCAGCTCTCAGATATTTCCTGTGATATGCAGCTCCCATTATCTACTACCCAGTAGTACACACAAGAAAATGAACGTCAGGGTTATTGGGCTCAGTGGGTAAAGGCATTGGCTGTGCAAGCCTAGTGTTCTAGTTTGCTTTCTGTTGCTGTGGTAAACACTATGACCAAAGCAACTTGGGGAGGAAGGAGTTTATTTCATCGTATACTTCCAGATCATAGTCCTTGAGGGAAAGAAACCAGGGCAGGGACTTGAAGCAGAAACCGTGGAAGAATACTGTCTGCTGGGTCAATCCCTCTGCCAGCATTTTGCTAGACACACACACAAAACACAAACTCTTTCCTTTTTGAAAGCAATTTTTTTTTTTTTTTTTTGTTTTTTTGAGACAGGGTTTCACTGTGTAGCTTTGGCGCCTTTCCTGGAACTCACTCTGTAGCCCAGGCTGGCCTCGAACTCACAGAGATCCGCCTGGCTCTGCTTCCTGAGTGCTGGGATTAAAGGTGTACGCCACCACTGCCCGGCTGCAAATACTTTTTATAATACTTTATTTATTAATTAAAAGTTTTATCCCCTTCTAATGCCTGTAGCAGGCTTTCTTTTAGGCCACTAACCAACTCCCAAATCATGCCACAAAGACTTAATATTAGTTATGAATGCTTGGCCTTACCTTATGCTTGTTTCATTAGCTCTTGTAATTTAAATTATCTTGTTTCTTTTCATTTACATTTTGCTGTGGGGCTTTTTAACCTTCCTTTCCTTCTGTATATCTTACTTTCCTGCTGGCCCCATGGCTGGCTGGTAGCTGCCTGGCTTCTGGCCCCAGGTCTATCCCCCTCTTTCTTCCTTATCTCTCCAGCCTAGATTTCTCTTCCTACTTATTCTCTGCCCACCAGCCCTGCCCATTCTTCTCCTGCCTAGCTATTGGCTGTTCAGCTTTTTTATTAAACCAATCAGGTGCCTTAGGCAGGCAAGATGAAACAAATGCAACACATCTCTTCATAATTAAACAAATGCAGCATAAACACATGTAACACACCTTTACATATTAAAGTAATATTCCTCAGCATAAACAAATGTAATTATCTTTACAAAGTTAAAATAATATTCCACAACAAATGCCCATGATACCTTCCACTTTGTTACCCAACTTCATGCTGTTTTTGTTGTTTATTAATGCTTCTCTGGTCTAATTCGTGCTTGCGTATGAGCATGGGTGTGGGTTCCACCCACTGGGGCATGGACCTCCTTTTCATCTAGCTTCTATTACTGCCTAGGCCCACCTCCCCGGGGGCAGTACTGCATATGACAGTGGGCCAAACCCTCCCCAACCAATCAACAATCTAGACAGTTCCCACAGTCATGGTCTCAGGTCAATCTGATCTGGGCAGTTCCTCCAATGAGACCCCCTCTCTCCAGATGACTCGATTATATGAACTTGACAATAAAAACTAACCAGGACACATAGTGACCTGAGTTGGGTTCCTGGAACCCGTGTGAAAGTAGAAAGAGATAACTGACTTTATAAGTGGTTCTCCAACCTCCGCAGATGAGCTGTGCCCTGCACATTCACATATACATTATGTACATGTGTGCACACATAACACACACATACTAATCATAAATTAAGAAATGAGCTCTTCCATTTTTGAAAGCAAATACTCGTTTCTGGACAGATGAACAAGTCTAGTAATTTGGTAAGAATAGAGTTTGAGAGTGTGGTGAAGCTCAGCCTAAAGGGGGTATAATGTTCTTAGCAAAGGATATTAGTGAAAGGCAATAGACAGTGAAAAGCCTGCTAATGGCCAGAGCTTATTTGTAGAGAAGATACAAATTTTAACTTAAAACTCTTGAGATTGGGGGCGGGGGGAAGCAGTTTTTATTTGTTTTGTAAGTCCTATTCAATAGGGTAGTGATTGAGAACATTTTAAACATCTTTTTTTTTTTCCTTTTGGTTTTTTGAGACAGGGTTTCTCAGTGTAGTTTTGGTGCCTGTCTTGGATCTCCCTCTGTAGACCAGGCTGGCCTCGAACTCACAGAGATCTGCCTGACTCTGCCTCTCGAGTGCTGGGATTAAAGGCATGTGTCACCACTGCCCAGCTGTTTTAAACTTCTTAAAAATCATCTTCTGTTATTTTTTTGGGAGGGATCAGGAAGTGAAATGTCTCAACTTGTCATAGAGCTGCCTTCATCCTGGTCCAGCCTGTTCATCCTTCCATTCTCTCTCCCTCGCGGTACAGAATCACTCTCATGCTGTACTTCTGCTCTTTTAACTGGGCCTGTTTCTGTGGATCGTGTAAACTTTGCCTGTCACATTTCAGAAGACAGGGTTCTTTGTAGATGAGGCCTCCTGCCATTGGGGCCTACATTTACTCAAATGATCTCATCTGTAACTCTGCATTCTTTTGGGGGGGGGTGAAGAAATCAAAGCCTCAAGAAGACCTCAGATGAAGGTGTACCCTACTTAAAATTTACCGTGGTAACAACAGTGTGAGGTATTTTTCAACAACGTATATGTGGAAGCAGGTAATGGACTATTGTTTTGTGAGTGTGAATGCCTGGAGTTGGTTTTGTTTCTAAGTAGGTTAATAATCATTCTAATATGCTCATTTTAACTCGGTGTTTGATGTAACTTGTAACTGCAGCACTTCAAATCCCAAGCACTTTAGGACAAGTGATACCTAAGTCTGTTAGCCAGTGTTTGCTACACACACACACACACACACACACACACACACACACACACACACACGCACTGAACTTTACTCTTTTGAAAGCAAATACTTTTTTTTTTCCCTGTTATAAAGTGATTTTATTAAATTGATTTAGACATACTGTAGGTCAAATAATATTTTCTGAAGATAACAATTATGGACTTTAAAGCTTGACATAAAATTAGTAGCTTCAAAAGTGTTAGTTGTATTCCCCAGCAACAGCATGATAAAATAATTCAACTATGTAGAAATATAGAACTCTAGGACTAGCTGGAAATTGGGAAATCATTTAGTCCAGTGTCCTCATTCTGTGAGAAAACTAGACCTTAAGATTAAGCGATTTGCCCAAGCTTACATACCTAGTAGTAATAAAGCTAGAAATCAAACCAATTCTTCCTAAAACTAAGATTCTATTGATGATATTTCAACTGGTTCTCTATCAACTCAAAGTCTAGGCTTTCCTCTAATGTTCCACGCTGTGGTGACATTGAGTTAAGACACTACAGTAAATTGCTGTGGTGGCTGTGAGGCCTGGAAGGGGCTTTGTGAGCCAATAGCCCTCTCTGGAGAGGGGGGGAAGGCAGTGACCAGTGGGCCAGAGGCTTGCCTGAAGGTGTCTGCACTGAAATGCATGGTAACAGATTCATGCCCAAACACAACCCACTGACTGTGTGCTCCTATCAAGCCTCCTCTACACACCAAGGCTTCAGTCTTACAACAGCCTCTTCCAGCCAAACACCTAAAAAGCAAAACAAAGCAAAAAAACAAACCTGCAGAGAAAAACCAAGCAGTCTTGTATTTCTGACCATCTGGGAAGTTCTTTCTCCAGCCTTAAATGGCTGGCAGAAGCCACCAAGCCAGTCACCCACTTCAGACTTACAGGTCATTAGTTTCCCCAAAGACTTCCTGAGCAAATGACGAAAGCAAATACTTTTTAAAATAATACTTTTAATTTATTCTTTAAAAACTTATATTTTTTTTGGTCTTTCGAGACAGGGTTTCTCTGTGTAGCTTTGCACCTTTCCTGGAACTCACTTGGTAGTCCAGGCTGGCCTCGAACTCACAGAGATCCGCCTGGCTCTGCCTCCCGAGTGCTGGGATTAAAGGCGTGTGCCACCATCGCCCGGCTAAAACTTATATATTTTAATCATATCTATACACCATTATCTCCCTCTAACACTCCCAGTACCCCCTACCATCTCACTCGACTTCATGACCTCTTTTTATGTTGTTTATTGACAGCTCTCTGGTCTAATTAGTGCTTCCCATGTCAGCGTGGATATGGGGACCATCCACTGGGGCCTTGACAATCTACTAGTAGTTATGTTCCCAAAGGAGAGTGACTCTCCCACAGCACCCAGCCACTAACTGCTAGTAGCTCTTTCACCAAGGATGGGATCTCAGGGGTCCTTCTCCATGCATGCTAGGATTTTTGTGAATATTTATTTCCAAGTAACACTGCACATTGCTACTTCTCTTTCTAAAACGCCCCTTGTAACACTTGTGCTCAAAGAATAATCATACAGAATAATTCATCCTTCTGTTCCTTCATAGAAATTTGTATAAAAGTTTGATCATTTTTATTCCACATACGTATGCTTTTACCTGTGGGCTACAGGGCATCAGATACTGGAAACATTTTGCATTTGAAAAGGTTTTCTCAGTCCAAGTACAGCAGTGTTTCCAGGCCACCTTGGTTCTCAGGAGCTTTTCATTCTTTGGAGTAGGCCAACAAAAACAATAATTTCCACCAGTATTTGTTAATTAAGAATTTTCCTGTGTTTGCAATTGTCAACAAATATTTAGGACTTAGAAATTTTTTCATCTTTTTCCCCTCTGACTCAAGGTTTCAAGTTTCTTACAACATTGCTAGTATTTTACAGGTATTACTATGCACACACAGCTTTTTAGAAGGGCTGGAAATGTTTATTTGAGGCTGTCAGATAATTGCTAAGCTCTTCCCATGCCATGAAAACATGGACAATGACACAATTAGTTAAGGATTCTCAGGGACATGTGCTTTAGACCTTAAGTAATTTTGTTTTTCAAAAATTTCAACAGAGTATGTAAAACAAAATTATAGTTTTTTTAAAATTGTAATTCCAAGTTCCCACAGGGATGTTTGGTTGACTTTGTTGCTTTCTACTTACTTAGGTAGATGAAAAACTTACTAGTATAGATTTTTTTTTTCTGATTCTATTTGGTGCCGGACACCATTTGTAGACTAAAAGTGCTTGATATAGTTGTTTGCCCTGGGAATGCCATTTCAGGCGATGTTGAACTATTTTATTGCAAGAACATGCTGTTATTACCTCAGGGCAGGATGGGAAGTCACTAAGAGAAACTGTTCCATCAGAAAGAGTCAGCTGTAACAAACTTGACTACAATTGTAGTCTAGGGCACTAGGACATTGAAACCCCTGACTGTCCACAGAACCCCATCAAAACGGCCCCTTAGAATTCTTGGGAGATAATTTCTCCCTACTCTCTTGTTCATTGTGGCTCTTCCATACTACTTCTAAAAATATATATATATATATTTCTGCCTTTTTCTGTCATGGTGAACTCTTTCACTGGAATGTCACTACCATCTCAGATGTCGTGAACTTCACGTGTGATAGAAAATGTGGCAACAGTTATACTTAACAGCATTTATATTGTATGCTCAATATTTGTCAGGCAGTATCTTCAGCCACGTTGCGTGGGTGAAATGAGTTGATTTGTTAATTTAATTCTCTTGACAGCTCCACCGTGGGCTCCCTTTATTATTCCTTCACTGTGCACAAGGGAGAAGATAAAATAAGTGGTTAACAAAGATTTTCTTCTCCACAGGGAAATGAGCACTCCAGGCTTAGAGGTCTGAGTCCCGGGAAAACACAGAGGACTGTAAATCTACCACATTTGACTGACGGAGTCAGAGCATTCAGAGGAAAGACACCTGTGAAACACACTGTTTGTAAATGCACAGCTTGCTAAGGGAGGCGGGGCTTAGTAAGGCGCTTAGGTAGCTAGATTAGAATTCTCTCTGCCCATCTGTCCTAATTAGCTTACCTCCCTGCTTCCACAGTGTCCCTGTTAAGTCAGAAGCCAGAGCTACCCTGAAAGGACAATTTCTTTCTTTTTCTTCCTTTCTTTTTTTTTATTTACACCAATTGACAATGGTTTTGGAGTGGTTGTGCACTCCCAGACATAAACTTTTATCTACAAGGCCTTTTTTTGTAAAAGTTTGTTAATGGAAATTTCAAAACTCCGGATGCTCACTTAAAGATTTTGTTATCTCATTTCTTTGGTTTTGGCCCAAATGATTATGTTTCTTCTTTTAGGGAAGATTTCTCTGGGTATTTTGATATTTTTCCTGATGGGAGGAAACCTTGTATCATTCTCAGGTAATTAAAAAACTGCTACTTGTTTTCAGATTTCTGGGGGCCTTTAATATAGTCTTAAAACAGTAATATTTGACATGGTTGCTGTTAGATAATAGGACTATTAATCTTTGCTATTGCTTTATTGAACTTGCTTTAGAATATCTCCCTTCCTCATTAATAATTCCTGGGTCAAACCTTACACTCTTGTATTGAAATTTGGTGTCTATTTAATTTTTTTTTTACAATCTTGAATTAAAGAATTACTACCAAAGTGGGAAAAAGCTTGACTACTTTCCTTCGATATGCATACATATGTTGTGAGCATTGTCTTAAAGTTTTAAGTATGGCACAAACATCAGCTTGGGTCTTTTTGCTGCCTTTTGTACTGCGCCTCCTTCCCTGGAAGCCCGGGTTATGCTCCCAGTCTGTTCTCTGCAGTAACAGATGATCTTTTCTGCAGAAGAGACACAGGAACCCATGCATGTAGTCTCTGTCCTGCATGAGAAGTCCACAGACCCTTCCCTGCCTACCAGAAAGAGACAGCTTTTGGACTCCGCAGAGGCTGAGAGGAGGTGGCTGCTTAGAAGGCGGAGATCTATTCTGTTCCCAAATGGAGTCAAAGTTTGCCCCAATGAAAGCGTTACAGAGGCTGTGGCCAACCACGTGAAGTATTATAAAGCCCGAGGTAAGTGAACATCCAAATCCTTGGTCTCCTTTATGAAACTCAAACCATCACATTTATTGTGCACTTCTATAGTAAAAATGAGATCATTTAGATAGAAATGAACCGAATATTAGTGAGAAAAGGACTTAATCATATATAAATTGAGAGAAAAGTGTACATCGTTGTAAGAGAAAATAGAATTTTTTTGGAATATTTAAAAGCACTACTGTGTTACAGGATATATTAAATATAATTTATTAATTTTTCATTATGGTAATTTACCTTCTATACCCATAACACATTTAGAAGCAAAGACTCCCATGCTTTCCTACTTATTTTATAGGTGAAAATATAAAAGGTTTCTTGATTGTGTACTTTGGACATGCCATAGATTCATGCAGATTGTTTGATTAGGACACAAAAATTTTTATGTTTAAAAATGATGACCCCCCCTCTCTCAGTGGTCTCACCTTTTATCATATTTTTGATTAGGCAACATGATTCTTGGATTCATATCTTCTGCTGTGTGAATTCACACTATGTTTCTTACCTTTACTAACATTGCTTAATTGAACATTGTCTGTATACCTTAGACATCGGAAGGATTTTCAAAGTTTGCTTTTTATGTGTTCAACAGCCAATAAAAAGTGCCATTTAATGAATGCGATGTTAGCAAGCTAAATGTAGATCTTGTGGTGAAATGATTGCAGAATCAGGACTGTCCTCTTAAACATTCACTCATTTGTTCAACACATGTTTATTGAGCACTGACCATTTTCCCTGGCACTAGGTTGTGTGATTTCTTTCTCAGCTGCTACTTCATTATCTTGATTTTCTGTTCCTTGCCATTCTCTTCTACACTAAAGTTTTTAAAAATAAAAATTTAATATCAGGTAAAACATTTCATATATGTAATATTTTATGTTAATATAACATGGTACAGTGTATTAGCAGTTCCCTTATGAATATATTAGTCTTGATTGTATTTGAGGGCTATCACATGTTACTCAGGAATAGGCTTTTCTTTTACTTTTTTTCCCCTCAAGACAGAGTTTCTCTATGTAGCTCTGGCTATCCTGGAACTCACTTTGTAGACCAGGCTGGCCTTGAACTTAGAGATCCACCTGCCTCTGCCTCTCAAGTGCTGAGAATAAGGGTGTGTGCCACCATCCCTGACCTGGCTCTTTTTTTATTTTTTAAAAGGGGGTCCTAGACCTAGAAGTTTTATGTAGGACCCTAGGTGAAATTGCAAAGTGACTGAGGACACAGAGGACCGGAGAATGACAGTGGGTAATTATCATAAGCTTTCCGGGTGTCTGAAAAACTTTCTCCCAGAGTCCGGGGAAGGCGCTTACAAGCGGCGGGAATTCTAATTTTAGGAATATCAAATGAATCTACTTATCTGAGGGTATATCAGTAAATCTACGCACACTGTGCTCTTTCAGTCCATCACTTTATTGTTCCAAAGAAGCTTCAACTCTGCCTCTGATCTCTCTGCTGTTCTCTCTTTTTCTACTGCTTCTCTAAATCTACAGCTTCTTCTCAGCTCCCCTTTTTAGCTCCTCTCTTGCCTGACTATCCATGCATTTCTAACGGAAGACTCCTTGCAATCCTGAGGAAAGTTTCAAAACCCTCAAGGTCCTAGCACATTCCTAGAATAGATGATAAGGAGCAGAGCCATTACCATGGAAACACAAGGTTCCAAGGTCTCAGGACCAGAGGGAGGGGGTGCAGTGCCCAGTGCGACAAACTCTGAGACAGCTTTTTATCAGCAGACTTGGCAAGCGAAGAATTGGTAGACTTTCCTTAGGGGGTGTTTTGTGTTAGTAACCTTAGTGAGACACCTGCGACTCTGATTTTGTGCATGACTGTAAAGTTTTAAACTTATGATCTATTTACAAAGGCCTTTAGTCTAGTTTGAACTTGCTCTGAGGTAAAAATGAGCTAAATGTGTACAGTTTGTCTTAGACTGAGGAGAGATTATTATTTTCTGTGTTAGTCTGAGCAGAAGGAACAAAGCAGACTTTAAGTGTCTACAGTCTCGTGGGACAATGGATATGGCTATGAAGCATCTCCTAGTATATTTGCTGTATATCAAAATTATACAGATAAATGAAAAGTCATCTTCCTGATCATCCACAGATATATGTGCCCATAAGATAGAGATGTCATCATGAGATTACATACACATATTACATGAAGATGCATGGTAATGGGGAGATATCATAGTGTAATCGCATAAGAAGTTTACAACAAGAAACAGCCAATTCATTCAAAAGGCAGTAATTCCAAAACACCTGTGTAATGGTTTCTTCCACCAGAACCCTTGGCTCTGATAGGTTGACCTTTTGAACACTAGTTGTCCCCATGGCTGTTTGCCAGCAGTTCTCAATAGGTAATGTTTCAAGATGATTTACCTTGCCTGGATTTTAGCTTTAAATGGATCAGAATATCCAATTGTATTGGCTGTCCATTCCACAGTAAAGAGAAAGGGCCATCTGTTAAGGAATCTGTTTCTATTTCATGATTGTTTTGCTCTTATTTTTATAAAGTCAATAGACACTGCTCAAAAAGAAGCCAACAAAAGGAAAAATAAAGCATCCTTCAAATAATTAATTCAAAAATGCAGGTGTTATGAGTCGGGTTATTGAAAAGGAACCCTGAAAATATACATACAAGTAACGTTATACATACTAAATAATTGTACTTATGTATTTAGGATATACAATACACATATCTGTCTGTTTGTCTGTGTATAACAACAATGAATGAAAAAAAAAAGGCCATGAACTTGAAAGGAGGAAATGATGTAATTATATTGCACTCTCAAAAAATAAAAGAAATAGGCCAAGCGGTGGTGGCGCACGCCTTTAATCCCAGCACTTGGGAGGTAGAACCAGGTGAATCTCTGTGAGTTCGAGGCCAGACTGGTCTACAGAGTGAGATCCAGGACAGGCACCAAAACTGCACAGAGAAATCCTGTCTTGAAAAACCAAAAAAAAAAAAAAAAAAAAAAAAATTTAAAAATTAGAAGGAACAGGGATGTCAGAAAAATAAATGATTAACACAGCCAATAAAATGTTTGTTATTATGATCATGGTAGAAAATAATATTTTACCTCATATGCTTTTGAAAACTGAAGAAGGGTTGGGGATATGGCCCAGTGTTTAAGAATACAGACTGCTCTTTCAAAGGACCAGATTTTTTTTTTTTTTTTGTTTTTTTGTTTTTCGAGACAGGGTTTATCTGTGTAGCTTTGGTGCCTTTCCTGGATCTCACTCTGTAGAGTGTAGACCAGGCTGGCCTCAAACTCACAAAGATCCACCTGCCTCTGCCTCCCGAGTGCTGGTATTAAAGGTGTGCGCTGCCGCCGCCGCCGCCGCCACCACCACCACCACCACCACCACCACCACCACCACCACCACCAGGCCAAAGGACCAGATTTTGATTTCCAGTACTACATGGTGTCTCACAACCAACTGTAACTCTATTCCCAGGAGATCTGGTGCCCTCTTCTGGTCTCTCTGGACACTAGGCACACACAAGGTGCACAGACATCCATGCTGGGCTTTGATCTGGTTTGGGTCAGCACAGGTTTCATGCACGCTGCCATAACCACTGTGAGTCCCTATGGGCAGCTTCCCTGCTCTGCCTACAGGATAACGTCTCCTTGTAAGTCATTTTACCACCTCTGGCTCTCTATCCCTTCCATGATGATCCCTGAGCCTAGGGGGTTTGCAATGCATGTGGTCCATTTAGGCTAAGCCATCATTGCGGGCATTGCCACTGCCCTTGGTTACCCTCCAGAACTTGATGGTAACATCGATTATGAAGACACCCATGACTGAGTCATAGAACATGGCAAAATCAAGCTGGTACTGACCTAGAAGCTTCATCCCTTCCTGGCCAGCTTTCATAGTGCTGGGTGCTGCTATGCACACTTTCAGAAGAAACAAGGAACCATCAATCTTAGTAGCCACCATATGACAGACTTTCCCACACTACCCTGCTGTGTGAACTCTGTTCCCTTAGAACTTTGTTTACTCCTCTTGGAGGAATGCCTCTGCCTGCCCAAGGAATGCCACAGGCAAAATGTCCCTGTTCCTCAGCAGTTTAGCATGCTCAAGGGCCTCAGGCAAACAGCCCCCACTCAGCCATGAGACCGGTATCTGAGCACATCTGGTGATAGTGAGGAGAACAAGTCTGTGTGTTGTTCACTGTTTCTCCATTCTTGCTTTGAACTTCAAGCTATCTGGAATAAAAGCTGCACAGAATGCTAGTAAAGGCACTCTTGTGCAGCATAACCTGGAGTCCCCTGGTTCTGCTGAATCCTGAATTCTATTGCAATCCTTGGCAGTGGTCACTGGAGGATTGTGATAAATCTTATCTAACTGTAAACCCTGCAAGCTACAATAATGACTGGCCTGTAATGACATGTCCACTGGTGCAATAGTGGCCTGAACATCATGGGAGCAACCAACCACTTTCTAATGGACTTTAAGTCCCACTCCACAAGATGAAACCCATAGCTGGCACCATTATAAGACCAAGAACCTATAGGGAGAATCTTCGACTATTATGCTACTCAATGGGCACAGTGATAAACCAACTCCTAATGACCTACCATGATACTAATAGATACCATCTCTCAACCCTCATCCGACAAGCTTCTATTTGGAGTAGATGTTGATTACCCAGAGACCCACAACTGACAAGGGGCAGAGAATAAGATACTGAAGATTTCCAAGATAAATTTTATTCAAGTAAAGAATCTACAGGATGGAAGACAATCTTTGCTAGTTATATATCTAACAGGATTAAGATCTAAAATACATAAAAACTCAAAACTTCAAACAAGAAATCAAATAACTCAGCTGGGCAAAGTAGTACTGTCTCTAATCCCAGCAGTTAGGAGGCAGAGGCCGGTAACTCTCTATAATTTGTGTCCCAGGTACTGGGGTTACTGTCATGGGTCATTAAGCACAGTGAACTTCTGTTTTGTTATCATTGGAATGGAAGTGATATTAGTAAGAATAGTATCTCTTAAGGGTCTTAGTAAACACTGAAACCTGTAGGGGCTCTGAAGATCCTAAGAAAGCAAAAGGATTGCTGATTGAATGGGAGGAGTGTATTGCTAATATTTTGTTTAATGTCTAGATCTTGTACATGTTTTATGAGATAAATTCACATAATGAGAAAATTTTCACATGAAACCAGGAAGTATGAGTCCTATAGATTTTTTCTTGTATACATTGTTTTGGCAATCCTGAGTTCCTCATAGTAAAAATGAATTTTACAATCAGCTTGTTAATATATACAAAGACGTTAACTGTTATTCTGATAGGATTATATTAATTGTGTAGTAGGTTTGGGGACATTATTGTCTTAACGGTGTTAAGTATTCTAATCCATGAATGGGAAGTTTTTGCTATTTCATTTAAAAATTTCTCAGCCGGGCGGTGGTGGCGCACGCCTTTAATCCCAGCACTCGGGAGGCAGAGCCAGGTGAATCTCTGTGAGTTCGAGGCCAGCCTGGACTACCAAGTGAGTTCCAGGAAAGGTGCAAAGCTACACTGAGAAACCCTGTCTCGACAAACCAAAAAAAAAAAAAAAAAAAAAAAAAAATAATTAGGCCGGGCGGTGGTGGCGCACGCCTTTAATCCCAGCACTCGGAAGGCAGAGGCAGGCGGATCTCTGTGAGTTCGAGGCCAGCCTGGGCTACCAAGTGAGTTCCAGGACAGGCGCAAAGCTACACAGAGAAACCCTGTCTCGAAAAACCAAAAAAAAAAAAAAAAAAAAAAAAAATTTCTCATTCAATTATTTTGTTTTGGTTTTCAAATATAATTTTTATACCTCTTGTGCTAGTTAATTTTTATCAGCTTTACACAAACTAGAGACACCTGGGAAGAAGGAACCTCAGTTGAGGAATTGCCTCCATCTGATTTTTTAGCCTGTAGGCAAGTATGTGGGGCATTTTCTTGAGTAATGATCCACGTGGGAGGATCCAGGTGGTCCTGGGTTGTTTAAGAAAACAAACTGAGTATATCGTGGAAGCAAACAAGCCCGGAAGCATCATTCTTTCATCGTTCCTGGCTCTGCTCGTGGGTAGGTTCCTGCCCTGACTTCCCTCAGTGAGGAGCTGTGATAGGGATCATCAAAGCCTTTCCTCTCCATATTGCTTTTGGTCATGGTGTTTATGACAGTCACAGAGACCAAGCTAGTGTCTTTCTTTTGTTAGATTTATTCCTGTGTATTTTGCTTTCAGTAATGCGCTTTTTTTTTGGTGAATGGAGTTGTTTTATGTATAATTTTAATTACTCTATGTTCAGTACATAGACAGACATATAACTGATTTTGTATGTGTGCCTTGTATTCTGAAACCTAGTTGTAATTACTGATTAGTTCCATCATCTTAAAGTGGCTTCCTTAGGACTTCCGGTACACAGCTCTTAAGTTTTACTTCTTTCCTGTTTAGATGCCTGTCTGTCCTTTTCTTGTTGTGCACAGCAGCTGACTCAGTTTCCTTTTCAACTCTTGTTGGATTTTCTTGAGCAAATGTGTCTTCATTCGTTGTGTGGCCCCAGGACCTTGCCCAGAGACTGTCAACAGTTGTCTTTAAAGTGACTTTGGACCCTTTGAATTGGAGAGTGGATTTAAATAGTTCTATGGTTTCTGATGCTAGGCACAAAACTCTGGGTATTGCATTTCAATAGATTCTGAGGCATGAAATATTAAGAGAATAAATTTCCTTTTGACTTAACTGTATGGCCATTTCCCCCCTTCGTTTTACATCAGTGAGTACTTGGATTGTTTTAATTTTTAAGTTATGTTGAATAAAGCTGCATAGGCATTGAGCATAGTGCTTTCTGTGGTGATGTATATGTTCATACCACCATCCCTCCACCCATGAGGTACTGAAACTTGAGTATTGACCCAATGTCAATTTTTCCTCTCTGAAGGGTACAGTGCTCACAGTGATGCAAAAGCAACAAGTATATTAATGGCCCCCTTCAGATTTGATGCTTTGGGATGGTTGGCTGGTACATTTAATTAGTTTTTATTTTCACACAGCAAAGTTTTACAAATATCATATAATTAAAAAAATTGTGTGTGTGTGTGTGTGTGTGTGTGTGTGTGTGTGTGTGTGTGGGTGCATGCAGTGTCCAGAAGAGGGTGTTTGATCCCAGAGCTGGAGTTCCAGGCAGTTGTGAGCTGCCAGATATGGGTGCTGGGAATAGTACTCAGGGCCTCTAAGAACAGCAAGTAATCTTTTTAGAAAATGTTTATATATGTACAAGCTGTTTTTTTTTTTTTTGCCTGTATACACATAGACAATGTGTGTCTAGTGCACCTAGAGACCAGAAAAAGGCACTGTTGTTGTTTTTCTTTTCTCTTTTGCTTTTTTTTAAAGGTGGAATTCTGTTCTTCAGAGAAGCTGACTAGCAAGTAGCTCCCCTCCTCTCCTTGCTCACGTCCTCCAAAAAGCCCTTGTGCTTCTCCTCGCCCCTCCTTAAAAATCCTTCTCCCCCTGGCTCCTCCCTACCACTTCCTGTCAGCTAGTTGCTGGCTCAGCCTCCTGATTGCAGGTGAATTTTATTTAATCAAGCACATCTTTGCATCATTAAACGTGTTCCAGAGCATAAACAAAAGTAAACACCTTGAAATCATATTCTACAACAAGGCACTGGATGCCCTGGAAGTGTAGTTAAGTGTGGCCGTGGGTACCATGTGGATACTGGGAACTGAATAATCTTCTTCTGCAAGAGCAGCCAGTGCTCTTAACAGCTAAGCTGTCTCCAGCCTCCTGAATATAACTTTTCTTTATAGTTTAAAATACGTTTCTAAAATCAATAGAGGTTATTTTTAGAGGAGTTATAGGATCAGAGAAAAATTGAGCAGGATATCCGTAAAGTTAGCACAAACTTCCTTAAACTCCTAGCATTAACATCGTATATTAATACAGTACATTTGCTACAGTTGATATGCCAACATTGGGGCATTACTAACGAGTTCATAGTTTACATTGGAGTTCACTGCGGTGTGTATTTATTGGGCTTTGGTAAATGTATGATGATGTTTACCATCTATTACAGTGTTATTTAGAACAACTCCACCTATTCATTTCCCTTCTTCCCAACCTCTGAGAAACACTCATCTTTTTACAATCCTCATACTTTTGTCTTTCCCAGAATTTTATTGGAAACATACAGCTTGGTTTTGTTGATTTGGCAATATGCATATAAATTGGCATATTGTATTTATAGTATGCATAGTTTTAATGCTTTGAAAGCTCTTAAATAATAATTGAATACTATTCCATTGTGTGGGTTTGTCAGAGTTCATTTTCCATTCATCTGTTGAAGGCCATCTTTATTACCTCCAGGCTTTGGCATGTATGAATAAAGCCATTTCAAACAGTTTTGTGCAAGTTCTTGCACGATCATACATTTTTTCTTTGCTTGTGTAGATGCCAAGGAGTGCACCTGAACTATTGGTTTCCTTTTTCTGTATATAAATGAATGACTATTATCTCTTGTTTTCAGATATGAGCTGTAGTTGCTGGAGGGTGACAACTCAAAGTGAACATTCTCTCCCTGGTTTACAGAGTGTCCTCAACGTAGAAGTCTTGAGGAGTTCCAAATGCTCCTTTTTAAATGTCTGATAAGTTTTCGAAAGAGTAGATCCCATTCATTTGCATTTCTGCATTTTGCCCAAAAATCCTCCCAGCTCTTTTAAAATAGCTCTCTCTCTCTCTCTCTCTCTCTCTCTCTCTCTCTCTCTCTCTCTCTCTCTCTCTCTCTCTCTCACCTATCTATCTATCTATCTCTCTCTTAAAGAAACTTTTATTTAGTCTTTGAGAACTTCATACAATGTACCTTGACCCTATTATTCCTCCTCAACTCCTCCCAGATCCTCTCCCTCCTCCCAACTTACCCAATTTCCTATTTTCTCTCTCTTAAAAAACAAACCCCAAACCCCTCAAGTTCACTACCCCTGGCCATGAGGCCTGTTCTGGAATGTGGTTGATATAGCAGATGTCACGATGTTGAAGAAAACTGACTTCCCTCACATCCCTGCAGCTAGAAGCTCGACTTAGCTCCGATCTCCCCTCTCTAGGCTGGTGCTTATCTGGCCTGTGCTTGTGCAAGTCTTGTGCATATTGTTACAGCCTGTGAGGTCCTATGTGCATCCATCGTGTCTGTGCATATTGTTACAGCCTGTGAGGTCCTATGTGCATCCATCGTGTCTGTGCATATTGTTACAGCCTGTGAGGTCATATGTGCATCCATTGTGTCTGGAAAACAGATTCCTTGAGGTCATCCACCTCTTCCGGCTTTCACAATCTTTCTGTCCCCTCTTCTGCATAGTTCCGCACACCTCGAGGGGACGAATGTGACATAGACATCCCATAAGGCTGAGTGTTGTGATGTCTCTTATTCTCTGCATGTTGACCAGTTGTGTGTCTCTGTTTTATTATCTCTTGCAAGAAGAAGCTTGTAGCTAGAGTATTCCTGCCGGGCCCACAGTCAGGACAAATCTCTCTCACCTATCAGTCCCACAGCCGCTCAGACCCGACCAAGTAAACACAGAGACTTATATTGGTTACAAACTGTATGGCCATGGCAGGCTTCTTGCTAACTGTTCTTACAGCTTAAATTAATCCATTTCTATTAATCTATACCTTGCCACGTGGCTCGTGGCTTACCGGCATCTTCACATGCTGTTTGTCATCGTGGCGGCTGGCAGTGTCTCTCTGACTCAGCCTTCCACTTCCCAGCTTTATTCTCCTCCTTGTCCCGCCTATATTTCCTGCCTGGCCACTGGCCAATCAGTGATTTATTTATTGACCAATCAGCAACACACTTGACATACAGACCATCCCACAGCAGAAGCTCCTCTGATGAGAGCTGATCTATGGGTACAGCATTAAGTCATTAAGAGTCATTTTACTGCTGTGTCCAAAAACATCATTATCCTTTGAAAAGCTGAGAAACTGTCTTTTGAAGTATTGATTTCAGTAAAACAACAACAACAGAAACTTAATTACAGTGTCTATTAATAAAACAGATTCAACACAATATATTAAATCTAAGTTCCATTTTCATGGGATACAAACATGGAATTAAAGAAAAAGTCAACAAGGAACAAATTTATTAAGAGGTGAGTTAATGCCCCCTATAAAGGAATAGTTGAGAAGTACAATGTTCTTTTTTCAGAACTGAAAAGTTTGAACAGGATGTTTTTAACTGAACACCATTCTCATGACCCTCCAGAAAGGATGGTATGGCTGAAAGTGTCTCAGAGGAATGAGAGTGAATTGTTCCATGATCATCATGAGAACTACAGAGCATGTTATCTTTTTCTAAACACATCTCTCTCTACTTCCAGTGTGCCAGGAAGCCATCTGGGAAGGCTTCAGGACGTTTTGGGATCGACTTCCTGGCCGTGAGGAATATCGTTACTGGATGGACTTATGTGAGGATGGAATCACAAGTGTATTTGAAATGGGCACACGTTTTAGTCAGTCTATGGAACATAGAAACTTAATCATGAAGGTAAGTGTTGCAAGGAGAGAAGGAATTGTTACATTGCTGTGGGCATAATTGTGCATGGCCAAAGGCTAAAGGAAGAGAAAATGACTTCATTGAAGGTTACTAAGTGAACTGCCCTAGGGTATAACTTAGTCTTCTATCCCTAGCTCAGGCCTTTCATAATGAACACTGCTAATCCAGAAACAGCCTCAACCTTGTTTATAGATGTAAATGTATCAAAATAATATTATGCAAAAATCTAAAGATTAGGCTCTGTGTGAGTTAAATATTATTGCCAGATTCATTTATATATTTGTTCTGGATCCTAGTCATTCTAATTAAGTTAGAGGATATAGTCCATTTAGCACATTTAGTGAAGTATAAATGTGGTTTCAACTCAAGATTTGTGTGTGTATATGTACATGGACACACATGTACGTGCACATGTGTGCCATGGCATACATATGAAGGTCAGAGTTCAACTTTTTGGAAGTCAATTTTCTCCTTTCATCTTGTTTTTGAGGCAAAGTCTCTCTTTTAATTTTTGCGTCTGCACAAACTATGTGAGCTTCCAGCTGATTCTCCTGTTTCTGTCTCCCATCCTGACTTAGGAACGGTGGGGTTATGGATGCATACCACTGTATGTGGCTTTTTATTTTTATTTTAAATCTTTTTTTTCATTTTATGTACCAACCACAGTTCTCCCTCCTTCCCTTCTTCCCGCTCCCCGCCCCCACACCACCCTTCCCACTCCCCATCTACTCCTCAGAGACAGTAGGCCTCCCATGGGGAGTCAACAAAGTCTGGCATATCAAATTGAGGCAGGACCAAGTACTGCCCCCCTGCATCAAGGCTGAGCAAGGTATCCCTCCGTAGGGAATGGGCTCCAAAAAGCCAGTTCATGCACCAGTGATAAGTCTTGGTCCCACTGCCCCATCAACTGCCCAAGGTATATGACTTTTTAAGCATGAGTTCTGTATTAGTCAGGGTTCTCTACAGGAACAGAACTGCTAGAATGGATCTATATTTTAAAAGAGGATTTATTGGAGTGGCCTACAGGCTGTGGTCTGGCTAGTCCAACAATGGTTGTCTCCCATCAGAAAGTCCAGGAATCCCATAGTTGTTCAGTCCACAACGCCGGATGTCTCAGCTGGTCTCTGTGTTGGTATCCCAAAGAAATAGTTTCTAAAACCAGTGAAAGGACGCTTCAGCAGAAGGATGGATGAAGTTGCCATCAAGGGTGAGGGCAAACAGGCAAAAAACAAGCGCTTCTGTCTTCCATGTCCTTTTACATGGGCTGTCACCACAGGGTATGGTCCTGAGTTAGGGTGGTTCTTACCACCTGAAGTTTTTCTAATCAAGAAAAATCCCTCACAGGTTTGCCTGGCTGCTTGAGTTTTAATTAATTCTAGACGTAGCCAACTTGACAACCAGGCTTAGCTATCATAGGTTCCAAGGCCATCAGGTCATCGGGCTTGCGTGACACACGCTTTTACCTGTTGAGCTGTCTTGCCAGTCATATTTGCTATTTTTTCACTATCATGGTATCAAAAATACATAATAGATGTTTGCTGAAATAAAAGTATAAAAGGTAATAGCCACGTGTCTTTTTTCTACTCCCTGCAGTCTCTAAAGTTTATGAATATCATGTTCAAGTACTGGCTGCAAGTATCATATACTGAAAATAATTGTTGCGTGAATAGCTAAAACCACTTGTTTAAGTAGGTCTGAAAAGTAATTATTAAATGAATGGCACTGAATTATTTTTATTTGATTCTTATAAAATAAGATAGTGTATCTAAAAGAAATGAAATGTTTTATCACATTCTTTCTATTTTTAAACTTCTAGTAAAGATGACATAGTGCTATTTTCTTTTAACATTTGGTCCTACAATAGTGATCTCATTAAGTGGGAGAAAGTTGGGTAGAGGAATAGTTTACTAAACATGGGTAGACCGAAGACATTTTATAGGGTTATAAACATTTTGAAGATGTGCAGATTTTGTATGTGTTTAAAGTTTACTCATCTCTTTATCATGGTGTGTCACAGTTCAAGTCAAGACACTGCATTAGCCTTTTCTCTATCATATTTTAAACTGCTCCATTTTAGCAACTATGAAAATAGATACTATATCATCCAGTGCCTACCATATTTTATATCTAATAAACAGCAGCCTTACAAGATGTTCTCCATTTTGAAAATAAAGATAATAAATAAACTGCTTACCCTTTATTACAAAATAAATTGTGATGGATCTTAAAATCCAGATCCAGTTTTTTACTAAAATTTATATTTTTGCATATGGATATTGCTCAGCAACACAGAGCTTGGTGGCATGTGCAAGGGCCTGTATTTGATCAGCAGCACTGCAAACACAAAACACAACTCTCAAGGCATGTTTTCCTCCTGTGCTGGGAGCTGCCTTTCCAGTCATTACTGATTTTAAAAAAAATTCCACAAAGAAAAGAATCATGTATTCAAATTTCTATCAGCATTGTGTATTTCAAATTGTGTCTACAATATTGGATCAGCTATTAAAGCAAAAAATACACACAAGGAGTGATTAACTTAATAACAGAGTTTTGTGATGTTGCATTAAAATGTGTTCCTTACAAGTGGGACTTTAGTTTTAACTTGAAAGTCTAGGGGATAAGCTTTAATGATTATTTACAAGTTATAGATTAAACAGGCGATGTGTTGTCTGGCTTGAGTCTAAAGTGATAAATATGAATTGACGGAGAAGGAGAGGATGGACAAGGCAGATACGGGGAATAACATGAACTGTATTTGTAGGGAGTGGTTTGGACCAGTGTACTAGAGGGATAGGCTAGAATTGACAGGTCAGACAGGAGAAGGGGAGAGTGTTAAGAGGCTTGGATTTAGCTTTGTGGGTGACGGGAAACTTCAGGGTTGTAAGGGGATAAGACAAAGGAACTGGCTTAAAAGCTTGGAATTAAAAATCCACAATCTATCTGTCTATCTATCTATCTGTCTGTCTGTCCGTCCGTCCGTCCGTCTGTCCGTCTGTCTGTCTGTCTGTCTGTCTATCTATCTGTCTATCTATAGTGAGAGTGAGAGAAAGAGAGAGGGAAGGGAGTCTATGGTACTTTTGTGGAGGACAGAGGAAAACCTGTGGCAGTCAATTCTCTCCTTCCACTATGTGGGCTGCCAGGATTGGACTCAATCATCAGGCTTGGCAGGAAGTGCCTTTACCTGCTAAGCCATCTCCCTGGCCCAGTTTTGAACTCTTAAAGGTCATCTGGTTGTACACACATAGGAAGGGTTACAGAGAATCAATTGACAGAGAGATTAGGTAGGAAGCCACTGAGGTGCCTAACCAGACCATGGGACAGAGAATGGGAACATGATGGACAAAAATAAGAAACAGGATTTGTGGGGGCTCTTGTAGTTGGTATTTTCTTTTGGCCACCAACCAGTTCCCAGATAAAGACATGGAGACTTATTATTAATTACAAATGCTCAGCCTTATCTTATGCTTGTCCCACTAGCTCTTTTAACTTAATTTAAACTTTTCTTGCTTCCTCTGTGTCTGGCAGACTGGATCCTGGGGTCTCTATGGCATTTCTTTTTCTCTCCCCCCCCCGACCCTCCCCCGCCCCCCCCCGGCCGACCGCTAGCCTAAATTCTTCCTCCTACTTACTCTCCTTGCTCGAAAGTCCCACCTATACCTCCTCCCTTGCTATTGGCTGTTCAACTTTTTATTAGACCAATTAGGTGCCTTAGGCAGGCAAGGTATAACAACAACACATAATTAAACAAATGCAGCACATCTTTACATAGTTAAACAAATATTCCACAACAAGCTCTGGCAGATTGGACGGGAATAGGATAGGATAATAGTGCTTGGAAGCCTCCTGGTTCCTAGCGGGAGTCAATAAGATCAGGGACTCAGGCAGGAAAGCTGCTGTGCCCTTTGTAGATAAGGCAAGAAGAGTAGTTTCAATTTTGAAACGTTCACTTTTACTGCTCATGAAAAATGTGGATTGTTTGATATTTTCATATGAAGTGAAGGAGGGTGGTCTGGGTTTTTAATTAGAGAAATATTCACCAGGTTTGAGGTAGGTAACTGAAGGTATGAAGGTGACAGATTACTTAGGGAGGGACCACAGAGGCAGAAAAGCAGCAAATTATTTAATGATATCTCAGAGTGATTTAGGTAATTTCCTTTCCATTCAACAGATGAGAAAACCGATGCCTGGCACCAGAAAGGACGTGGGGTTTGAGATTGTAACTAGGGAGGAGGAATGGGGACTTGAAACTAGACCTTCCGAGTTCACCTTAGTCTTCTGTACATTCTTTTGTTTGTTTTTGAAATGAGAGCACACAGGAAGAGCAGGGCACACAAGCAGATGAAGAATGCTAGGATGCTGGCAGTGATAGAACAGACTTGGCATCGTTAGTACCTGCTTTCATGATTTGCTTGTCCTTAGAGAACAGTGGCCTAACTTTTGCCATGTCAGGGCATTGGTGACCTCTGGTCAGTAAGTTTTATGTGCCGTATAATCACCGTGATTAACTCAGTCGTTGCGTCTTTCTTTTCTTCAGAAACTGACTTACACAAAGGAAGCTGCAAGCAGGTATGTTTTTCCTCCAAATTTGACAACCTAGGTGTGCCATACAAATGCCAGTACTTACCCCGGTGACTCTTTTCTATGTCCTTTCAGATCCTGCAAGGACGAGGCCTGTGGGTAAGTCCCGAATACTGTTCCTCTTGAGGCCATCTCTCTTTCCAGAACACTGCCATAGCCACTGTGTTGACTCACTGTCTGACCTTACAGACGGTAGGAAGTCAGCCTTATGGAGAATGACCTGCTCTTACTGAGGTTAAGGCTAACAATAAAATTGAAAAGATTTATCTCAGGGAGGGTTAGTTTGTTAAGTCACAGGTAGTTGTTTGGATTATTTTCTTGGCTTTATGATTATGGTCTTGAAAAAAAAATAGCACATCCTAGATTAATCTGTCAGTATGCTTCTTGGTCAGCCATTTGGCACAGGCCAGGATGACTTCTGGCTTCTAAACGATAGTAATATAAAGCAGATTTCAAAAGGTGAGGAACAATGACTAAAGTTTGAATTCCACTCATCTTCAGAATATCAATAGTATATCAACACATGGGAGACTACATAGGAAATCACCAGTAGATTGAAAAGTTAACTAGACAAGCCAGTATCCAGACATCCAGCTTCCATGACGAAGTCAAGACATAGTTGGAGTATTCACACAGGAGCTTTTGAATAGAGCACAAGCAGGCAGGAAGAGAGTGAACTCTGTGGCCTTGATCATTCATATGTCTCATGATGCCACTGAGACTGTTAAGATTTGAGATTGGGCATCTTCTTGGATGCGGGGTCATAGAGTCTCTTTGGCTTGCCTACAGAGTTCAGAAGTTCTTTGTGACTGCTATTGCAACATTGACTGACTACGCTGGCAGGTCCTACCAGTCCTAATGATGAGCAGTATCCAGAGAGAGCTGTGTGGTTGGGTAATGGGCACAGATCTGAGTAAGGACTTGAAATGATGGTGAACACGGAGGGACTAGGCTAGTCCTGAACTCTGCAGCCCAGCTCTTTCGGTGTTCTCTGAGATGCTTGTTCCCTTCTTATGGGGTCTAAGAATTTCCTAAGCACTGCAAGGCAGGGGTAACAGGAGGAGATGAATCAGGGGTCCTCTGTGCTGACCTCCGAGAATCTGTTTTGATGATGAGGTGTTCCACACTGTGCTGGTGAAGGGCAGGATTTTCATTGTTGCCTGAGAATTTGCTGCACTGGTTGGTATTGGTTCTTTGTTCTCAGCCATAAGACCTTGTTTATTCAGGAGGCTTTCAGGTGATAGTCATCTTGGTGTGATAGCTTTGAAATGTGGCTGGGATGTGAGAATTTGAGAAGAACTTTAGGTTGTTCTGATGAGTGGCTGAGGTTGAGAACAGTGGCTCTCAGCATTGTGTGTGTGTGTGTGTGTGTGTGTGTGTGTGTGTGTTCACGTGTGTGTTTCTAGTGAGCAGATAGCTTTAAAAAAGGCACACATGCAAGAACAAGGCATCACTCCTGTTCCAGACCCAAGGTTGGAGTGTGTCTAGAAACTATCAAAAGGACTGCTATAGGCTAGCATGTTTATTCCGAATGTAAAGGCCATCAGTGTTTAGGTATTGACCTGGAATCTTGTCTCATGTTCTTTTTTAATTTTAAAATGTATTCATTGAGAGCTTCCTCCTGGATGAGATGTTTTAATCATATCCACTCTCCTTCCTCCCTAACCCCTTGTCTAATGTCTTAAGCGGTCGAACAACTTACAGCAGGTTACAGATTTGGGTTTTCTAGGCATAAGTGAAAGATTATCTTTAAAAAATTAAAAAAATATTTTCATAGGGAAACATCATTTGTTTCCTTCTGATAAGCATATCCTTCTGATGAACACCGTATCACGGTATATGTTTTTACTTTACTTTTTTCTTCCTGTGAGTAAGTCCTGAGCAATGTTCTCTATTTGTGAAACTTTGGTCCTAATGATAGAGCCGGAGAAACCACATCCTTCTTCACATCCACCGTCCACTGGACTCAGAGTGCCTCACTCCTCTTCATGTTGTTGCCCAGTGTTCATTCGTTCTCTCTCTCTCTCTCTCTCTCTCTCTCTCTCTCTCTCTCTCTCTCTCTCTCTCTCCCTCTCTCCCTCTCTCCCTCTCTCCCTCTTTTTTATTTTTAATTTTAAAGTAATATGCCCTTTATTTATACAAATATTAGAAAATTGACTCTTTGAGAATTGCATCGATGTATCCTGTACACTATGTCGCTTGGTCATAGCCACTTCCCACGTCCCCCTCCAGCACACCCCTTTCGAGATTCTTGTTCTTTTCTTTCCTGCTGCCCAGTTAGTGTCACCCTTATGCACATGGATGTGTGGTCTTCTGCAGGAGCATGGGCAGCTACTGATGGCCACACCCCCAAAGAAAACAGATATCCCTCTCCCAGCTGCCGCCATCACTCTTACTTTTTATTCTCCTTCTCTTCTGTTTCCAGTGATCTCTTTCTCTGCCTGTTCTCTCCTGTTTCCCCAATTCCTACGACCAATAAGCTCTTCTTTCAGTGCCAAGTTTGCTGCTGGGTCTCTGCCCCTCACTGATCCGCTGGCTATACTCTGTCCAAATAGCTTTCAGAATAGAATATTGGACCACGTCCCTCTCCTCTTGCAAGACAAGTGACTAGCTTCTTGTTGCCCTTAAAAGATCAAGATCATTATCTATCCTATTTTGTTAAGTCCAAAATGTATCTAATTCACTTTCTATCCTAATTAATCTTCAACTATAACTAACTAACCTTCAACTATAACTAACTAATCTTCAACTCCCTCAGAGACCCAAGAAGGAAATAATATTAGCTAACAAAAATAAAAACAGAAAGTGCATGCAAGCAACTTCCAAAAAATTTGTGAGTTGACAGAAACAGCCAGCTGCCTGGACAGTCACCTGAGGTTTCTCCACAGTGTTGGGGCATCATCTTCAGCCTATAGGCTTAGCATATCTGACAGACTCATTTGTGAAGTAGGATGTACACAAGGTCGACAGTTCAACCTCACATTGGGTGAGAGCAGTCCATGTACCAGAAACACCTGAATTCCACTAGTGTCATGTCATGATTCAGGATTTTAAATTCTGGAAATTGTTGTTGATTTTTTAATTCAGCTGTCCATTCTTGGCTGTGTATATATGGCTTCATCTTAACATCCCGTTCTTCTCCACATCCCTCTGTCAAATGCCAGTTTACTATTGCGAGGCGTGAGCTTATTTTCTCTGAATTTGTCAAATACAAATGGACTAGACATTGTTTAGACATTTATTACTTGTATATATTGTATATAGTCATTGTACTTTTGTATATAGTTTTTCTTTTGTTAGTTATAACCTTTTTCTTTTTTTTCCTTTTTATTAAAATAGAAAAGGGGGAAAAAAAAAAAAGAATGGAAAAGAAAGCAGTGTCTTAGAACAATGGCTTCAAGTATCAGTAATCAGCAGTTTATTGAAGAAGAAAAGCATGCAGAGGGAGGGTGGAAGTTAGGCCCAGCAACTCGCCACTCTTAACTGGATAGAACAGGTTTGGTTCTGTCTGTAGAATTAATTAAGCTTCCCTACCTAGAATAGGTCTTAATTTTAGATAGACATACAACCTGCAAACTGAATTTCAAATACTTTTCCTACTGTACTAGAGAAAAGAAGGTAATAACCAAATATTTGGAAAAGTTTGTAAAATTTTGAGCTTCTTGGGGAGAAAAATATTTTCATATAGTGCGTAATAACCTATCATATTATGTGATATGCAAAATGTCTTTTGATGGTGATATTTATATATGATAACAGGTATCAATAAAAACAAGGAATTGATACACAGAAAAAAAAAAAAAAAAAAAAAAAAAAAAAAAAAGATCAAGATCAAGCTGGCTCCCATGGTCCTTCATAAGCAGGCCTGTGCTTAACTCTCCAGGTCAAACTGTTTCTCCAAGTTATGAGCATTTGCTATATTTAAAAATAAATTATACAAAGAAACAGAGTTTAAATAACTCCAGACAACCCAGCTGAGCATGGAGTGCATTCAGGATTTAGACTCACACCCATCTGACTCTCAAGAATCAGATTGTACGCCGGGCGGCGGTGGCTCACGCCTTTAATCCCAGCACTCGGGAGGCAGAGGCAGGCGGATCTCTGTGAGTTCGAGGCCAGCCTGGTCTACAGAGCGAGATCCAGGACAGGCAACAAAACTACACAGAGAAACTCTGTCTTGAAAAACAAACAAACAAACAAACAAATCAGATTGTAATCTCTGGTGAAATTATCTGTGCTGTGTAAAGTATTTATTCCACCATTTAATTGTCACAGCAGCAACACAAACTGGGTGTGACTAAAGCACCCTCACATGAGCCTAAGTAGGAAGAAAGTATTTCAGGAAACACCCAAAGCCCAGCTCTCCCCGTGTAACCCACCAGGCAACCTTTAGCAGCTGCCTGTGGGATGTCTGCAAGAGAGTGAGAAATGTCTGCCTTGTTTCTACAGCCCTCGTAGACAATCCTCTGGAGGGAAGAGGCTTTGATTTACAAGTTCTAGGCTCTTCATGACCCAGCACCCCAACATGTGCAGCATCTATTAATTTTGTTTAAGCAACCATATCAAAATCAATATGTATTTGTGCTGTGCTGTGTGTGTGTGTGTGTGTGTGTGTGTGTATGTTAATATATCCATACATGCACACAGAGAAAGGAAGATGAATTAACTCACCAGGGTGACTTTCATTATATTTTCTTAATTCTGCATTGTGATGTGGTCAAGCTGCGCACACCATGTATTTTGCAAAGACCAGGGTTTCTACATTAAATAATCATGGATATCATAACACACATTATATCTCAGTTTGGTTCTGTGTCACTATGCTCTAGAGATGACATAATATTCCCCCAGCTACATTCAATGAGGAATAATATAGATTTGTTTTTTGTTTTTACTGGGAGGAGATTCTTCTTTCTTTTCTTTTACCGCACACTAAGAAACCCCTGAAGATAGCGCCTTAAGGATGGATGGGACAAGGAGGAAGTGAGTAAAAGCCTGTGAGTTGGCTGACATGGAATCGGTTTTCTTTGGAGCTGGCCTGGCTTGATCGCCTCAGTCTGTTGCTTGTGTTCTCTGACTGCAGACTCAAACTGTCCCATCCTGTGTGTGCCAGCTAGAAACAAACACCCCCATTCTCTCCTTCACAGTCCCAAGTCCCAAGAAAAGTTTTGAACAGAAGGACAAAGAATGATTCTGTCTGTATGAAGAGAGATTCCATATGATAAGACAGCCTGTAATGCAGCCCATGAGGGACTACAATGGCATTGCACATGTTAGCACACACATTGGTCTCCTGTGTTGATCAGTTCAGTCTGACTTTGGTGAATTCCCCTCCCACATTATTATTATAATAATTAATAATTATTAATCAATTACTATTTCTGTCTGTGGCATGAAGGTATTGCCTATGGGCAACTGATGGACCTGTTCAGGTTTGCTTATGCTAATATATGTTCTAAATGCAATCGAACCTCACTTTATTTTTTCCCTCACATACGGCAACCCAAGATGCCTCTTGATGTTTTGTTATTACCGAGGCCATCCTGTACTTATCTAAATCACCTGTCTGGATGCCTGGAGTTCAGGTTCTCAATGTGATTGTGTTGAGCAAACAGACCCTTCTGTGATGCTGTAAATGCTCTTAATTGTCTTGTGCAGTGTGACAGCCGTTAGCCACTGCAGGTGAGCACTGAATACCTGGAGTGTAGCTGCTGTGGATAAGGAACTAAGTTTCTAGCTGTTTAATTTCAATTAATCTAAATACTGAATGAGTGCAAGGCTTCTATACTGACAATACATTCTAGAGGATTAAGGGGTGGTGACAGACAAAGTAGGCAGATAAGATAGTTTCACATAATTTTACCCAAAGAAAAAGAAAATGGGGGATGAGCTACAACTAGGAAGGTTCTTTATATAGGGTGGCTATGTTGGTGAGGCATCAATAAATACAAAAATAGATAAATTATGAAGTTATATTTTTTTGACTTTACAACTTGTATGTTGGCTTGGGAACCCTTATTTGGTGATCTAAGGAATTCCTTTGGGAACCTGTCTTAGCTAGGGTTTCTGTTGCTGTGAAGAGACACCATGAGCATGGCAACTCTTAGAAAACATTTGATGGGGTGGCTTACAGTTGCAGAGGTTTCATCCATTATCATCATGGCAGGACATGGTGGCATGTAGGCAGACACGGTTCTGGAGAAGGAGCTAAGAGTTCTACATCTTGATCCACAGGCAATAGGAGGTGAACTGTCTACCACACTGGGTGTAGCTTGAGCAAAGGAGACCTCAAAGCCCACCCCCATAGTGACACTTCCTCCTACAAGGCCACACCCACTCCAACAGAGCTATACCTCCTAATAGTGCCACTCCCTTTGGGGACCATTTTCTTTCAAATCACCAGAGAATCCAAGTTCCAAATTTTATACTTCCCAGGTTTCTGTAGTTTTTAATAGCTGCATTTTATTTCCTCTTAGGCATGAGTCATCATCTCCAGTTCCTGTTAGTGATACCTCAACACTGGCAGGTATGCTTTTTGCCTTCATTAACTTTTATTTCCTAGTTATTGAAGACTTAAGACAACTTTTCAAAGAAGTATAGGTTTTCAGCTCACATGGAAAAAATATCGTTTCTTTTTCTATTTGCATATTGTCCAAGAAAAAGAATTCTTTTTCACTTGGTTCATGATATTATACCATGAGTACTTTAAAAGTCAGAATGTAGCTTAAAACATGATTCTGACACATCCTGGTATGTAGAATATTCCTTTGAGCTCTGTATTTTTTAAATTTAAAAGCGTTTCATTATTGTTTTTAATTTAGATTTTTTTAAAATTTAAATTTGTTTCTTCTTCTTCTTCTTCTTCTTCTTCTTCTTCTTCTTCTTCTTCTTCTTCTTCTTTTCTTCTCTCTCTCTCTCTCTCTCTCTCTCTCTCTCTCTCTCTCTCTCTCTCTCTCTGTATCTGTATGCAATGTGCATATATGTGCCTGGGGAGGTCAGAAGAGGCCATCACATCAAAGACAGTGTCAGATCCCCTGAGTTGGAGTTACAGGCTGCCTGATGTGGGTGGTAGGAACCAAACTAAGGTCCTCTGGAAGAACAGGAAGTACTCTAACTGTTGATCTGTTTCTCCAGCCCCAAGTTCTGTATTTCATGTAAGTTAGTCTTTTTCTCTCCCTGTCTCTTCCTGTCTCCTCTCTCACTTCTCTCTTTTTCTGTTCCTTTCTTCTTTCCTTCTTTCTCTCTTCTTTCTTTTTGCTAGGGATTGAACCCAAAGGCATCTTTCAAACCCTTATTATTTTTAAAAATTTTTTGTTTTTGTTTTTGTTTTTTGAGACAGGATTTCCTTGTGTAGCAGCTCTGACCATCTTAGAACTTTCTTTGTAGGCCATGCTGTCCTTGAACTCACAGAGATCCACCTGCCTCTGCCTCCTGAGTACTGGGATTATTTTTTTATAATATTATTATTTTTAATAAAATTATAAACTTCTTTGGGTTAGAAATTTTGAGCATCTACAAAAATAGAATAGCATGATGTAGCTCACTTTGATGATTGTTAAATAATGGCCAAGCTGCAGTTTCGTAAGTCTAGTATAGCTATGCACTTCAGTGTCTGTCCCCTTTACTAACTAGATAGCTCCCTATAAATAGAAACTTTCTTTTTGTATCCTGGCATCTGTACTAGAGCCTGGCACACCAAACAAACAAACAAACACCAGAAGAAAAACACTTGTTTAGAGAATCTTAATTATTAAGATTCTAGGAAGCCTCGCCAAATGTTTCTTGAATTTATAACTAAAAAAAAACCTTCAACATAAAAAAAAGCAAAGGACTTATAAGAATGGCTTTTGAAGTAAGGCTTTAATTCCTGACATGAATTCAGGCTTACTCAAGGACTAATGTCATGTGTGTGTTGTCTTAGGTGCTGTTCCCAGTGCTTCATATCCAGCGGTGGCCTCAGAGAGCAGTGTGGTGTCCCCAGAGGAGAGTGTAAGTCCAGCTCTGTCTTGTTACTTTCTAACATGAAGGATGGGGGTTAACAGGATTTATTCCATTTCTAGACTGCACAGGACTTCACACAGGACACAGTTCTGAAAAACATGAATTCTAAATCCAGTCCATTCAGAAATCCAATGTCCCCCTGAAGAGCTGAATGGGTCTGTCATCTTGGTAAATTTTTGATAGAGGATTTCTGGGGAACTCTCATGGTGATAAACATGTGACCTTCTAATCCTCAGTAGATTGGGCCTTTTTAGAGAGAAAGGAAGTGGATTTTATGTAGTTTAAAATTCTGGAAGTGATCACACCTTTGAAATAGACATTAACAGGAGCCCATCTACTAAAAGGCACTTACAGATGAGGTAAGGATTATGCCCTGCCCAGGCAGATGGAAGCATCCTATTGAAGTTGTGTTAAGTTCTGGGTTGGGAGATGGCTCGGGAGAGGGAGCGCTAGAGGCGCAGGAGCAAGAAGTGGAGTTCAAATCCCCAGGACCCACATAGAAAGCCAGGCAGCCATCACAGCCCACCTGTATCACCCTCACAGAAGGCCAAGCAAGCATGGCAGCCTGCTCTATCACCCTCACAGAAAGCTAGGCAGGCACGGCAGCCCTCGTGTATCATCCATCATAGAAAGGCAGGTAGCCCTGAAGCCCCCCTGTATCACCCCCATAGAAAACTAGGCAGCCAGACAGCCTGCCTATATCACCCTCACAGAAAGGCAGGCAGCCACGGCAGCCCACCTGTATCCCAGAGCTGGCTCCTTAGCCAAAGCTGGCAGGCTAGAGTAGATGAATTCATGAATTCTGGGTTTTGTCAAAAACCCTCCCTCAGTAAGAAAAATGGAGAGCAGTTGAAGAAGACACCTGCCATCAACCTCTGGCCTCCCTACACATGCATGTGGAAACCTGTATACAAACAGGCACATATCCCACATACGTAAAAACACACACACACACACACACACACACACACACACACACACACACACACACACATACACACACACACAGACAGAGGCATGCCCACACGCTAACACCCTCCCCACACAAGAACACTGCACATACACATACACACAACATTCCCGCCCCCCCTAAATTCTGAATTTAAAGAACTTAAGGGCTCACTGTATTGTGACTTATTTATTAAGGAGCAAACTATGAAGACATTCTTCAGAAAGGTGAGGTTTGGTTACTTTATACCCTTCTTTCTTTCTTTCTTTCTTTCTTTCTTTCTTTCTTTCTTTCTTTCTTTTCTTTCTTTCTTTCTTTCTTTCTTTCTTCTTCCTTCCTTCCTTCCTTCCTTCCTTCCTTCCTTCCTTCCTTCCTTCCTTTCTTTCTTTCTTTCTTTTTTTTTCTCGTGCAAGCTGACAGGTCACTTTGGGCTTCTGCAGTTGCTAAGTAGCTTCTCTGCTACAATTTCTTCTGCTTCCCTAGCTTCTCTTAGCTTTTCTTAGCTTCTCTAACTTCTCTTAGTTTCTCCAACTTCTCTTAGTTTCTCTAACTTCTCTTAGCGTCTGCTTTTGCCCTGTATACCCTCCTTTCTTAGTGTGGATGTTATAACTGATGTGAAGTCAGGAAGAGGAGTTCGATTTGGACTCTTCCCGTCCCAGTCACTTAATAAGAATGGTAGGAACTTGGAATCACTCGGGTGGACGTCCAGTGCAATACTGTGTGTGTGCATGTGCACGTGTGTGTGTGCATGTGTGTGTATGCATGTGTGTGTATGCATGTGTGTGTATGCATGTGTGTGTGTGCATGTGTGTGTGCATGTGTGTGTGTGTGCATGCGTGTGTGTGCGTGTGTGTGTATGTGTGTGCGTGTGTGTGTGTGCATGTGTGTGTGTGTGTGCATGCGTGTGTGTGTGTATGCATGTGCACGTGTGTGTGTGCGTGTGTGTGTATATGCACGTGTGTGTATGCATGTGTGTGTATGCACGTGTGTGTGTGTGCGTGTGTGTGTGTATGTGTGTGTGTGTATGCATGTGTGTGTATGCATGTGTGTGTATGCGTGTGTGTGTATGCATGTGCACGTGTGTGCATGCGTGTGTGTGTATGCATGTGCACGTGTGTGCATGTGTGTGTGTGTGCACGTGTGTGTGTGTATGCATGTGCACGTGTGTGCATGTGTGTGTGTGTGCATGTGCGTGTGTGTGTGTGTATGCACGTGTGTGTATGCATGTGTGTGTGTGTGTGCACGTGTGCGTGTGTGTGTGTGTGTGTGTGTGTGTGTGTGTAGGTTGGAGGACAACTTGTGGGAGCTAGTTCTTCCCTTCCACCATGAGGGGCCCGGGGACTGGACCTGTGCTGTCAGGCTGGGTGGCAGGAGCCTTTACTTGCTGAACCATCTTGCATAAATCAATACTTTCATTCTAAGCACAGCTATATCCAAAATAATCGAGTCTAGAAAATCACATTTTAGTAAGTAGTGACTAGTGACTAGTGAAGTGATGTTATAGTTCTGAACTTGAGGTATGATTTAGATATAGAAACATTTATAAAGTGACATAGAAATTATTGTCCTGGAAATGAAGGAATTGTATGTAATCAGAGAAGTAATATCCCAAACAGAGAAGCACATTTGAGCAATTCATAGACTCAGTCGGAAAATGAAACACAGAGAGGCACAGATCTGTTTGCAATACAATACCTAGTTGCAGGATCACTCAGCCATACGTTAGCTCTATTTTCAATCTTTGAAGAACTTCCATGCTGCTTTCCAAAATGGCAATACTGACTTACATTCCCAGTAATGATGCCTACAAAACCCTTCTCATCCTCACTAGTGTCTAAATGTTTTGTGATTTTTAGTCACAGCCTTTCTAACGAGGGAGAGAGGATAGTTTTAAGTTGCTTTCCCCCGATAATTAGTGATAATTAATGACATCAAGTTTTCATACACTTGGTGAATATTTTTCTGTTTTCTTTAAAGAAACATCTATTCAGTTGCTCAGCTTTTAAAGTCAGATTATTTTATTTTGTCACTGTTGAGTTGCGTGCGTTCTATATAAACTTTGAATATTGATCCATCATCAAATGTGTGTCTTGTGGACATTTTCTCCTGTTCTGCAGGTTGTTTCTCTCTCTCTTCTGATTACTCACTTTCTTTGTCGGATGTTAAAACCATTCGTCTGTGTGTGTAGCCTGTGCTTTCAGGATCTTATTAAAAACATTGACCTATACAGACATCTCCAAGAGTTTTCTCTGAGTTTCTCCGAGGACTTTCACGGTTTGGGGTCTTTACATTCGGTCTTTGACCAATTTTGAATTGATTTTTATGTGTGGTGGAGTTTTGTTCTTTGGCATATTAATATCCAGTTTCCCTGAAACCAGGTATCGTTGCGGTTGTTCTTGGTTGTATGTTTTTGGAACTTGCCAAAATTCAAGTGGTCCCAAGGGACTGGACTAATTTCTCTTTGTTCCACGGGTTTGTACGCTGGGTTTGTGTTTGGTCCATGCTGTCTCTTTGTAGTTTGTTTTGAAGTCGTGTATTGTGATCCAGTTTGGTCTTTTTGCTCCAGACTGCCTTGGCTATTTGGGGTCTTTTTCGATTCTGTGAGAATTTTTTATGTTTTTATGAAAATTCACCCGTGTTTTGATGGAGATTTTATTAAACCTGAAATTTCTTTGGGTAGAACAGAACTTTAGCAGCATTATTTCTCGTGGTCCGTGAACATTGGATGTTTTCCCTCCTTGTGCATACACCACTGTCTTCAGTGTTTTGTAATTTCACTGTGGAGCTCCTTCACTTCCTTGAGTAAATTTGTTCCTAGGAATTTTAATTTTCGGTAACTGTTAAGAATGAGGCTGCCTTTGCAACACATTTATTATTAGTTTTTAAAGTACTGCCGGCTTTTGTTTGTTAATTTTGTATTCCACAACGTTGCTGAGTTTGCTTGTGAGTTCTAACAGTTGCTTTGTAGATGTCTCCAGCGTTCATACATACAGAGCCTAGCGCATCACTTGTAAACACATATCGTACACACGTGTAGAGCCACATCATTTGTAAACACGTATCGTACACACGTGTAGAGCCACATCACTTGTAAACACATATTGTACACATGTGTAGAGCCTAGCACATCATTTGTAAACACATATTGTACACACGTGTAGAGCCTAGTGCATCATTTATAAACACGTATCGTACACATGTGTAGAGCCTAGCACATCACTGTAAACACATATCATACACACGTGTAGAGCCTAGCACATCATTTGTAAACACATATCGTACACACGTGTAGAGCCTAGCACATCACTTGTAAACACGTATCGTACACACGTGTAGAGCCTAGCACTTCATTTGTAAACACATATCGTAGAGCCTAGCACGTCATTTGTAAACACATATCGTACATACATGTAGAGCCTAGCACTTCATTTGTAAACACATATTGTACACACATGTAGAGCCTAGCACTTCATTTGTAAACACATATTGTACACACGTGTAGAGCCTAGCACTTCATTTGTAAACACATATTGTACACACGTGTAGAGCCATATCACTTGTAAACACGTATCGTACACACGTGTAGAGCCTAGCACATCATTTGTAAACACGTATCATACACACGTGTAGAGCCTAGAACATCATTTATAAACACGTATCGTACACACGTGTAGAGCCTAGCACATCATTAGTAAACACATATTGCGTCTTAACTTCCCTCCTTCCAGCTTGAACACCTTTTCTTTCTTCCTCTTGCTTCCTTGCAGTGTCTAAGGCTTCCCGTACTGTGCACCTTGCCCTTCTATATTACAGATGTGGCTTTCCACCTTAAAGCTCGTGAACCAACCTCTGCTAGCTTCAAACTTTCTTGCACTGCTTCCTTCCCCTTCTCAGCTTTCACTGACTTGAAGAACATTCAGGCCTTCTTCTGTAGACTGGGGAGATGGGTAAGCAAGCTGGAGGTGGGGCAGTCAGAACGCAGGTATTTACCCAGTACGTCGACTACCTTACTCGTGTGGGTGTGGTTCATGGTGCTGCGGAATTGCTATAGTAACATGAGTGACCCCAGGTTGTCACCATATCAGACACAACAGTGGTAAGAAGCTAAAAATGATTTTCAATTCCGGAAATAGAGCATAGACTCCTAAAGTGAGCGTACTCGTTAGAATAATGAATGCCCCCTGCAGACTGGCTGCAGAGGCTTCCACCTGCACGGATACGGTGCCTGCAGGGTGCAAGAAAGCAAAGGAAAAAAGGACGAGTTGTTTATTTTGTTGTGAATTTGTTATATCCACTTCATGTGGAGCATTAGATTTAATGTGAGTTCTGAGAATGTCTTAGCTATTACCTCTCATGGTCAGTTGTAGGTCTGAGCGCCTCATTTCCCCATCATGGCTCTTCATTATTTTAATAACTTCCTTTTTTTTGTTGAAACTCAATGTTATATCTAGTTCTTTCTCTTCAGTTCTTCCTTCAGTCTTGCCTAATATGTTGTCAAATTGTCCTCAGAGATTTTAGAATCCCTGCTTTACGGGGAAATCTTGGATTTGGCTTTCAACATGGAGAGTGCCTCCAGTTGGTACTTAAACCTTTTGTTATCTTTAAAATTGCAGCTTATGCCATGAAGAAATAGTATCTGCTTCAGGGAAGCTGACACTGTCTATGGGAAGTTGTCTTTCTGGTGGCTTGTAATCTCTCTCTCTCTCTCTCTTTTTTTTAACATCTTGGTCTTTTTCTTTCTGTTTTTACTGCCTTAAACACCAGCTAGGTTTTCAAAACATTAAAAACAACCAGCATTTTTAGGTGTTCTTCAGAGATAAGGTTGCTAAGTATATATGTGTATGTATATATATATATATATATATATATATATATATATATATATATATATATATATATTGGTTTTTCGAGACAGGGTTTCTTTGTGTAGCTTTGTGCCTTTCCTGGAACTCACTTGGTAGCCCAGGCTGGCCTCGAACTCACAGAGATCCGTCTGGCTCTGCCTCCCGAGTACTGGAATTAAAGGCGTGCGCCACCACCGCCCGGCTGCTAAGTATATTTTTAATAAAAATATCAGAAGTAAAGTCTCTGTCCCCCGACTACTAAGTATATATTTAATAAAAATATCAGAAGTGAAGTCTCTGTCCAAGTTTACTGTGATGGAATTTAAAGATATATTTATTTTTAAAAATTGTGTGTGTGTTTGTGTGCATGTGTGTTCATATGTGTGTGCTTTAAGTTCATGTGTGTGAAGGTACCTGTGGAGTCAGAACAAGGCAGTAGGTCATCTGGGACTGGACTTAGAAGTGGTTGTACGCTGCTCAACATGGGTGCTGGAAACCAACCCCAGTCCTCTAGAAGAGCAGCAAATGCCCTTAGCTCTTGATCCATCTCTCCAGCCTCAAGGTGAAACTGAATAAAAAAAAAGGCAGTCTTGTCTAAAATTCTATATAACCAACAACTTTGGTAAGTAATGGTCTTAGCATTACTGAGCAGTAGAAGAATGTACTTACTGGAAAAATACCCAATGTAATAAATGGTTGTGCAATATTAGATTGCATTAATAAAAATATATGATCTCTTTTAAGAGGTGATAGTCCTACCATATCTTAATTAGAACTCATGTATGGGTGCCACACTCTTGAGGTAAAAATTGAGATCATTGGAAGTGTCAGGAGGAGAGGAGCAGGTGACGAGTCGGAGGAAGTTTGATGGCTTCCTGGCATCCGTGAAAGGCCGTCTGCGGCTGTAGTTCACTTGGAGCCAGGGTGCACAACCTTTATCAGTAATGGAACTTATAGAGAGGCAGTTTGGGTTTAATGATAAGATTTTCCCAACTGTGGTAGCTTTTTGGAAGCATGAGAGCCCGCTCTGAAGAGCATGTCTGTTTCTGATGAAGAGCATGTCTGTTTCTGATGACAGCTCTTTAAGCTGAGATGGACTCCCTTTTGTCAGGGATGTTGTAGAGAGAATTCAAGCCCCAGAGGGAATGGGGGTGTGTGTGATCTTCAAGGTTATTTCTTGTTCTGAAACTTGATAGGCTTCTGTTATGTGAGCCATCAGATGAAAAGTGGTACAATGTAGCGGAAAGATAACAATGGTCTAGTCTCAGTTTGGCCATTGGTCACTCAGCATCTTCAGGCTGCTCATGCATCCTTCCCATGTTTCTATATGTACAATGGAGGCACTTGGCATAAATAGGCTCATTTAAATGTGCTGCATACAGCAACTATTACTGTAGTGTTCTAGCAATAACAGTAGAATTCCCTCATTCCTTCTAGATTTATTAAGAAAACTTCTGGAAGAAACTGTGACTACACTCATTTATTCATATGAGTGGATTTATGGATATTTTGTTATTTGGATTATAATTGAATATTAATTTTTTTGCCCAGGTTATATTAGCTTTGGCAACTGGAAGACCTGGAATATTTCTCTTTCTTTTTTTCTTTTTGAGACAGCATCTTGGGCCTTCACTCTGTAGCTCATGTAACTCACTATGAGGCCCAGGCTGACCTTGAACTCATGGTCATTCTCCAGCCTCAGCCTCCTGACTGTGGGAATGTAGATATAAACTACCACAACAGCTTCTTGTGTGTGTGTGTGTGTGTGTGTGTGTGTGTGTGTGTGTGTGTGTGTGTATGCATGTATGTGTAATTTCTGGGATTGAACCCAGGGCCTTGAAGGTGTTAGTCAGGTGTTTCCAGACTAGACTTAGGTTTTAATGTTACAGAGTGCAACACAAAATTTGTTGTGGTTTTGACCAATGGCAACTAATGTTTAAGAAATGACCTTTTGAAGCTGGTGTAGCATCATTACAGAACATTCCAAGTTATCTGAAAAGATTGTTGCTCTGTTAATTTTTCCCTAATACATATTTATGTGGCAAGATTTTCTTCATGTTGCTTCCATTAAAATAACATATTTTAATGTGATTAATTGAATACAGAAACAAACATGAGAATTCAGCCATCTTGCATTAAGCCAGACATTCAAGAATTTGCAAAAATATAAACAATGTCACTCTCCCAATATTTTCAGCTTCACAGCATGTGTTACTGATTTTTGTATGAAATTTGCTTACTCTGTTGTTATTTTTATTTTTGAGATAGGGTGTCACTATGCAGCCTTGGCTGGCTTGGAACTCACTATGTAGACCAGGCTGTCCTTGAACCTGCCTGCCTCTGCTTCCCAGTGCTGGAGCTAAAGGCATGTACCACCATGCCCAACTACTCTGTTGTTTTGAAATGAATTAGTATATGGTTTTCAAATGTATCTTTTGAAATTTTTGTTGGTAAATATTTATAGTTGTAATACATATTAATAAAACTTTGAGTTGCTGAATTATTTTCAAGAGTCTGAGGTGTTCTTGGACCAAAAATGTTCGAGAACCATCCCTGTAAGCCACGTTTTGATAAAATTATAGAATGTTCAACTATTTTCTTACTCATCTTGATAGTTTCCTGTGGAAATCTTCTTGCTTTTCCTTGTCAGTGTGTGCTGAAAGAATATACAAGTGTATAGGGATTATAACATTCACTTATATCCTAAAGGTTACTCAATTTACTGTAAAATTGAATACTACATAAAACGTCATCGTTAGATGCAGCGTCTGGGACTTTAAGGGTAATCGGTAAATATTTATTGACTGAATGAATAAACACTGGCATTTATTATTCTTTCTAAATCCAGATCAGCAATGAAATCGAGAAGGTGACTGAGGAGCCCGCACAACCTGCTGTGGAGCAGATAGCTGAGTTCAGCATCCAACTTCTGGGGAAGCAATATAGCGAAGACCTGCAGGACCCCTCCAGCGCCCTCTACCGACTCCTTGTTGAAGAGTTTATTTCAGAGGTGGGGAACCTTTTAAACGTCTTTATAAGAAATATCTGTTGTTTGTTTGTTTGTTTGTTTATTTATTTATTTATTTATTTATTTATTTATTTATTTTAAACATGTGCATTATAGGAAACAAACATCACCCGTGTGGGTGGTTCATTTGATTGGATAACATGATCCTTTGTTGGGGCTTAAGTTTCTTGTAACCACAACATGGCTTGAAAGTAAGTTGAGGATCCAAGCTGACCGTCTACTAGCTTCCTAGGGTTGCAACTTAGCCACTTCATAAACTGTCGTGAAAAGTTCAGAGAAAGGTCAGCTCTTTCATAGAAACCTCTTTCTACCCCTTGACAAGTAAATGCTCTTTGTAACTCACCACAGCCAGGGAAGAACAGGTTCTATGCTTTGATTTCAACTTGTCAATGTTTGGAGAAATTTCTGAACAGCTACGTACTGCTTATCTTTTTTTTTTTTTTTTTCTGGAGAGAACATTAGATTTAATTTCTTTAAATTTTATCATTACTTTTTTTTTTTTATTCTTAGTTTGGATACTTTTAAGTAGGTAACTCACAGGTAAGTGTGTGCAAAGTTGAGAAGCCCTAGAGGAAATGTGGAAATAAATCCCTTTGTCTCTGCCCTCTGGCTCTGGTGAGATTTTTTTTTTTAAAGGGATTTTTCTAAATAACCATGTGTTACACCATGCCATTACTTACCTTCTGAAAGAATTCTGGATAGAATTTGGACTCCGGATTCTTCCATTAAACGTCAGCCACACCTGGTGCCCTTCTAGTGTGTCTTTGTTCTTACGTAAAATCGCCTTGAATGTCATCTACCCTTCTATGTGATAACCGGGCGCCCCGTTTCTTCCTGTTCATTTCTTTTCCGTTCCTACTTGACTGGCTTCTCCTTGACCAAGTTTGTTAATTCCATTACCTTGGCTTAGTTTCCTTCCCTAGTCATGGTGTCCAGATGGGAAATAAAAATATGCATCTGTCAGCCAAATCGCCTCATTGCGGCCATCAGACAGTAGGAGGAGTGGAGGCCAGACAATTCATTTTCCTAACTGTGCAGCCAAGGTGCAGGGCTGTGTGGCATGCGGGAGAAATGTCAGCCAGGCCAGTGGCCACCTGGCATCAGACACTGTCTTGAACTGCCTGTCTGGTCCTCCCGCCTGGATTAAGGAACCTTTCATAAGCCTCAGTGTTTCGGTAAACAAGCACAGGAGTAACTGGAAGGGTAAAGAAAATCTAATAGACACTCTGAAAGGTGTCCTCTCCGTAATGACTTCATGAGATACGTGGCCACTGAGGTAATCTGAGGCTGATGAATGGCCTGGGCCAACCATGAGCCACCCCCTTCTCCGTCTCTGGCTAGCCTCTGTACAACTTTTACCTTCTGACCCAGAGTGACATGTGTTCTGATAATCATTTCTTTCTGTGGAAGGTTCTCTCGTCTGTCTGTCTGTCTCTGTCTGTTGTGTATGTGTGCTTCCTTCGGGACGTCCCGAAGGAAGTTGCCATTCCACCTACTGTAAACTAAACTAGCCCCTTCCGCTCTCTCCTTTCACGGTAGAGTCACACAGGTTGTTCCCTTGTGCTGCCTCCTAAATAACATTGGAAGACAGGGAAGTGGAGGCCTGCTTAGCAGGGAGGAGGAGGTTCAGACACCATAACTCTTTTTTTTTTATGAGGGTAGAAGTGAGCGCACGAGAGAGCCTGGTAAACCTGAGGCCATACCAAGTTTGACAGAAAGGGCTCAGGATAGTGATACCTGGGAGGGTCGGAGGAAGGCAGCACAGTATCAAGGTAGTATCTCTACAGTGCTTCTGCAGGCTGGTGCCAACTGTTTGCCTGTCGTGATGCAGATAAGTATCTCCACCTTTTAGGTGAGGCTCAGGAGGCCAGAACTTGTTCACGGTTAGTTCAGCCTCTAAATGAGCAGAACGTAAAACCAAGTCTTCTGACTGTGTATGTGCGCGCGCATGCGTGCATGTATGCATGCACGCGTGCGTGCGTGTGTGTACGGTTCAACCTGCATGTGGAGGTGAGAGGGCAGCCTCAGTTTTTGGTTCTTGCTTTATACCTTGTTTGAGACAGGGTCCCTGTTGTTTGCTAATGTGCCTATCAGGCTGTCTGGCCTGCTAGCTCCCAGGGATCCTCCTGTCTCTACCTCCTGTCTGCAGCACGGAGATTACAGACGTTCCTCCTGGTATCAAGCCTTATGTCAGTTTCTGGGGATTTGAATCCAGGTCCTCACACCTGCATGGCAAACTCTTCACCTATTGAACCATCTCCTCAGCTGTCCATTTGCCTTTCAAAGTGGTCCTTCCTTCATCCTGTACAAAGACTCCTTCAGACACTAGAATGAGTTTTTCAGTTTCAAATGTATCATGAGGCAGGAGAAAAAGGAAGGAGAAATGTAGTTCAATGGGCAAAATATGGATGGCAGTGTTAGACAACCATCCTTGAATTCTTCATTCTTAAAACAGGACAATCTTCAGTGAACCAAGAGTTAAAAAAATCCTACTCCCTGACGTTACGAGGGACAGGTTAAAAGCAACTATATGATCATGGCCAGAGGAGCTGCCATCTTAGCGTCTCAGTTTTCTCTTTTATAAAATCAGGATAATGTGCACGTCTTGGTAGTGCTTCAAAGATTCAAAGTTAAATTGCAGAGCACCAGATATAGTGGTTACTTAGTAACTTGTCCCTGTTCCTAATGTGAGTGCTGATAAAATGAGATGGTTTCCTGCACCATGGCATGTGATGACTCAGAACACCTATCTATGTTTGAATCCAGGAGATGCCCAGTCCCAGGCCTAGGCTCCCTTGGTGATAAGGGCATTTTGCAGTTAATGGGATGCTTTCAGCTACGTTCATTCTCATGTTCAAAGGCTGATGTGGTGGAAAACAGGGCAGGTCTTAGCTCCACAGAGGAAAGCTGGTGCACATTCAGTTGGCCAGCTAATGCATAGCCTTGGACTTCGGATTCTTACTTCTGGGATGTCCATCTGCTCTTATCCTGCAAGCATTTACTCTTCTGTATAGCAAAGCAAGCTCTACAGGCAAACGCTTTATGAATGTGACTCCTTTACTGGTATGTGTGTGTACTTGTGCATGAGGTCCACACACATCTGTGTAGAGTACATACTCATGTGTGAGTGTGTATATGGATGTCGAGTGTTTCCCTCAGTCACTCTCCACCCTAATTTTTGAGACAAGATAAGTTCCTGAACCAGGAGCTCACCAATTCAGGATGACCAGCAAGCCTCAGACTGAGATCCTCCTGTCTCTGCCTACCCAGCTCTGGAATTACAGACTTTTGCATGTGGATTTTGGAGGTCAAACTCAGTCCAAGCACTTTCCTGACTGAACCATTGCCATGGCTCCTTGAGTTCTCTATTTTTAAAACAAGAAGATCTGCAGTGAACCAAGATTTTAAAAAATGCTACTCCCCTGATTTCATGAGGTTGTGGTTAAAAGCATCTTCCCAGAGAAGTTTCTAATGTTCCCTAACATTTCCACTTTTCTTGTTTTGGCCCTGTCCATCTGGTGAGCCACCTTTGGAATTATTATGGATTAAATGTTAAATTTTGTTTACATACATATTTTTATATAACTGGATTATTTTTAGACTCCCAGTCCGGCACACTTTTTCTTTCTTCAGTCACTGGGGTCATATGGACAGATGTGGCTGCACTTTAAAGACTTGGTTATTAAAATCAGCTCTCACTGATGTGACGCTCATAAACTGATGTTTTAACCAGCAGAATTATCTGCCCATGGCTTCTTAATCTCTTTTGTGATGACCAGTCTGTTCTGGGGGTAACTTGGGCCTTGTAGACTCTTTTTGAATGCTGAGTGTATTTCTAGCTCTCTTGTGGTGTGGGGACAGAAAACAGATGCTCTCAGACACATTCACACTTAGAAACAGACACTTGACTTTGCCAGGGTACTTGCTGGGGCCAGATTTCCAACTGGAACAGTAACACTTAAAAATGCTGTTATACAAATACTATTATAGCTTCTTTTGAAATCAATTTTGCTTTTGACACAAAAGGAGGAAAATGTTGATTTAACTAATAAGAAGTATGCTTTTTATAAATTAAAAAATCAAATTAAAACACATTAAAATCATTAAAGATAAAATGAAAAAGAAACAATGATGATATTGTGGTAAACACTATTTTCTAACATTGTAAACTTTTATCTATGTGTACAAGTTCTGATAATTGTAAGATACAAGTGTGCTTTTTGTTCTGCTCTTCAAAGCATTTGAAATATTCTTTTGCATAATCTACATAGTTATCATCTTTACTTTTATGTTCTTAACAGGTTGAAAATGCATTCACAGGGTTACCAGGATACAAGAGCATCCGTGTTCTTGAATTCAGGTAAAGAGATTCGCTCTAAGAATGTACGTGTGCAATGCTGCTCTCTGTCTGAATGGAGTAGTCTGGTGCTCATCACTTATTTTCTAACAGAGTGCTATAACAATGTTATTTGTGGTAAATTAGTACTTTAACCCTAGTTTTATACTGGCGAAACTGAATTAATGAGAGCCAGATTAATGTGTTCATGGAGATGTAGCTCGGTCTGCAGTTGGACCACAGCAAGCACCTAGGCTTTGTGCTGACAAGTTATGCAGTTCTTATTTGGCACTGGACCCTGGAGTCAGACTAGAAGCAACTTCAGGCTTTCTCTGCTGTCAATCCTCAGGGCAGACACTTCCAACCCCCTTTTCCAGAGGAAAAACAGGTTAAAGGAATGAACTAGCCCTACTATGGACAAGCAGCTCTCACCTGAGGGTGGAGGAGGAATTTTGAAATGAAATAGCTCATATTTGAGGGTTTGCTCTCAGACTCCATGTGAGAGTCTTTTATTTGAGGGCCGGGCAATAGCTGTGGCCCAGCTGTTGGATATAGGGACGTAAGTTGGGGCTGTGTTTCATGTTCTCAGAAGGACTTGTGGGGGCAGCGATCACAGCAAGAATTTGTGCAGACCTTATAGTCTGCCTGTGTGTGTGTGTGTGTGTGTGTGTGTGTTGCCCAGTTTTCTTCTGCTAAAGAAACTAGAACAGAGAAAGTTGAAATCATTAACCCAAGGGCACACAGCTACCTAGTGCAGAGTGGCTCTGCATGTTACACTATCCACTTGACCTCATGCCACAACAGCCCTTCCAGTTGAGCCTCTGTGTTTTCACATATGCCCTCCATGATGACTAGAATGAAGGCCTTTGAGGAGCTCACTCATTTGGTAGCCTGGGGCACAACATGGCGGCTAGAGCCATCTTGTCTAGCTTGTCTGGCTGGGAAGGCTGCCTACTCACCTTGGGCTGGATGGCTTTGTGTGGATTACTAGATCTTGCCTTTTCCTCTGTATAAAATAAATTCACCTGTGAGTCCTGTTTTGCTAAAAATGCTTTTGCAATACTTTGGAAAATTAGTAGTGTCTTTGTTCTTTAGTCTCTTTACATGCAAGGTGGATATTAGCAGTCCTTAATGAATCTTAATGAGGATTAAGTGAATGAATTTTTGTAAAATGCTTAGCATAGTTTCAGACATAGGAGAAGTTCTGTTTTTTAGAAGTTTTTATTATTTTGTGTATATTGCATATGACTCTGTACCACATTTGTGCACCTTCCTTCCCGCCCCAAGGCTAGAAGAAGTTGTCAGATCCCCTGGGACTAGAGTTACAGTCAGTTGTGAGCTGCCGTGTAGATGCTGGGAATCCAATCTGGGTCCTCTGGAGGAGCAGTCAGTGCTCTTAACTGCTGAGCATCTTTCCAGACCAAGAAGTTCTCTTTGATGCCTGTTATATAAAATAAACAAAGGCTAAAGCCATGCAATGGACCGTAGGCTAACTGGTCTGCCCTTTACCGATGGTCTTAGTACAGGCGCTTAGTACAGGTTATATAAAATAACAGCTGTGCAATGGACCATAGGCTAACTGGTCTGCCCTTTACTGATGGTCTTAGTACAGGTTATATAAAATAACAGCTGTGCAATGGACCGTAGGCTAACTGGTCTGCCCTTTACCAATGGTCTTAGTACAGGTGCTTAGTACAGGTTAAAATAACAGCTGTGCAATGGACCGTAGGCTAACTGGTCTGCCCTTTACCAATGGTCTTAGTACAGGCGCTTAGTACAAGTTATATAAAATAACAGCTGTGCAATGGACCATAGGCTAACTGGTCTGCCCTTTACTGATGGTCTTAGTACAGGTGCTTAGTACAGGTTATATAAAATAACAGCTGTGCAATGGACCATAGGCTAACTGGTCTGCCCTTTACCAATGGTCTTAGTACAGGTGCTCCTAACTACTGAGCCATCTCTCCAGCCTGCCATTCCTGATTTTAATGCCAGCAACTGAAGTCCTCTGATGATCGGCCAAAAGTTGATCTACAAAGAGATAAACCACATTTTTAAGAAGTATTTTAGGGTAAATTAAAAAAAAAACTAAAAATCCTTGGCTTTAAGATGGCTTCTTTCTTCACCTTCATTTCCTTTTTTGAGACAGGGTCTTTCTATGTAGGCCTGGCTGTCCTGGAACTCAATATGTAGACCTCAAACTCACTTTCTTTTTGTTTTTTAAACTTCTAGCACACTGTAGATCTGATTTGGTGTAAGTATTTCCCATAAGAAGACATTTCAAATACGATCAGAAGATGTGATAGAGAACGTGTACAGTGGTGAATGATGTGACAAGTATAAAAATAATTGAACTCTAATGCATACTTTTGTCATTTTCAGGTCCCCTAAGGAGAATGGCAGGTAAAGGTCCCTTTCAGTACTTTCTGTGTTGTCAATTGTCTGTATCCAGTGCTAGGGTACGGATGAGCATGGCTGAGTTCTCCAGTCTCTCCTCGTCTCATTGTGCCACTGCTTATGGATTAGAAGGTGGCCAACTACAAAGGCCATGATAGATATTCTAACCTTTCAAGGCCATGAAGTCCCTATTGCAACTTCTCAACGCCGCTGGGTGAAAGTAGACACAGGAAATGCACTGTAAGCTAAAGAGAGCAGCTGTTCCCTAGTGAAGCTTGATTTATTCACTAGGAGTGTGGTACACGCCTGTAATCTTAGTCCTTAGGCCTAAGGCAGGATGATTGCATGTTCAAAGCCAGCCTGGGTTGCATAGTGAAATTCTCTGTCCAAACAAAAGAAACTTGCCAAGATGAAAATCATTTTTAAAAAAGAATTCATTTGTTTTTATTTTATGAGCAGTGATTGGTGTTTTGCCTGCATGTATATCTGTGTGAGGGTGTCAGATTCCCTGGAACTGGAGTTACAGACAGTTATAAGCTGCCATGTGCTGGGAATTGAACCTGGTTCCTCTGGAAGAGCAGCCAATGTTTTTAACTGCTGAGTGTTGTGGGATGTCTTTCTGTATGCTGTGACTATGTGTTGCTCTGATTGGTTGATACATAAAGCCATTTGGCCTATCGCAAGGCAGCTTAGAGGCAGGCAGGAAATCCAGGAGAGAGATAGGAAGAAGAAAGGCAGAGGCAGAGGCAGAGGAGAGGCAGAAGAGATGCCATCCCGCTGTCCAGGGAACAGCATGTAATGGCACACAGGTAAAGCCATGGAACATGTGGTGTCATATAGATTAATAGAAATGGGCTGAGTTTAGTTATAATAGCTAGCTAGCAAGAAGCCTGCCACATGCCATGTAACTGATAATTAAGTTTACTTGGGTCTGAGCAGCTGCAGGACCGGGCGGGACACAGGAAAACTTCCAGCTCCAGCCCAATGAAAACCATTTTATGAACACTGAAATAGGAGTTTCATAGACATTATGCTGAAGTTCCCTCATAGGCTATAGATGATAGCTGACTAACTAGTATTTTAAACAAGTTAATTTAAAATAGGAGTAAAACCCATTAGCAAACTTACTTCAAGTCCTTTGTGCCATTAAATATTCAATCAAATGAACTTTAAGGTGCATTTGATGAAGGTGATATCATTGAATTTTATGATAGTTCATTTGTAAAAATAGCTGTTCTTGAACTTTTAGAAAGCACAATGGAAAGACACAATCAATACCCCTTTTTGAAAGTTATTAGTTTTGTCCATGGATTCTTAATTCTTTAGAAGCCTGGTAAATGCAAATGGAGTCTGTGAAGCAAATTCATAGGCTAACTATACAAGTGTTTAGTGACTACAGAAACATTCCTTCATTGTACAGTCAGCTCAGCATCTTTGACTTCCATATCTGTGGATTCAACCAACTGCTCATGAAAACATCACAACAAAAAACAAAAGCAAAGATAATAAAGACTGTTGTCTGTAGTGAATGTATGCAGACTTTTTGGGTTGTTATTATGCCCCAGATAATAAAGTGTTTATATATAGCATTTATGTTGAGAAGCATTCTAGAGAGGATTTAAATCATTAGTTCTCAACCTGACCCACAGGAGTTACATATCAGATATTTACATTATGATTCATAGCAGTAGAAATATTACAGTTATGAAGTAGTAATGAAATAATTTTATAGTTGGGGTCACCACAACATGAAGAATTATATTAAAGGGTCATAGCATTAGAAAGGTTGAGAATCACTGGTCTAAAGTACATTGGAAGATGTAGTGTCTACTCCACTGCATTTGAGGGGCTTGGACATCATGGAATTTGGCATACACGGAATGAGGGAGGTTACTGGAATCAACCCTCAATAAACGCATAGGGCTGACAAGAATGTCTTGCTTTGAAAGGACTTTCTGATCTTATTTACAGTATTTTGACAAGTATTTATGAAATGCCTTGTTATTGGGCAAACCCCATGCATAGAGAAATAAATAACTTTTGGGTTTTGTCTTTTAGGAATGCATAGGGTGATGATTTTTTTTTTTAAACTTTATCTTCTTAATGCCCTTGTGGTATAGTAAAATGAGGATTTGTATTTGTTTCCTTTTGTCTAGTGAGGACATTTTGTCTTAGAGAGACAGATTGTCTTTTTGGAAGTTGCACATGACTAGGAGATGTCAGATTTCTTGACCAATCAGAATTTGGATTTCTGTGCTTTTCACGATTGTAGCCTGCTCTGCAGTATGTATTATTGCTACAGTGCTGAGGTCTGGACATGTCCAAGAGATCCAGCTGTTTAGTTACTTCTTCTTAGGGTGATCAGACAGTGGAAACAACCCTAGATCTTGAGGTTACCCGTAGTATTGAAAGGATGGTAGTCATTGGCTGACTTCTAACAGTCCTGTATACAGCTCAGAAAACAATTAAATATGAAGTCACTACATTGTTATAGAATGTTAGCTAAGGCACAGTTTCCAAAACTGTCCAGTGTTATCAGGTAGTATCAGTCAATTGGTTGAATTTATTTGTAAATTTGATATGCTGATGTTCCGAGGTGTGCATGAATGGCCGTGTAGAACAGAAATAAAGAATATACACTCTGTCCTCCTTTGCCACCAGCATTTAGATGCATGTGAAATTTTTGATTTGCTTTTTATTGTGTGCAATCCCCACTTATTACACATACTGAGTAGGACCCATTTGAAAGGAATAGATAGTATGTCAATCTGGTGAATCCACATCCTAGCTTCAGCTTCAAGATTTGTAAGCACGCTCTTTCTTTCTAGAAGAAGCATTACTAGAGAGGCATTGTCTGAGTTCCCCTGAAACACTCTACTCTTATTTAACTTGAGTGATGATATATAAAATATATACACCCAAATAGCTGATCGGGGTATCTGGGCTGAGAGAATAAGGGTGAACCTCTCTTCCATATGATTGATGCCTAACTGATGGGTTCCAGGGTGACTCACACTGAAATGTACCTGGTGCCACAGTGGTCAGCTACCTCAGGTTACTACTGAGTGTGGGGCCAGTACAGCTTTCTTCAATCAGAAATGTTCTGTCTACTCTCGTATGGACTTCCTTGGTCTCTTGAAATTTAAAAAAATTTCCCTCATCCTGAATGGTCTTTGCACTTTATGGCTTACCAGAATACAGCCTTCTTGGGTCACAGTGATGTTCTTGGCTTTAAGAATGCATGGTTTCTTGGTATTGCAAGTATTTATTTGAATTCTTGTTCCTGGATAAAAGCATGATAATAAATTACAGTATCTTTCTGAGTCATTTTATGTTTCTTAATGAATTTATCTTTACTAGACAAGTTATGTTATAGGAGACATATTATCTTTAGATGAGCAATGCAAATACTGGGGAGGCAAAATGATATTTTGGCCGGGCGGTGGTGGCGCACGCCTTTAATCCCAGCACTCGGGAGGCAGAGCCAGGCGGATCTCTGTGAGTTCGAGGCCAGCCTGGTCTCCAAAGCGAGTGCCAGGAAAGGCGCAAAGCTACACAGAGAAACCCTGTCTCGAAAAACCAAAAAAAAAAAAAAAAAAAAAATGATATTTTGTTAGTGAAGTTCAAGGTTGGTAGTCTAACACAGACTTCCTGATTTGCGTAGGTTTCTCATGCAAGAACATTTCTCATGATCTCTCCTTTATGTTTAAAAGCGATGCAAGGCACATGCTAGGTTTCCAGTAAATAAGTGCTTGACTATTTTTGCCCAATTTTTCACACAATGAGGAAGTAATTTGAGTTCTGTTAGGCACAGGCTCCTCTTCTTCCTCCTCTTCTCCCCGCTTTTCTTCTCTCTCCCCCTTTTCTTCATTGTTACCATTCTTTCCTGTCTTAGAGTCATGCTGACACTACAAGAAAGGTTAATAGGTTGTACAGATACCGTGAGGAGGAGCCCAGCTTTCTGGATATGCAGATGTGATCTATCCCACCAGGCTTGCAAAGACTGCGGCATCCTCATTGAGTTGTGGATGGTCCAGAAACAGTGTCTCTAAACGAGTACCAAGAAACAAATGTATGAAGAAAATAGACTTTCTCTGCAGGGTAAAAGTTGTTCCTTTTATACTTAGGGACAGAAAATATTTCAGCTTAAGAGATGAGTGTAACTAGAGTTTTCCTACCTGGCCCACAGTCAGGACAAATCTCTATCACCCACCAGTCCCACAGCCGCTCAGACTCGACCAAGTAAACACAGAAACTTATATTGGTTGCAAACTGTATGGCCGTGGCAGGCTTCTTGCTAACTGTTCTTATATCTTAAATTAATCCATTTCTATAAATCTATACCTTGCCACATGGCTCGTGGCTTACCGGCATCTTTACATGCTGTTTGTCATCGTGGCAGCTGGCAGTATCTCTGACTCAGCCTTCCACTTCCCAGCTTTTCTCTTCTCCTTGTCCCGCCTATACTTCCTGCCTAGCCACTGGCCAATCAGTGTTTTATTTATTGACCAATCAGAGCAACACATTTATTCTGAAAGAAAAATTTTAGGTTAAGTGTCAAATTCTAGCAAAGGTAACTATATCCTTCATTAGATGAGGTGCCATTTAAATGGCAAAAATTCAACTTATCTGTTTATATTAGTAATAACATCAATCATTTTGTCGCTTTTGGAAGTATTTATTGAGGTACTATGAGCTAGGCATTGTTCTGGATGCTTGGAATGTGTTATTCTGATGTTTGGAATAGTAATTGTGTCTGTCCAGATGGCAGGAGAGATAGAGCATGACCCATGTTGTCAGTGTGAGAAAGAACCCCCACCAAGGAGGTGACATGTAAGCGGAAGCATGAAAGCAATAGTCAGGTGGAGGAGGTGTGTGCATGTGTGTTCATGAGCATGATGAGATGTGTGGACTGGGAGGAAATAAGCAAAGAGAAGGCAGTGGGCAAGCGAAGATCCGAAGGTGATCAGTATGTGGCGCCCATGGTCTGCCAGTATGTCGAAAGACCAGAGGTTCCCAAAGAGCAATTGGGAGTGTGACATGGTAAGTTTTGACCAGAAGGTGTCCTCTTATTGTTTTATGCCTTGAAAACATCACATAATTTCTTTCCTTAAAGAGAAGGATCAAAAATTACTCACAAATTAACATTTTAGTCTAAAACATTAAAAGGCTAAAAAAAAAATAAAAATAAAAAAAAAAGGCTTTAGTTGCTTGAGGGATTGAGGACATGACACTTTCACACATCATAGTAGCTTTCAGTCACATTCACCCCCTTATGCTCTCTTGTCCCCCTCTTATTCCCACTAGCCCCCTTCTACCTTGACGTCTTTTTTATTTGCAATATGGCTGAAGGTCTCTTTATAGGAGTATTGGTTATCACTTTTAAGAGTCCTAAGTTACCGTTTAGAACAGGAAGCTTGTCAGATCTGGGAGGAAAACAATATTGAAAGGACCCAGAATTTCTTTTCTTCAATGTAATCAATTATGGTTTTCCTACGTTAATGGGGGAGTGTTGAAGAGGTCTGGTTACTTACAGGCATCCGTTACAGACTAGAGTGTCACCTGCACTGCTCAATCAGCACTGGTCCAAACTAGACAGTACTGACAGGAAGGAAAGATTTAAGACCACACTGCATGCTTCCTAAACCACAAAAGACAATTCTTTCCTATTGATCTTTTTAAAATGGGAAATGCACCTACCAACTGTGTGATTTTTGCATTGGCTAGGTCATGTATTCTTTCCCCATAGGAAAATCCATGAGTTACAATCAAAAATTTCTTTTGCAAGCTGAAACTCAGAGGAAGTTGAGTGATGTGAATGAGCGCTATCATCAAACCAGGGCAGGTTGTTACATTTGCCTTTAATCGATGGGGATACCGTTAAAGAAGGCCCAATACACTGGTGCCTGTGCAAAAGTACAACTCTCCCCTCGAAGAGGATAAGAGAGTTAATTCTGGAGTCAACTATGAGTGACTCTGTCCTAGGAACACAGGTTCATGTTACCCCGAATTCCATGTTCTGATGTGGTAAAGATTTCATGGAGTTTTATGGTAACAGAATAAACAGTAACAGAAGCCACGTTAAGTACAGTGACAGAAACACGGATAGGTGGGCACAGAAAAGCAGGGAATCTCAGCTGTAGTCCTTAGATGGTGTCTGATGGCATTTTTTTTTTCAAGACAGTGTTCTCTGTGTAATAGCCCTGGCTGTCCTAGAACTCTTTTTGCAGACCAGGCTGGCCTCGAACTCACAGAGATCCTCCTGCCTCTGCCTCCCGAGGACTGGGATTAAGTCTGATGGTAATCTTAGTCTTTGGGTAGTGGAAGCTGCGGGTCTGTTTGCACAATCCAAAGGATTTATCTAATAGTCACAAAAATGTTAGTTCCCACAGGGAGGATGATAATACATGTCTATTAATGGGACTAAAGATGGCTCAAGATAATTTACTTCTGGTCTTGCAACATTCCAAACTTTCCCCTCATTAAAGTCCTAATCAGCTTATCGGCCTTTCTGAAGGTTCAGTAAAGGTGATGTTCATTCAGAGAACTCATTCAGGGAACCTTGTTTCATGCTGGTCATAAACTTTCCACTGAACATAAATTACTGGCGACTCTTTCCACGCAGGATCCACAATGCCATCTTCTTTCTATTGATATTTTTCTTTAGATATGTAAACAGCTTGAATACCTTTTTCTTCTTATATTCAGACAAGTCTGTAGTTGGAAGGTTTCTCAGTCCCCCAGGCCCCCACAGTCCTGTGGCCTGCTTATAAAATAATCACTCAGAACCTTATATTAATTATAACTGCTTGGCCATTAGCTCAGGCTTATTACTGACTAGCTCTTACATTTAAGTTAACCCATAATTCTTATCTTGTTTAGCCACGTGACTTGGTACTTTTTTTCAGTTCTGCTTTGTCATCTTGCTTCCTCGGTGTCTGGCTGGCAACTCCCAACTCTGCCTTTCCTCTTCCCAGAATTCTCCTCGTCTGCTTGTCCCACCTATACTTCCTGTCTGGCAACTGACCAATCAGTATTTTATTTATCAACCAATCAGAGCAACACATATTCACAGCATACAGAAAGACACCTCACAGCACTTCCCCTTTTCTGTCTAATCAAAAAGGAAGGTTTTAACTTTAACATAGTAAAATTACATATAACAAAATAGTTATCAAGTAGGAATTACAATTATAATATCTAGTCCATTTGTATTTGGCAAAATTAAAGAAAATATTCTATCCTATATTTATGAGTCTAAAGTTTCATATCTAATTTATCTTTCATACAACCAAGGAGAATTATAATTATAACTATCTAGTCTTCAACTACATCAAAGACCCCAGAAGGATATAATATTACCTAAGTAGACAGAAAGAGCATTGCAAGCAACTTCCAAAAATCTAGAATGACAGAGACAGCTGGCTGCCTGGACAATCACCCAAAGTTCCTTTGCAACATTGGGGCATCCATCTTCAGCCTATAGGCCTAGAGTCTCTCAGTCACTTCTCTCTGTGTCCCGTAGAATATCTGGTAGTCTCCTCTGCAAAGCAGGAACCTAAAGGACCACTTGCCTTGTTTTGGCAAATTCAGTGTCATTTTTCCATGGTCTTGCATATCCAGTTGATACAACATTTTTTCAAGAAGTCCAGGCAAGAACTTGCCCAAATGGCCATTTTGTGCCAAGAAGAAGATAAACTCCGTATAGATTGTCTTTGATGCCCATCCTCCCCTCTGAAGTAAATCGGTGCTGCCAGGAGCAGACATGTCTCATTGTCCAGAATGTCTTAAGTTTTTAAAACATTTTAAATGCCATATTCTGTAGGTCTTTGTAGTGTTTGAAGATTACCTACCTAACTGAAATATATCTATGTATACCTAGAAAACTTAACAAACATGACTATAAGTTTGATTATCATGGATGACTAATTATTAATCTATACTTCTTAATTATACAGTTTCAAATGAGCTGCACACACATAATACATTAAACAAGAGTAGAAATATATATACAGTATAACAAAATTAACTTTAAATTTGTAATAAACTAAAATCTGTAGCAATGTAAAACATTTTACACAAGTTGTTGCTCTTTAAAAGTAGAATCAATAATCTACCATTTTATCTTTTCATATCTATAATATTCCTCCTTTTCTTTTTTAGAAAGAGATTGTATTTATAATCAACCCCCTTTAAATAAAAATAAACATTTATGAACAATATTTTGGGAATTTGGGCGTAGCTTCTCATGCCACTTCCTGCTGAAAGAGGGCACTGGTAATCTTATGGGGATCCTGAGAAAATTAAGAATTATAGTTAAATCTTGGCTGTAGCATCTGTGAGGATGGATTGTTTCAGCCAGTTGCTTTGAAGCTGATTTGGATGTTGGATGATCTGGACCTGTGACCGTGGCTTACCGGTACTTTACATCTTGTTTCTCCTGCTGGCAGCTTGCAGCGTCTCCTTCCTCTCTCTCTCTCTTGGATTTTCCTGCTTGACTCCATCCTGTCCTGCTTTATTTATCAACCAATCAGAGCAACACATATTCACAGCATGTAGGAAGACATCCCACAGCACAAGTCTAGATTTCTACTCATATAATAGACACTGAGTAACTCTCAGTATAAATTGCCAAGCTGACTACTAGGGCTAGAAACTTAAGGAGAGAGACAGGCAGTCACAATAGCAAAACCTTTTTATAAGCACATGACAACTCTAATCAAGTAGGCACACACTCTATTATGTGTGTATATACTCACACACATATGATATACGCATACTCATATCTATATATGTGCACATAAATATTTAAGTAATTTCATGGGAAGATGCCGCCTGTTTTTATGTTTTGAGTTGGGAGTCATTTGCTGCCATGGGATGTCTGAAATAGATATCTTCCGTTGTACATATGGTTTGAGCAGGGTTTTTGGGGAAGGTAGTTCTTACCTCCAGAGGTATCTCGTATACCAGATGTGAGGGCTGTGTGAAGAGACAAGCTGGGGGGCAGCGTGGAGACTGACACAGAGAATGCTGGGTAATAGTTTGGTCCATGCTTACTTCAGAATGCAGGTGCTGAAGCAGAAGCCTGACTCCACCATATCTCCATGGCAAAATTTTAAGAAGCCTTTTGACGTCTTTAAAACTTTCATATTGTTTCCTTAGCAATATTCTGAAAATGATAAAACTTTTAATAAGCTTATTGTGAAAACTAAATGAGATAAAGGCATAGTGAGTGCCTAGCGTGTTGAGAGCACTTAAAAACTCTTAGTGTTCAGTTGTTAGACGCCTGGGTGAGTGAGTGGGCGAGTGACATGTCCAGGAGACATGTTCCCATTGGCTTTCCAACTCTATTGTCTCACATCATTTCTTCAAATGGCTAAGAACATGTAAAACAATACACCAGGAAACAAAAGGAATTTGCTCTCTCTCCTTTATTCCACCTTCTTTTCATTTGCTTGTACGATGCCTTAGGGAAAAAGCTTACTTTGTAAATGTTGTTTGTTAGTATGTCCTACTGTTTCATTTAATTCATTAACAAAGGAATCATCAAAAAGAAAAGAGACAAAAGAAAAAAGGAGCAAAAAAGCCTGTAAGGATTTCCAAGTTAAATATAGAATTAGAAAGTGTCAGAGGGTTGTAAAGAGGTCAAAAACCATGTCATGGCGGCCTTTCCACTTTTGTCTTAGATTTATTGAACTGTAAACTCTCCGACCTGCCACTCAGAAGTAGATCTCCTGAAAGAGTCACATAGCTGTCATTCTAGAAAACATTCTAGCCTGCTGTCTGTCTGTCTATCATCTGTCATCTATCTATATTGAAATAATAAGTTGCTTTATTTTCAAATTTAACTTTTTACCTAAAAGTGTGAAAATTTTTTCTCCTCAGTAAATAGCTGTGGTTTAGTATCTAACTTTTCTGGTAGCAATAATAAGGAAATGTGAGAAAAATTTTATATTCTTTTGGGGAAGTGTTAGAAGTTTTTTTTTTTTTTGTGTGTGTATGCATACATGCATACCATACAATGTATAGATGCCAGGGTCAACTTGTGTGAGCTGGTTCTCTCCTTCACACTGTGGGTCCAGGGATTGAACTCAGATCATCAGGCTTGGTGGCAAACTTCTTCATTGGCTAAGCCATCTAGGCAGATCAGGATATCTTTTTTTAAAACAGAAAGCACAAACTGTAACAAGACTTGATGCAAGAAACATCTTTCAAAGAGGATAAAGATATAGGTCATTCTGGAGCCATATATAAATTGACTATGGCCTGGGAACATAGGTTTTGGTTGCATCAAATTCCATGTTCCAACATGACAGTAGTTTCATGAAGTTTTCATAGTATTGGAACAAAGAAAGTCATCAGTTGGCATATTTTAAAAATACAATGGTGGAAATATCAGGGAGGTGGGTTATGGTAAAGTGGGACATCTCTGTTATAGACCCTCAATGTTATCTTAGTTTTGAGATTGATGGGAGCTAGGGGTCTGTTTGTATATTCCAAAGGATTTATCCTAACTGGTGTTAGGTGACAATAAATGGCTATTAATTTGGCTCTGGACTTGTAACATCCCAGCCTCTCCACATCACTGAAGTTCTGACTAGTTTACTATAGTTACATCTTCTGTCCAGTAACTGTTGCTCACATAGGGAAAGCAGGGAGAAGGGAACTAGTGAGAAGAAAGGAGTTGGCTTTGAAAGAGAGGGAAACAGTTCCAACTGTGGGGCATGAAGAGCCTCCGATGCTGTGGTAGGGTTCACTGTGTGGCTTCCTTAACTCTTTTCTATTATTAGAGATATGACCCTCCATTCTCTGGGGGAGGGGGAGGAGGTTTTGATAGAATCCATGCTTTCTCAGACTCCCTCTCTTGGCCTAATGTTGTCTACAGACCCAAAGCCCCTTTCTTGTGCCTTCTTAGCTGGACCGAATCTGTTCTCCTGTCATCCACAGTGGGATAGACGTTCACTATTCTGTTACCTTCAATGGCGAGGCCATCAGCAATACCACCTGGGACCTCATAAGCCTTCACTCCAACAAAGTGGAAAACCATGGCCTGGTAGAGCTGGATGATAAACCCACCGCTGTTTACACAATTAGTAACTTCAGAGATTATATCGCTGAGACGCTGCACCAGAACTTTCTGATGGGAAATTCCTCTTTGAATCCAGACCCCAAGTCTCTCCAGCTTATCAATGGTGAGTTTGAATATCATTCCTGACATCCTTACATAGTTTCCCTTTCTTTTTTTTTAATATACATTATGTTATTACAAATTTAAAAAAAAAATAAAATGCAGCATCCTCTTGTCCAGATGGGAGGTCCGGGCATAGTTTTCCTTTCTTTTTCAACATGGTATAGTAAGGACTAACCCCGCTAATATATATGGTTCTACACTTTCTTAGACTGCACAAGACAGGACCCATCCTGATAAATGGAGCTTCATCCCTACAGTCATTTGGGGTAGATCACTTATGGGCTTCCTGGCATGTATCTCCACAGAAGGCCACAGAGCAGGAACAGTGGAGAACAGCATGACTGTTAGAAACAGTCTGAAGGGATGGGGACAAAGTGTAAGAAAAGGAAAGCAGAGGCTGAAGATACAAATCACAGCAGGCTGTGGTGTTGCGAGGCAACCACAGAGTGAGCTGTTGAGAAGGCCAGTTGGTTAAGGCTTACCAGTTGGCGGAAAAGAAGGAACCATGGAGGAGAGCTAATGCAAGCTGGCTGAAAGAGCCAGACATCCAGCCCAGAAACCTCAACACTAAGTTGACCTTCTATAGCTGTGGAGATCCCGTCATGGGTCATAATGAGCAGATGGAGCTGGGATCGTAAAGGAGAGGGAGGCCACTGTGGGTTTGGAGACTAGAATGGTCTTCCCGTCACCCGGGGCAAAGCTCGCTTTCTGTGCTGTGCCAGCATCATCCATCAGAGACAGAATTCTAATTTATTTGCCGTTGTTGTTTATTTTCTGTTTGCTTTGCCACGATGCCTTCACTTATGGGTTCTCAAATCTTTAAAACTTCCAGCACAATGTATTTTGCTGAAGTGAGAAAATAGAAAAAAATGTAAGTTGCTAAAGTGGAAAATGAGAAACATAATGATGCCTTACAATTATTTATTTATTTATTTATTTATTTATTTATTTATTTATTTATTTATTTATTTATTTATTTATTTACTTATTTGAGTGTGCGCACACCACAGTGTATGTGTGGAGGTCAGAGGACAATCTGTGGGAGTCTATTCTTCCCTTAAACCATTTGGATCCTGGGGGTTGAACTCAGGTTGTCTGGGCTTGGCAGCAGGTACCTTTCCCACTAAGCCATCTTGCTGGCCCCAATGATTCATTTTTAGAGGAAGAGGGTAAGATACATTAAATGTAACACTCTAATTGATCAAAGAATGATTTATGAGTTATGAATCCCTGAGACCTAGGACATGTTCTGCAACCCTTCAGAATATTTATGGATAGAAAATTGAAAGTGACATATAAGAAACAGGACCAAGGTGCAGAGAGGGATTAGTTGTTTAAAAATTAGCTTTTGCCTTATTTGAGCATGGGCTCATGAAAGCTCATCTTTTGTGACTGGCTGGCCATCTGCTTTGTGTTACAGATTTCTAAGTTTGGCTTGCCTTTTGTTTCTACACTAATTCAATCAGGTCAGGGTTTGAAGGACCGAGTTTTGTGAGCACAGCACCTTGCTTAGGCCATGTTAATTTGCTGTAATGCCTGTGGCTTCCTCCTACAGTTGAGTGTGTGTATGTGTGCTGGTCTATGTGTGCTGGTGGATGTATCTCAAAAGTGATGTTTTACATTGTCTTTCCTCAGTGAGAGGAGTTTTGCTCCCCCAAATAGAAGACATAGTTTGGAACACCCAGAGTTCAAGTCTTCAGGTGACAACACCCGCTATTCTGGTAAGCCACCGTGCCTCACCCCAGACCGAGCCCTGAAACCTCTCTCCTTTGTAACTTCTGCTGCTTACTTTGGCCTTGAGAACTGACCTCACCGCTCCCATTTCAAATATTCTTTTGCATGTCCCTGAATCATTACTAACAGTGGTCAGCTCAAGGGGACCAAGCATTGGTTCAGAAACCTTAAGCTTTCCGCAGTGGTTAAATGAAGTTTGAATTGCCAAACACCACATGTGGTAGAAAAAGTATCTGTTGCTCATACTTGTTTGAGGTTAATTAAACTGTAAGTGCCCACTGAGTTCTTTTTAGGTTACCCAGAAATAGTTTTTTTTTTTTTTTATTAAATAGCTAAGACTACAAGTTGATGTTCATAAATACAGAGTAGACATTTTTATTTCAAGGATGATATATTTAAGGAAGTCATGCTATGGTAGTAAAATAATGTATGGAAGGGGAAAAGAGTGAAGATATTGACTAGCTAAAAAATAAGAGGCACCCTAAAACTAGTCCTTCTTTAGGTGAATTTTGTTTATTATTGTCTTATGTGTGTGTATCCATAATGTATGTGTGTGTGGGGTGCACATGAAGTGTGGAGGTCGGCAGACCAGAGTTGGTTCTCTCCTTCTGTATTTGGGGTCAGGCCGCTGAGCTCAGGCTGCAGGCTTGTAGAGCAGCATCTTTACCCAGAGAGCCATCTCCTCTGCCCACAGCTCTCCTTCTAAATGGGAGTGAAGCATTTCCATCTATACATGAACAGAATGGAATGACTCTTCCCTTCTGTTCCTACCCTCCTCTTTCTCCACCACATCTCTGTTTTCCATGTCCCTGCTGGGGAGATGTCGAGGAGAAAAGAAAAGACTTCCTCAAGTGTGGTTGAAGCAGTAGGGTTGACGCTACCAAGGACCACAGGAGGGCTCCCTGGGTGTGGATGGTGGTTCAGTGATCTCTTGCTAGCACAGGGACTTGGGGCGGGGTGGGGGGCACTCTCTTCACATCCAGCAGCCACAGATCATGTTCTTGCTTTCTTAGAATGTCTTCTTTGTTCAATACCAGCTGTTTGAAATTGTTGTTTCTTGATATTAGAACTCTAATGGAAAACATTAAAAAAAATTGAGATTGACATTGTATCATTACCCCTTTCCTTTCCCTCCCTCATCCCCCCCCACTAACCTCGCTCTCTCTCAAATTCATGGACTCTTTCTTTAGTTGTCTCTCTCTCTCTCTCTCTCTCTCTCTCTCTCTCTCTCTCTCTCTCTCTCTCTCTCAACATACACACACAACTTGCTCAGTCCATAGACTGTTACTTATATGTGTATGTTTTCAGGACAACAATAGAAATTTAGAAAACAAATTCATTTGATCACTGATCTGTACAGCCATCTGTTTTACTGGGCACCTTAAAATATGGCGTCATACCCTCTTCACTGAGTGCTCTATTAGAGAAAGAATGGTTTGAGGATAGTGACATCAGATGGCACATTAATTAGGTATTTGCTTACCCATCCATTCAAATATATTTAGTTTGTGCTTTTTATGTGCCAGGTACCAGGGAAACTAAACTGAATAAGGTGTGGTCCTCTGCGTGAGAAGTTCGCAGACGGGTGGTAGACAGATTTCTAAACAAATAAGATGACGTACTGTTACGGGCAGTTACCGGAGATGACCACTCAGACACAGAGTAGAGCCAATTAAGTCTTTATTCCACCCAGATGGGACCACACCCAAGTGTTCGGGGTGGGGGGGGGGACCAAGGTGTGGCCCCTGAGTGTCCAGAACATCGGGATTTTAAAGACAGAGACCTCTTCCAGGTGTCTCGCTCAGCAGCTGCAGGGGCCTTCGCAGAGTAAGCAGTTTGAAGTGAGCAGAACGGTTTATACAGAAGCTAAGTTAAGCGGTTAGCCAGCGGGAGGGAGGTTCCCCACAGACAGGCAGCTAAGATGAACGGCTAGCTGGAGGAGGAGATTCTGCACAAACAAGCAGTTTTAGCTAAGGCTAAGGTAAGTTAACTAGGACATCCTGACCATTGATTCATAGAATAGAGTTGGCTAGTTTTCCATGGAATTCTACATCAAGGAGACCAGATTCTAGTTAAACTGGGAAACGGCTTCAGCGAGAACACAAGATGGAGGCATCTCTGCCCTCTCTTGCCCCATCACAATAGCTCCTCTCCTGAAGTCCGTCCAGGGTGTAGAGACAAAGTTACCCTCAGTCCCGCTTCTAATCACACCATCCCAGGCTTCTCTAACCACGGGCGAGCTGTGATGGTATTTTAAAAACATGATTTAAAGATCTGGGGATGACCATAAAGGTCAGTCTATGAAGTGCCTGCCACTCAAACATGAAAAACTTTGGCCACATTCTCAGCATCCACATAAAAATGTGGGTGTGGCAGTGCTCATCTGCAACACCTAGTGCTAGATACAGGGGTGCAACAGGGTCCCCAGAGCTCGCTAGTCTAGACGATTTGAGCTCTAGGTTCAATGAGAAACCATGTCTCACACACTAAGGTAGAGAGTGATAGAAGATGATACCCAGCATCAACTTCTAGCCTCCGCGTCTCACATATTCCCAGTTCCAAAGATGCGAACTAGTCATTTGAGGATGGCCCCAGCTTCCCCCTTCACACACATGCATTATTCCTCATACTGTACATTTTACTCCAACTAACTCAGTTTATTAGAATATTGGACTCCAGAAATGGGAGAGATGGTTTAGCAATTGAGAGCACTTGCTACTTCTGCAGGGGACCTAGGTTCAGTTCTTAGCACCTGCATGGCTGCTTACAACGATTCCTAACTCCAGTTCCTAAGGGGTCCATTGCCTTCTCCTGACCTCTGTGGGTACCAGGCATGCATTCAGTACACTTACATATATACAGGCAAAACATTCATACACATAAACTAAAAATAAAGAAATCTTTAAAAAGGAATATTATATACTAGGCTAATGTCCAGCATAGATTAAAATATATAAGCTCCCACCAAATGCCATGACTCTTTTACCTATTAACATTTAATTTCTTTTACATAGAGTAGTTTTCATAAGATTAAATAATTAGCATGTTCAAGGGTTGTATCTCTGTCTACTTTCTATTTCTGAAACCAAATGTTGAAGTAAGATTATCATTATATTAATATAAAGTTGGGAGAAAGAGAAAAGTATGTTTTGTTGCATGCATATATCACTATAAAGTTGGGAGAAAGATATAAATATAAAATTGTTGCATGCAACCATTTTATAGGTACGTCTTTTTATTTGAGACAACCAGTCCACATTGCGATATGGTGACATTTTACATAAAAAATAATGGTACCTAATTAAACATCTTTCAAAATGATGAATAAAATTGTGAATTATTTCTTCCCACTGTGGGTAGTATGCTTAAGTCTTTACCAAAAAGTCCCATATCTTGCTAACTTCTATGTATTTAAAGTCATTTAAGCCAAACAGATAGAAGGAAATGAAACACCCAAAGCCAGAGAAACAGTATTCTCTCCCATGTATTCCATTTGTTTGGAGTCTTCTAAATATGGCATTTCACCCAATCCTTTTCCAGGTGAATTTTAAGAGGCTACACAGGTTTTCTGTAAATTTTCAAGCTAATAACTAGCTGAACTGGGTTGGATTCCAGACTATTTCCTTTGAGAGGTCTTGTGTTTCTCCCATCCAGTATTTCATTTCTATGTGTTTCTTTTCTCTATGATATGATTTAGCCTTTTTCTCCCTCCCCAGGATAATACCCTCCAAGCTGAATGGCTCTCAGCAGATGAATCCACCACCACCAATATTTCACCACTTGATTTCAGCTCTGGTCCTCCCTCAGCCACTGGCAGGGAACTCCGATCAGAAAGTGCTTTGGGTGATTTAGTGTCTACACCTACATTAGCCTCTCCCTCGAAGGTGGTCCTCAGTTCTTCCCCAGAAGTTTTAGAGGGTAGCAGCTTGACTCTTCATTCTGTTACTCCAGCAGTGCTTCAGAGTGGCTTGCCTGTGGCTTCTGAGGGAAGGACTTCTGGATTTTCCGTATTAGAAGATGGTGAGAAACCTTCATCACTTTTCACAATTCTTTACTGAGTCAGAGGGCAAGGGCTTTGAAGAGATTATATGAAGAGGAAAGCATGGTAGCATTCATTAGGGAGACAATGTCTTGGGATACGTATGTGAGAGAAGAATAAAATCAGATTTAATTAGTCAGACTGGAAAGTGAAAATCATTGTGTGTTAAGAAATGGACTTGGGGGAGTTAGGTGGAGGTCAATTAAAAGATATTTTGAAGGTCATATTGAAGGATACATAATTAAATTACTATAAATACTAACAAAGAACTTGGCCTGTTTGAATGTAGTGAACTGCATCAAAGAAGATTTTGCAAGTATATCCTAGTAAGATTAGTTATGGGGGCAACTCTAAGGATTTTAGGTTATAGTAATATTGGGAGGAGGAGAATATAAATAGAAATAAAATTGTTAATCCTCTAGATCAGTGTTTCTCAACTTGTGGGTTGTGAGAATGACCCTTTCACAGGGGTTACCTAAGACCATCAGAAAACACAGATATGCACATTATGATTCATAACAGTAGCAAAATTACAGTTATAAAGTAGTAATGAAAAGAATTTTATGGTTGGGGGGTCACCACAACATGAAGAACTGTATTAAAGGGTCGCAGCATAGGAAGGTTGGGAACGTTGCTCTGAATGTTGTGGGGTGGGCTGTATGTGTGAAAGAGAAGATGAATAAAGATATAAAGAATGGGTCTAGAATTTTGAACATGAGGGAAATATGAAGGATGAGGACAATAAACATAGAAGCAGAAACACAACTTCCAGAAAAAAAATCTTCATAAATTTCCAGTGGGTTCAATCTGTGTTTTTTAATATGGTTAACTCTTTATTTTCATTGGAAAAAAGGCAAGCACTTGAGGATTATTTCAATAATTAAGTCTTTACCTCAGAGGAGTGGATTGTATTTATGAATGCTTGTCCCACACTATGAGTTTATGATCGTATCTTCTTGTAGTGTAGCTATTAAGGTCCAGGTAATTGTCCCTGGTAAGTGGAGAAAACACATAGCTAGTTTTACTGGAGAACTAGGGTTTCATTTTGTAGATTAACTAATGCAAAACACTAGTTTCTATTTCTTTCTTTTCTTTTCTTTTTTTTCTTTAGGATTAGCCAATATTGAAGAACCAGAAGATGCTTCTGTGGATGTATTGCCTTCAAGCTCATTAATTCAACCTGTGCCAAAAGAAACAGTACCACCTGTGGAAGACTCTGGCATAACTTTCTTGACATCCTCACCACATTTGACTTCTTCTGTCATGGAAGACCTTGCTAAAGACATAGCTACACCTTCTGGCTTGGACTCCTTGGCTTCCAAAGTCACAGATCAGCTGCACATGAGCCCATGGTTTCCAGACACCTCTGAAGAAAAGGAGTTCAGTTTTGAAAGTGGTTTGGGCTCTGGGTCTGGGAAAAGTGTGGATATGATTACTTGGCCATGGGGTGAGACTTCATTAGAGAAGACCACTGAAACACTGTCAAAGTCATGGCCTGAAGATGAGTATGCACTCTTGCCAACTGAGAGTACAGAAAAATTACATATAGATGAAAGAGTAGATTCCACAGAACAAATGATTGAACTTTCAGAACATAGGTATAGTGATAGATCCACACATTTTACAGAGGAAGGATCCCTTGGGGGATCTACTGGACCCATCCTTGTGGAGTCTGCGACCCAGTCCACATCTCTCATTTTTTCCAAGCACACATCGGATGTACCAGACACTGATTCTTACTCAGTTACTAAAGCACCCTTTTTGCTGGTAGCTGTGGCAACCTCTGCTTCCACTGAAGAAACAGATGAAGTGAGTACCCCACTCAAGGAAGACACAGTGCAAACAGAGTCTTCTAGTCACAAAGGGCCTCACAGTGAGATTTCAGTGGTGAGGCCGGGTTTGCAGCCTGTGGGGACTGTATGGCCAGAATCAGATAGAGTTTGGGCAAGCACTTCTTCTTCCTCAGGGAAATTGTCCAGAGACACATTGGCAAGTACACCAGTGAGCACTGACAGGCTTTGGTTGAAAGCTCCCATGACACAGTCCACTGAATTGCCTCCAACAACCAGCTCCACCCAGCTAGAAGATGAAGTAATCGTGGGTGTGCAGGATATTTCACTAGAACTAGATCGGGTAGGCACAGATTACTATCAGCCTGAGCTAACCCAAGAACAAAGTGGCAAGGTTGGAAGCTATGTGGAAATGTCTACAAATGTTCACTACACAGAGATGCCTTTTGTGGCTCAGCCCACAAAAGGAAGTGACTTGAGTCACACCCAGACCTCAGGGACATTGGTGGTTTTCTTTAGCCTCCGAGTGACAAACATGATGTTTTCAGAAGACCTGTTTAATAAAAACTCTTTGGAATATAAAGCCCTGGAGCAAAGGTTCTTAGAACTGGTAAGCACAGAGTGTAAAACATTAGCATTAGTGAATATTATGTGAATTCCCTCCCCACCCTCAGCACACCAAGCCAGAGTCCAGAGAAATGGTTTTCCTTGGGCATAGATTTTCTGTCATCAGGTAGCATCATGGCTTTAGGGTCATAGAAGAACAATAAAGCAGGTGAATTTAAGAATTGGAAACATAAACATGGCATCAAGGTGATGTGACAGGTTAAATGCTGAAGATTATATGCCAGGAATTCCAAGAGTGAAATAAAATATGAAAGGAAATCTCAAGCTCATTGTGAGACCCATCTTTTGTGGATGTTCATATCTTCATTGTTGGGGCCCTTCAGTGAAGCAGAGTGAATAAACTCTGGGCCCTAAAATGGTTTATGAGTTCCATAAAGTTTCTAAATGCCATTGTGAAAAATCTCTTGATAGTCTTAATTTATGCAATCAAACCATTCCTATTTATTGATTTTTTTAGTTTATTAGTATAAAATAAAGGCTTTAATTTTGGCATTTTATACATACATATGATTGTACTTTGCTCACATTCATCCCTATATTACATGCCCCTGTCCATCATCACCTTCCCATTAGTCCATTTTATCTTCCCAAATAGGCCTCTTCTGATTTTATGTCTTATTTGTATATACATCTATATGTATGTACATATAATATGTGTACTGTTAAATCTAGTTATATATATGAAGAAAATTTGATACTTTACTGTCTCCTGCAGTGACAGAAGTTTTTTGCATGTTGTTGAATACATACTAAAAAGAAAAAAAAACTTGCATGAGCATTCTTTTTGTTTGCTTTTGTATGTCTTATTGTCTTTCCGGCGTGTATTCAACAAAACGTGAAGCGTTGGCAGTAAACGTGACTGTTTTGTCATTTGCAGCTGGTTCCTTATCTTCAGTCGAATCTCTCAGGGTTCCAGAACTTAGAAATCCTCAACTTCAGAAACGGCAGCATTGTGGTGAACAGTCGAGTGAAGTTCACCGAGACTGTCCCTCCTAATGTCAACAATGCCATGTACATGATTCTGGAAGACTTTTGTACCACGGCCTACCAGACCATGAACTTGGATATTGATAAGTACTCCCTGGATGTGGAATCAGGTAACCACAGTGCCTGTCATTTGAGGTTTCTTAGACAAATCCAGTGACTACTCTTGTGTGTCTTCTTTTTCACTGAGCCAAAGTAAATCTGATATTTGTATGAAGATGTTCTTTTTTTGTTTGCTTGCTTGTTTGGTTTTGATATTTTTAAAATTTCCTTTTGTTGGGGGGCACTGCAGGGGTGAGGGGAGAATATGGGGAAGTAGGAGGTGAATGGAATTGGGGTGCATGATGTGAAACTCTCAAAGAATCATTAAGTACTGTGTTAGACACAGTTCCACATCTTGAAAATTAGCAAAGTAAGTGTTTTAAGGGAATCTCAAATGTTGAGGACACAATGGTACCTTTATTGTTTACCTCCCATTTCCTTTTCTAGACATTCTTTCCAGCTCTCTTTCACTTATCCACTAAACCTGCTTTTGCTTCGTCTTTATGTTGTCACGACCCTAAATGTCCTTTCTTCTTCCAGTAGATGATATATAGATAGGTAAACACTCTAAGTTTCTATATTGATTCCCTTTAAGTTTTATGTAGCACAAATTGTATTTGGTCTTAATAAAAATCCGGAGTCAGGTATCAAGGTGAAAGCTGAAAGATCAGAGAAGCAGAGCAGCCAGCTACTAGAAAGACTTCTTACCTCAGGAATCCTCAGACTGAAAGGGCTGTGCTCTTATCTCTACCCCACCTTATCACTTCCTCTCTCCACCCAGCCATATCACTTCCTGTTTTTTTCCTCCCAAGTGATGGGGTTAAAGGCGTGTGCTCCCAAGTATTGTGATCAAAGGCATGAGATCCCAAGTGCTGAGATTAAAGGTGTATGCCACCACTGCCTGGCCTCTAGTGGCTAGCTCCACACTCTGATCTCCAGGCAAGCTTTATTTGTTAGAGTACAAACAAAATATCACTACATTTTCCTTTTTTTGTCTAAAATAAAAAGGTTATAACTAATATAAGAAAAACTATATACAATAAGTACAATAACTATTTACAATATATACAGGTAATAAATACATCAACAATGTCTAGTCCATTAACAATTGACAAATTCAGGGAAAACACTCTATTATCTATCCTATCTTGGTGAGTCAAAAGTGTTGTACCTAATTCATCTTCTATCCTGATTTGCATTACTAATACAAAACTATCTTTTGATGTCTCTCAACCCTATACACTTTACACCTCTTTAGTGAATTTCTTTTCTGAATCTGGTAACAAGAAAAACTATAATTATAACTATCTAGTCTTAAACTCCATCAGAGACCCGAGAATGAAATAATATTACCTGAATAAGCAGGAATTGCAAGAAATTACTTTCAAAAATTGTGAGAGATGACAGAAACAGCTGGCTGCCTAGACAGTCACCCAAGATTCCTCTATAACATTGAGGATGAGGGGCATCCATCTTCGGCCTACAGGTCTATCATATCTGACAGACTTATCTGTGAAGCAGGATTTTCTGAAGGGCCTTCCTACCTTGTCTTGGCAGAGTTTGACAGTCCTTTCTTTTGTGTCCTGCTTGTCCCATTTGGACAGCATACTGTCAGCAGTTGAGGCAAAGTCACTTTCTTGCCCAGTGGCTAACTTTTGCCACAAAGAAAGTAAACTCCATATGGAGTTTCTTCAAAGGAACCTGTGTTATTAAAACATCTTAAATGTCATATTCTGTAGATTTCTGAAGTGTTTGAAGACCATATGTCTACCTAAAATATATTTGTTTGACCTTGAACTTAACATGACTACAAGTTTAATTGTAATAGGTGACTAACTACTAACCTGTATTTCTTTATTATCCTAAATAGTTTGTAATAATAACTTTCAAGGACTAGCAATTTTCATTACATTGTTAAATGAACTGTACAGGTATAATACCTTGAACAAGATTAGAATTGTATGTACAGTATGTTCTAACAAAAATAGTCTCACCTTTGTATCAACATACAAAGATCCACATCAATGTAAAATATTTAAAACAAGTAGTTGCTTTTTAAAAGTAGATTCAATAATCTACCCTTTTATCCTATCATATCTATAGCCCCCTTTTTTCTTTTTCTTTCTTTTTTTTGAAATAAGAACATTGTATCTAATCTCCTTTGTTCAGCTTTAATTTTAACCATTACTAATAACAATTTTAACCAACCACCCTAAACAATGGCAAATATCCATAATCCATTGAATGACCCAAAACCACCCACACTCAGTGTCTCCAAAATTTTTGCTTTCGTTAATAAAGGGATTCTATACAGTACCCATTGTATATGCTCTTATTTTAAATTATGGATCAAAATTAGATTATTTTATGATTACAAAGTTACAAAGTAATTGCTCAGATATGAGGCAAATACATAGGGAATACACAGTGGGATCCTGCTGTGCAGTCTGTCCTAGAAACTGCCTGTGCATGTTAGATAAGGTTTCTGTATATCATCTTTAAGCTCCAGACAATGAAAAACATTTACTGATTTAAAACATTCCTCTGGAAATGAAGAGACTACTAATTTTCGTTCCTTTCTAGCTAAACTTCATACTTTCTCATACAGATGGCTGTGATCATCTCCAGCTATTAGCTTTATTTTCAATATCTCTGCTATTGTTTCCCCATATACTGTCCACCCATTGCTACTCACTATGGAAGAACATATGGCAGGACCATGGTAGACCCATCCATGGTTAATATCTTACATCCCTTTTTTTTTTTTTTTTTTTTTGGTTTTTCGAGACAGGGTTTCTCTGTGTAGCTTTGCGCCTTTCCTGGAACTCACTTGGTAGCCCAGGCTGGCCTCGAACTCACAGAGATCCACCTGGCTCTGCCTCCCGAGTGCTGGGATTAAAGGCGTGCGCCACCACCGCCTGGCTATTTTACATCACTTTTGACTGGTTATTGTACTAATTTTTTTTGTCCGTTTCTCTTACACTGTCAGTGAAACAATAAGTTACAGAAGACAAAATATTGTTCAGAATGTCCAGAGGAGGTACAGGGATGATGTTCTTTTAGATTAGTAGTTTCTGCAAATCTAGATCACTCCCAAGTCTATTCTAAGATATCCCCACCCATGAGGAGATCACCATTTTTTCTAGGCTCTTTTCTCATCTGATGGTCTCAGCATGGGTCAGGCACATAACTGTGTGTAGAGTAGAGGTGATGGTGTATTTTTATGATTCAGGTTGAGGATTTTCCCATAGTGCTTTGAGGAAGAAACTTTCTTTATGTATCTCAGTTCCTGCGCTTTGACTTTCCTTGTATTGTTCTCTGGCTTGTTTGATGCTTTAGGTGATGAAGCCAACCCTTGCAAGTTTCAGGCCTGTAATGAATTTTCTGAGTGTTTGGTAAATCCATGGAGTGGAGAAGCAAAGTGCAAATGTTACCCTGGGTACCTGAGTGTGGATGAACTGCCTTGTCAAAGTCTTTGTGATCTACAGCCTGACTTCTGCTTGAATGACGGAAAATGTGACATCATGCCTGGTCATGGGGCCATTTGTAGGTATGTTGCAATGAAAGATTTTGGCTTTAAAGGTTTTATATATACTTTCGAAGAAAATAGGTTGACAGTATAATTATAGGGCAATCACAATAATGTTTATTATGTCTGGCAATTAGATGGACACTATCTAATTCTCATGTGAAGACTGGGTCACCCAGTAGGCCTGAATTGCATACCCATTAGGGTTATTTTATGCTGTTGGGAAGTTGTCAACTTTTTTCTGAATGTGTCCTGCTGGGAATACTTGGATTAGCTGGAGATCTTTGTAGACTGTTTTCAGTGGGGATGATGAGATCATCACTATTTAGGTAAGATTTATATGTAAGACCAGTACTTTACACGTAGAAGTGCAAACAGAGGGGGCTATAGTATCTTGATTGGATTTTATTCTTTTAAGATTTTATTTTATTTTATGTATATGAATGTTTGCCTGCATTTAAAGATATGCATCTTATATATGTCTGGTGCCCACATAAGCCAGAAGGTGTTGGATCCCTTGGGACTGGAGTTACAGATGACTGTGAACTGACATGTGAATTCTAGGAACCAAATTCTTAACTGCTCATGAGTCATCTTTCCAACCCCTTGGTTGTACTCTTAATGGCTTTGTGTTCCTTTTAGCATACTGAGTATTCAAGATTAAGTGACATCAATAGTAAGGTTTCAAAGTGATGGCAAATGTGTTTTCCTCTCAGTCTGATCTCTTTGTAAATGCAGAACCACCGAAGGAATGGCAGATGCACAAGTCAGATAGACTGATGGCCTTTTGCTGACCCCTGCCTTCAAAGAAACAAAAACAACAAAAAATCCAAACATATTGACTTCCCAGCCATACATAACTACAGATGCATGGCTGAAAGAGGAAGGGAATGCTGGAATAATCAGGAGGAACGTAAATAAGATGTTACTGTGTGAATATAAACATTGGCATAGATACCCTAGACAGAGAAAATAGCTGGAGATATTCACATGCTTTTATGCAAAAAAATGTAAGGTTTAACTAGAAAACTAATAGTAATTACAGTTTCTTGATGGCCAGAGAAATTAACATTATTTTGCAAAGCAGTGATTTCCTTACTATTCTGGTGATTGAAGGCATTTTTGCACAAGTCTGTTGACTCAAAACTTTGAGGATCTCTGTAGGGTGGTGAGATGACATGCACGCTGTTAAAAGCTGTATTCTAGAAGCTGTTAGTAACTGTGACTGAGTTGCGTTATCTTACTTCCTGGGCATGTATGTGTTATCTGTAAATGAGAAGGCTGAGTGTAATATTTCTTTAAGCCTTTCATATTTTAAGCAGCCATTTAAAAACAGTTGTTCAAGATCTACTGGTCTATGCCAGGCATTGTGTGCAGCCTTCGATCATATATGTTCATTGAACTTGTATGTCAAGGCATGTTTTCTTTCCCTGCTTTGCTGGGAATGGAACCCAGGGTTTTATGTGCACTAGGCAAGCATTCTCCTACTGGGCTCCAGCCCCAGCACTTCCTTCAAGTCCTTAATGAAGATGTACATGATCAGCATTCATACATCAACCTTTCCTATTCCACTGAAGGTTCTGTTTGCTATCCTCTTGAGCAGAGTGATTCAGATCTTGAGTCTGGTGACTGTCTTTGCAGATGCCGGGTTGGTTCGAACTGGTGGTACCGAGGCCAACACTGTGAGGAGTTTGTATCTGAGCCCTTTGTCATAGGCATCACCATAGCCTCTGTGGTGAGCCTTCTCCTTGTGGCTTCTGCTGTCATCTTCTTCCTTGTGAAGACACTTCAAGCTCAGACTATCAGGAGAGAAAGGCGGAGGCCCACCAGGTAAGTAAGGGAAGAGCTTCCTCATGGAACCGAGCACCTGCTTACTCATTGCTTCCTATGGGTCAAATACTGGGCAAAGAGCTGGGCGGAGGCAGAGAGCTGTGAAGGTGAATGAAAGCATCTTCAAAGTTGGTACTACATCCTAAGAAATCTAAGTAGTCTGTGAATGGGATGCTAAGAGGCCTGGATGAGGATGGAACTAGAGAGTCTTGAAAGTTTAGTGATCATTGCGATAGTGGGAAAAAAGTCCTGCAGGGAATGGGTGGGTCTCTTTGTAATCAGTGAGTGAACACGAGCCAGATCAAGGAGGCCCATGTGAATATCTTGGTGCACTGCTAGAGTCCACAAGAGCTACTTTAGGTCAGTCTCACCCACCTCTGACCTAGCTAAGAAGACACCCTTTCTGGGGTCCTTCCTAGAGCACCAAGGCATCATTCTTAAGCTTTGCATCAACTGAATTTTCAACAGACTGTGGTCTTATCTAAGGTAGAGGCCAACAAATTCTTTGACTCATCAGCATTTAGAGAGGTCATGGCACATAATCACTGCTCAGCAAATGGACCTGAATTGAATTCAGTTGAGGCCCAGGGCTTTTGGTCTTCCAGTATTTGAACTTTTATGAGATTTTTCTATGTGGATTATTTCATAGATGTTGTTCTGGAAATGATGGAGCTGTGTTTATTTAATGAAATACTATTTACTGGCAGACATAGTTCCCAACCAACATTTATGGAGTGTCAGGTACTGTGGGGAAAGAAATATGATGAATGAAACAGGGTACAGTGATAACACCTGAGACTAGTCATGTCTCATAGTCCCCTGATCCCACATCTATGCCCACTTCCTTTTCCCTAACAGAAACTTTGTCCCAGAAAAATAGCCTTTTGCATAGTTGAGCATCCAGAGGAGCTTCTTAGTCAGTCATGCATTTCTTCCTGTGGCTCCAGCAGGCAGCCTGAGAACCTGTCACCTTTTGAGAATGCTGTGAAGTACAATCCAGCATATGAAAGCCACTTGGCTGGGTGTGAACAGTATGAGAAGCCCCACAGCCAGCACCCATTCTATAGCTCTGCTAGTGAAGAGGTGCTGGGTGGTCTGAGCAGAGAAGAAATCAGACAGATGTATGAGAGCAGCGACCTTTCCAAAGAGGTAGGAGACTTCCATTTTTATCACTGCAGTGCTGGTCTGTGTGAGCTTGTGTGTGGGCATGTGTGCATATGCATGGGCCGCAAGAAATGATGAAGAATATTTAGGTTAGTTATTACCTGATGATGTCTCCCAGAGTATGCAGAGGGTATTATATATTGAGCTGGTCCTTATTCCCTACCTGGTGACTTATTTTTCCACAATTAGAAAATTCTCTGTCCTTTATTCAGTCCTCTCTTTGGAATATATGTTAGAGTTAGAACGATTTGCAGAGTATCTATGCAGAAATAGTTTTCTTCTCTTTTTGGTGGTGCTGGGACTTGAACCCACAGCCCTGTGCATGCTAAGCAAGTGCTCTACCACTGAGCTACGTGACCAGTCTTAGTTCATATAGTATCTAGACCACTATAGGTAGAACCTTCTGTTTTCCTAAAGGGGGGTGGTTCTTCTTTAGCTCTTTTTTGGGTACCCAGTAGCTCACAATTCCTTAATCTAACTAGATCCCCTTTACAAGGCTGCTGGGGTTTTCCTAATGCAATACATAGCCTCTCTTTCTTCTTTGTTCAAGGAAATTCAAGAGAGAATGAGGATTTTGGAATTGTATGCTAACGATCCTGAGTTTGCAGCTTTTGTGAGAGAGCATCAAATGTAAGCATTGCAACAGTCCAGGATGCCGGGCCATAGTGGCTTGCCTTAAACTAATGCTGCCAGCATAAGCATTAGTTTTTAATTACCGCCCACATGTCGGGGTCTTGTTAATGACTAACCTTTATTAATTTCTTCAGAGTTTATACTTGTCCACAGAGATTATCTCATTTCAGTCTTCAAATGGCTCCATAAGATAGATGTATCATATGTGAAAAAGGGAAACCTTGGAGAGACGGTATTGACAGTTAATTAGCAGAGAAGATTAAAAACCAACTCACATGGTGTTGGCCTAGAGCTCTGAGCTAGGTTATCATTCCTCTCTTGCTGCCATAGATCTCACTGGTAATCTGATGCTATACAATATCTTTCATAGGTGGTTTCTATGGAGTATCCATAAGTCTCCCATCCATTGGCACTTGCAGTAGGTGTTGAACCACATGTTTTATTAAAGTGTGTCCCCCTGCAGTTATCAGACTTCATTCTGTCTTCTTCCACTTGTTTTAATCATCTATCTCGGGCAAGTGTCTGTAATTCCTAAGCTTGGTTTTGATCTCCAGGATTTACAATTAGACAGAGATCACAAAGATAAACTATCCTGTGAAGAGACCCTAGGGGCAGTAGCTGGCTGCTGTGGGCGACACTGCAATTGTATGTTGGTGTTTGGTCATTCTGGTTCCTCATGGATGGGTTCTGAGCCAGAGCAATTCACATGTCTTTGTAAAAAAAAATTAGGGTCAGTATAACAGCCGGGGTCTTGAGCAGAGCTCTTGATACACACGTCCTTCCCTCAGAGCCTCGCCCTGACCAATAGGACACACTGCCACTGAAGAAACTAAGTAAGATGATTTTTAAATTTCATATTCGTGGCAGTGATGCTTCTAAAAATCTCTCCGAGGTGTTGACAACCTCGCTGAGTGCCATCCCACCAGCAGTAGCAGTAGTTGCCTTTTAAATCAGAACAGCCACTCATGTCTGCAGTGCCAGCCAAAACAAGGCGCACCAACCCATTTTAGTAGTGGCGGGTAGAAAGAATATGAATGTGTTGCATTGTTTCCCAAGGCCCTCTCTAAGTCCTTCAGAGATACTGGCCTGAGTGTATTTCCCCACTTAACAAGGCATCAAATCAAGGTCTGAAAATACACATCGGTAATCCCAGCACTTGGAAGGCTGAGACAAGAATGTTAAGAGTTTGAGGTCAGCCTGGGTGGCTTGTGGTGCAACCCTATCAAATAAATAGTAACTAAGTAAATAAAATATATCAGCTTTAGGTCAAAATAGTGGAAGAAAGGATTCATCCTAATTAAGGATTCTGACCACATGCTTTGGTTTCTTCTGGTGGGCTGCACAGCATTAAAGTATATTTAAAAAATCCATGAAACAAAGATTTAACTAAGACTATCCTCTGAAACAAAGGACAGTGGATGCAGGCCCTGCAGCCTTAAGAGGGATGCTTCACATAGCGGGGAAGGTCACATGAGGTCCCGCCCACCTCTGAGGGATCATGGGTAGTTAAGGGTTGCCTTGGGAGGGGTGTCATTCACTTCAGTGATCTAACCACTGAGGAGTTGCTCACATTCCGGTAAATAACTTCCTACTCATGCTCTTGCAAGCAAGTGTAACTCAACTCAGTGGCAGACACATAAACAGAAAGACAGGTGGAAATGGGAAGGGCGCTGTTGGAAGAAGGGGTTTGGTGGGAGTGGAGGGGATAAGAGAGAGTAGGGTGAATGTGTGTGTGTGTGTGTGTGTGTGTGTGTGTGTGTGTGTGTGTGTGTGTGTGTATGTGTGTATGTGTGTGTGTGACTATGATCAAAACACATTATAGTTTGTGTGAAACTGTCAAAGACTAAAAAAATAAGAAGAAAAAGAGAAAAACCAGGGTTGCTCATAGGGAGCAGGTGGCATTGGAAGCATTCAGGCACGTGCTCCAAACACATTTCCATTCTCCACTTTCCTAGCTACCAAGTGGCCCCACAGTGTGTTAATGGGTTTAATTTAGGATTCAGTAAAAACATGTGGCATTTGTAGAGGTCTGAAAAAAATTAGCAGAGCATGCACATGCACGCGCATGTGCACGCGTGCACGCACAAACGTCTTTAAAGAAAACATAGGAAGCTTAGTGATACACTACAGTAGAAATATATTTCAGTACATTATTGCTTTTCCAATTAACTGCTCTTTATTTTCTCATGGCAGGGAGGAGCTTTAACCTAAATGCCTATTTTTTGACACCAATTAGAAGCTTGGAGGAGATGAAGACGGCTTGTTACGTCTGCTATATAATTAACTTGGAGTGTGAGCGTTGATGGAAGAAGAGTTTTTATTGAAGAATAATTAAAAAGCGTGGGACACACTTCTCATCCCAGCTGCAGCTTTGGTTTTTGGAATGTAGCAAAAATTGTGACAAATTTTATTTCCATGAAGATCAAGAGATATGGCTAAGGAAATTTAAAGCGGTGTGAATTTTGGTTCTGGAAAGTATTCTAAAAACAAACAAATAAAACAGAACCAAACCAGAGACCTAAAGGCAGACCTGGGAACTGGGGCTGCTTTGCCTTTGCCTCTGCCTCCTTGAGAGCATCTCTAAGAACTCTGCTCTAGGCTTTCTCCTGAGAACACAAGGTGAGACTATTACAAAAAGGAGCCAAGCTTAGTAAGCCACTGTTTTGTGACTTTTTGTTAAAATCAAATGGGATGGAGGAGGCTTTGAAGTAATTTTAATATGGCTTAAAATCAAATATTTGCTTAAGTAAAAATTAGACTTTTGGAACAAACTGCGGAATTAAGCCATCTTTAGCTGTAGTATGTCTGCCCTCGTTTTGAACCTTCCTGAGCACAACAATCAAGTCCACACATTGTTAGTTATGTCAATATGGGCCACAGTTTTGCCATCAACTTGACACACCTAAGACGAAAGAAATTGATTGGCCTATGGGCATAACAGTGGGGCATTTTCTTGATTACTAGTTGATGCAGGAGGGCCCAGCCCAGAATGGCGGATACCATCCCTAGGCAGGGGGTGTGGTAAAGCTGCGCAAGAAAGGTAGCTGAGCCGGGTGGTGGCGGCGCGCGCGCGCGCGCCTTTAATCCCAGCACTTGGGAGGCAGAGGCAGGCGGATCTCTGTGAGTTCGAGGCCAGCCTGGTCTCTAAAGCGAGTTCCAGGAAAGGCGCAAAGCTACACAGAGAAACCCTGTCTCGAAAAAACCAAAAAAAAAAAGAAAGGTAGCTGAGCCAGCCAGAGGAAGCCACCAGTGAGCACTTTCCTTCGTGGTTTCTTCTTCAAGCTCCTGCCTTGAGTTCCTGCCCTGGCTTCCTTTACAGTAGACCTGCGAGCCACATACACTCTTCCAGTGTTGAATGACAGTAATAGAGAAAGCCCCTGACTGTGATACCCTGTTCTTTAAGCTTTCAGGAAGAGTGCCCATGAATGAAGTCTACATGGTTTCCATTAGTCTCAGACAAAGGTAATCGTGTGGGCATTGAAGAGGTGAATGTTAGATAAATGGAACGACAGACACTCTGTTTTTCAGGTGGACTGACAGACAAAGTCATTACTTAGGTACCCTGACTGCTTCTGAGGTGGGGCAGTGTCTCAGGCAATTCTAGGATCTTCTCTAGTTCCTGGTGTATGAGTTTGGAAACAGCACTTACTGACCTCACATAACATCAGTGAACTCATTTGTTACTTCTTTGTGTAATGCTCTTGTCTAGATGAAATCCCACCTACCCAAGCAGGACAAAGCTTTCATTACAATCAAGATATTCTTAAAAATTGTCTAGGTTGCAAAAATCCATACTTTATAAATTGCAATTAAAAATGGAAGTTTTTCTCTTTTTACCTGTGGTTATTTTGAATGGATAGTTTGGGGAAGGTAAAGGCAAAATAATCACGGTGATTAATTTAAAGGTACACCGGCAAAAGATCATCCTTAATTCAAGCAGTTGATGAGGACACTGTCATGTTTGCTCTAACTGTCTTAAAGTTCATTGTTTATTTTGGACCAGGTTTACAATGGCCACCAGATAAATACCTGGTTCACTTATTTTCTTAAGTTGTAAGTTTCACTAGGTAGGAGATTAGCAAACACTGGAATAGAGAGAATGGACAACTCAGTATAAGAAAACAGTGATTTAGGAGACTAACTTACCTTCATTAAATGGAAAGGTTTTTAGCCAAGAAAAATATGGGTCAGTTTTTTCCCCCCCTAAAGCGTTTCCAATGATTCCCAGTAGAGATAGGTGGGGCCAGCCTTCATTAATAAGCCAGCTGCAGTGAGTCAGGATTCTAGCTCATTCAGTTCCCAAGTGTGCATCAATGCAGAAAAATGATGTAAAGGTTACAATCCTTAAATTGAGAGCATTGTGTCCCACAAAGTTCCCTGTCTGGAAGTGGCAGGATGGGAGGGTATTATAACATAGTTGATGATATAAAAATTTGCCTGGAAATTTCTTTGACTCATGCATTTTGTAATACAGACTGTTCTTATAAGTCAATAAGAGACAAGTAAAGCCCCATGATAGTAAGCCACTAACTAAGCCACTTCTCTCAACTACATAGTTACTACTACAGCCTAGGCCAAGTGATTATGAATCCTGAATTTATTCTCTTGTATTTGATTAATTAAGGGCATAGTTGGGGAAAAGGCATGGTATAAGAGACAACAGGTATAATTATGTGTCTGGACTACTTGATGTTTCAATAGTAATATAGTAATATATTACTATATTAGATAGTAATGTGCATATCCTCATATATAATTAATATTGAGTATGGTTAATGGCATACTGTTCTTTTTCATTTTTTTTATGACAGTTTATTCAACATGTGATCAAACAAATTCAATTTACTATACTACTTTATTGAATGTTTATAGTCTTAATATTAGCTTATTAGAAATAAAATTTAAGTCTTTGTGTATGTATAAGGATCCTTTGATTCTCATGTACATAACCATGGTGTATCCATTAGTAATAAACATATCTTTCAAGAACTTGCCTTTCCTTTGTCAATGGTATCACTTAACAACGATTGAATTGGAAGCATCATTTAAAGATATCTATTATGTGAATGCTTTAAGGAGATGAAAATGACTCTTTGATCTTAATAAGTGAGATTAGGAGAATCAGACATGAATTTGGAGCCTGGTTGCTGTCTGAATTTTGTTGATAGTTAATGACACTGAGTCATGATTTGGCTTTCGTCAAACTTTACTCTTTTGAACGCTTTCAGTTTTTCCTCATATGCTGAATTCATCAATGGAACCAAGACTGATGAGTAATTAAAGAAAGATTAGGTGGGCTGGCTAGTAGCAGTCTTTTGAGGAGAGAAGCAATTGGTGATCTGTCTAAAGAGAACAGAAGAGACACAAATATGGCCACACGGGAGAAAATCAGCTAACGGTTATCTGAGCAGTTAACTTCTCATGTGCTGGCAACCAGAACCCTCAGCCTTCAGGCTTTTCCTCTTCTGTGTTTGCAGAATGTCTTGCTGGCATGAGGACATGAGAAAATCTAACTAAATGTTAGTAAAAGGGAAGTGGTTTTGATTAGAGTTCAAGAACCATGTTGAAGAAATACAAGATGCGTGCGAGAAATAGGCCCAATAAACATCTGTTGATTGATTAATTTGTGACCCAATTTTTAGGATAGTGAGTAATAGTCAGACTTTAAGCCCTGATCAAGGCCTGGAAAATCTCATCACTCTGAGCTCATACCTCACCAACCTGGCCTACTATCTGGGCTTTATGAACTCATTTTCCATCCAAGCTAGTCCTTGATGAACTGGGTCCATAAAATAACATTGCACTTGTCACTCAAACCTCACATCTTGTATCATGCCCACCCCCTTTCTTATTAGAATGAGTGGCTCCATGTTAATGTAAAAAAAAAAATAGTTGTTGAAGAATCAGTCCTTTACAAGTAATACCAAATTGCATGTGGGTTTCTGGAAAAATTTTCATTATCCTGAAAGAGAAATTCCTTGTCAATATGGTACTTCATCTTGGCAGATTTGGGCAAGAGCATTTTGGCACATGGACCTTTCAGTGATCCACTAACAAGTCCCCAAATTCCTTTCATACCTTTCTGTGCTATTACACACTTTATGTTTTAATACTCAACAAGACTGGGTTGTGACCTTTTAACTTACACCATTGGTGTCCCACTAAAGAGAATTCTTTGATCTTGGGGTTATGTCTTATTCATTATTTTGAAGACTGATGTAGAACTGGTCTATAGTAATGATTATTATTTCAGTGATCCTGAGATAGTCTTCTATATGTAGATACCCATTTTATGACTAGCAAGACAATTACTAGTTTGTATTCAAGGAACTCACTAGTTAGACCTGTTTTATAAACTAGATACCTTTATAAACTTTGGTCTAGTTTAGAAAACAGTTTTAAGAAAGTGCAGAGATTTAAGAATATTTTAAGAACTAAGATTTACATGTTTACATCTGTAGTGTTTAGTGAACAATCTACTGTTGTAACAGAGTAAGTATTTTAGGAAGATCTAACAGAATGCATTGGATTATAATACTCAGATGAAGTAACTATGGTAGTTTGAATGTAATTGGCCCCCATAGGCTCATAGGGAGTGGCACTATTAGGAGGTGTGGCTCTGTTGGAGTAGGTATGGCCTTGTTGGAGGATGTGTGTCACTGTAGGGGTGGGCTTTGAGACCTCCTATGCTCAAACTATGCCCAGTGACACAATTCACTTCCTGTTGCCTTTGGATCAAAATGTAGGACTCTCAGCTCCTTCTCCAGCTCTGAATCTGCCTACATGCTGTCATGTCCTATCGTGATGATAATGAACTAAACCTCTAAACTGTAAACAAGGTCACCCCAATTAAATATTTTCCTACATAAGAGTTGCCATGGTTATGGTGTCTCTTCACAGCAATAGAAACCCTAACTAAGACAGTAACCTTCCTGAGTTTTTTTTAAACCACACAGTTTTTTAACCCACAAAATAGGGAAGGAGAGATAGCTTGTATGGGCAGTAGAGCTAAGATCCTAGAAATATGCTTGTGGCAGGGAAGGGTAAAGATTGGGGTGCTTCTGGGGTAGGAGATGATAAAATTGTATGATGCATATAGAAGACATTTGTTTAATTTTTAAAAAGTTTTTATTTCAAGGTGTTTACCCACCAACCCCACAGTTCCCCAGAGTTTTCTTGAGTGAGAGCAGCAGGAAATATTAGATAGAAGGATTTATATTACGGAGATAAACAGATAGAAAATAAAGGATAGCCTCAAGAGGGCCTGGAACCTATTCCAATGAGCCCTGACTGTCTCTGCCCTAGGGTATTTATAGAATCACCAAGGGGTAGAGCAAAAGACCTCCCCTCAGCACAGCCAAATACAGAGCATCTCAGACACCTGCACTCAGGCCTGTGGTCTAATCATCCTCTCTATACAGACCTGCTGGGTAAAGCCACTAGGAACCAGAAAATGGGCTCCCACATATTATAAATTGCAATTTTTTATTTGCATCTATATTGTGTTTTCAGAATAAAATACAGGCATCCCTGAAAGGACATGGGTGAATATATGACATGAGGTTTATTGTCCTGCTTATAGCAGTGACTGGTTTGAGTCCATAAGTTTCCATGAGGAGATTTTCAGTTCTCTAATTTGAGGTGTATAGAATCACTGGCATCCTGATGTGCCAAGGAAGGACCAGGCACATCTATTTCATTTTGGATTCCTAGAAAACAAGTGTTAGTTTTGGTCGATGTTAGATAAGGGGAAAGTCTAATGAGGATTGTCCTGGTTAGTTTCATGTCAGCTTGACTCAAGCTAGAGTCATCAGAGAGGAGGAAACCTCAACTGAGAAAATGCCTCCACAAGATCCGGCTGTGGGCAAGCCTGCAGGGTATTTTCTTAACTAGTGATTGATGTGGGAGGGCCCAGCCCATTGTGGGCGGTGCCATTCCTGAGCTGGGGTCCTAGGTGCTGTAAGAAAGCAGGCTGAACAAGCCAGGAGGAGCAAGCCAGTAAGCAGTATTCCTCCATGGCTGTCCCTGGAGACACCAGGTCCTGCCGCCTCCAGTTTCCTGCCCTCCTTGAATTCCCCACCTGACTTCCTTCTGCGATGGACTGTGAAGCGAAAGTGTAAGCCAAACAAATCCTTTCCTTCCAAGTTGCTTTGGTCATGGTGTTCCATCACAGCTACAGCAACCCTAAATTATGACAGGGATGAAATTGCTTCTGTGAGAGTATCAGACCTTGTTTGATGAAACAGATGTTCGCTCTTTTCTATCATAGTGACTTAGATTATAAATAGTTCTGGCCTGGAAGGTACAAAATATATAGAATAAAATTTTTTCACAGTGTAAAGAAAAGCTAAGTTTATTTATTTGTTTAATTAATTTATTTATTTGAAAATAGACAGCTTTTTTTAGTGATAATTGTTTCAGTCGCCCAGCCTGCCCTACCTTTTATCTTTCATCAATGAGAAAACTTTCGTATTTTATTAATTATTTTATTAATTGCATTAGTTCACTGATGATTTCATGCATGTACCTAGAGCATTCTGTTTACTCTCACCTCACCACTGTCTCCTTCCATCTCCGTAACCTAGACTCCTCCCTACAAATCTGTTTTCCATCTTCATGTGTTTTTGCTTTATTTTGTAATACAGAGCTTAACCAGGGTTCTATGTATGCCCAGGGGTTTAGAACTATCCCTTAGAACCTGGTGGCCTCATCAGTGGGTATGAAAAACTGAAGACATCATCTCCTCTTCTCCCAGAATCTATCAATAACCAGGAGTTCAGCATAGCAGCAGGTAGGGCTTCATGAACTTCTCCACATCCATGACCAACTTTCGACGGGGTCCGTTTTGTGCCTGCTCCAAGCAGGTGACTGCAGCTGCTCGGAGTTCATGATTGAGATGGCTTTGTCATACCTGAGGATGTCATTTGTTTGCCCTTCACTCTGTTTTCTGGCTCTTAGAGTCTTTCTGATCTGCAACATTTCTCGATCCTTAGAGGGGATTGCATATAACATCCTATTGAGGGCTGAGCATCCAACAACCACTGATTCCCAGGACCCTGACCAGCCATGAATCTTTGCATTCACTGCCATTCACGGCCCAGAAGGGCATCTCTAATAGCAAGAGTAGCATTTGTCTGTGGTTATAAGTAGATATTTAGAAGGTAGTTCCATGCTATGGCAATTTAGCAAAACAACAGTAATAAATGCCTCCCCTCTTAGAGCCTATGGCCTCCCAAGCCGTGTGTTTTTGATCAGATTTATAGCACCAAGTATAGATTCCCTCCTGTGGAGTGGGCATCCCGTTCAACCAGAGAGCAGTTGGTTATGGCCCATCTTGCCTGACAGGTTGATGTTGCAATTTGTAGGGTTCACAGCTGGGTGAGATCACAGATGCCTGTGTAGCACCTTCTGAGACTCTGACAGACAGCAGGGGAGAAGCTTCCAGCCCAGGTCCAGCTTAATTTCTCTGTTTTGCAACCAAAATATGTGGTGTTTTTCAGCAAGAGGGTCTTATCATCTAGTTCCAGTGGACAACTAAGAGGATTGGCAAGAGACTATCTATCTATCTATCTATCTATCTATCTATCTATCTATCTATCTATCTATCTATCTATCTCAGCCATCTTTCCTCTATTTGGAAAGAAAAGCTGATAATACAAAGATTTTTACATTTTTGTTGCCATTTCTTAGTGTTCATATCTGATTACAGGTTGGAAAGACATCCACTGTCATCTAGTAGCACTAGGGCATGATGAGTGTGGCAGTTTGAATGTAACTGGCCCCCATAAGCCTATAGGGAGTGGCAGTTTTAGGAGGTGTGACTTTGTTGGAGGAAGTGTGTCACTATGGAGGCAGGCTTTGAAGTCTCAGATATGTTCAAGCCATACTCAGTGTCTCAGTTTACTTCCTGTTGCTTAGGGATCAAAGATGTAGAATTCTTAGCTCTTTCTCCAGCAGCATATCTGCTTGCATGCCACCATGTCCCACCATGGCTATAATGGACTGAACCTCTGAACTGTAAAGCCACCCAACTGAATGTTTTTCTTTATAAGAGTTGCCATGGTTATAGTGTCTCTTCATAGTAATAGAAACCCTAGCTAAGACAATGAGGATGCTCCTGATCTGTGTACTAACTTCAAGAGTGGACATGACAAACCACAGTACATTTTACACATCTGTTTACCTTCACCTTCACATACCTATATTATTCTGATAAAGCCCTTCAAATGAACTTAGAAATTTCTAAAACCCTGCTGGACATTAATGCTCTATGTCAACCTAACTCAGAGTCAGTCGCTAATGGCAATGGTTGGTGTACCCAGGAGGAGGCATCTCCACCCGACCCAGGTCTCTCACATCTTCCAGGAGGATTTCAGGCTCAATGTAGACACTGTATTTTCTTGAGGACTTCTGGGATCTCCCTGACTAATGACTCCCACTGAGGTACCCTACAACTGGCACTAGAATTTTTGTTTAGTAATACACAGCCTTTAGGGGTATCAGTATTTGGTCATGTAGGGTAGCTCCCTTATAACTCTTTTTTTAAAAAAATATATTTTAGGGGTTGGGGATTTAGCTCAGAGGTAGAGCGCTTGCCTAGCAAGCACAAGGCCCTGGGTTTGGTCCTCAACTCCAGGAAAAAAAATATATAATAACATATATATATATATATATATATATATATATATATATATATATATATAAAACATTGGATTATAAGGTCAAAAGGTTTTCCATCCTCCATTTTGGTGAGTCCTCCCTTCATCTCCTCTCCCAGCTTTAACCCTTCTCTTCTCAGTATTTCCCCTCTACACTTTTATTTTATCTATGTTTTATTTCCTGCCTCCCTTAAGGTAATCCCCATTCACAATAGGCCATTTCTAGTTTCCTGAATTCCACAGACACTTCAAGATAAACACAAAGCTAAATATTTGAATCTAGAGTACACTTTTGAGAACATGAGACATCTGTCTTTCTAGGCATGGGTTACCCGACTCAGTATAATTTTTTTCCAGTTCTATCCATTTACCTATAAAATTAATACTTTCCTTTATTTTTTACAGCCGAATAAAACCTCATTGTGTATATGTATCACACTTTCACTATCTATCCATCAATTGATAGACATTCAGGCTAAATCTATTTCCTAGCTATTGTGAACAGAACATTAGTAAACATGGATGCTCAAGTGTATCTGTCATGGGGTATTTACATGTGAGTGGTATAGCTGAGTCATATAGTAGTTCTGTTTGTATTTTTTTCTTATAATGTGATTCAAAAATTTTATTTGATAACTTCACATATGGCTACCCTGTGTTTACATCATTCCATTCCTCCCTCTACCCCTCCAACTCATTCTGTGTCCTGCAACGCCCTCTCAAATTCATGTCTTCATGTACATACATATATATATGGAGTTTATACTAGAATTACTCTTTTTAAATGTTGCCTGTTCGTCTTACAAATGTAAAAGTAAAGTGTGGCTGGAGAATTTCTCTCCAGCTCCTGCCAAGTCCTGGCAGTCTGACAGCCCACTTATAAAATAAACACACAGACGCTTATATTATTTAAACTGTTTGGCCTAATGGCTCAGTCTTCTAGCTATCTAGTTCTTACATCTTAAATTAATCCATTTCTATAAATCTATACCTTGCCATGTGGCTCGTGGCTTACCGGCATCTTCACATGCTGCTTGTCATGGCCATGGCTGGCAGTGTCTCCCTCCTCAGCCTTCCACTTCTCAGAATTCTCTCAATTTACCTCTCTGTTAGCCCTGCCTATACTTCCTGCCTGGCCACTGGCCAATCAGTGTTTTATTTATTGACCAATCAGAGCAATTTGACATACAGACCATCCCACAGCAGTAAAGATAAATACATCTAGAGAAATTTGTTTCCTTATGAAACAACCCTCATGACACAGCAGTGGAATGACCTTTCTTAGCCATAAAAAACAGCTCCAAAACACAAGTTGCAGGTTGCAAATTCCGTCTGCTCAACACCATGGTCCAGGGGAGAAGTTTCCATTGCTCCACTCTTCTCATGTTACTTTCTGATTTGCCAGTGATGTCTCAAAGTCAGAATTTAACTTGGAGCAGCAAAGCTGTAAGCTTACGTGGACTTCCCATTAATGAGCCGGTTGGAGCATTATTTGATTTTGAAGACAGTCTTTGAGTAAGGATAAAGCTGAACATCTGGATAGCTGTATAAATTCAGGTTATTGTTCTCAGCATGCCAAGCCAGGCAGAAGAGGGCAAGGCACTATGGTTTCTCTTCAGATTGTACAAATCTTTCATCTGTTACTAAAGAGGGTAAGAGTCTGTTAATATTCACAAACAGATTATGGCAACACTCAACAGTAGCTTTGCCAGTAAGTTTGAAGTATCCAGGTCCAAGCCATACTGACTGGTTGTGCTTAATCATTTCCTGGACTGTGATACAACATGTTCTTCATGGACATATTTATGTCAGGACCTGACAGTGACCCCCATGTGGGATGTCTCAGCCATGCACCTGCACATCACTATCAACTTGCAGAGATAAGTGTATTGGGTTGAAATTCAGTTGCTTTACTGTTTCCACCCAATTGTCTTTGATAATTATGCCTCTGATGCTGCCTGATTTAAAATAGTGTTAAGTTAATTTAGTACCTAAAAATATTCATTGTGGAGGCCTATATTGCCAAATTGTGTGATTTGAAGTGAAAAGTTCAATGTTTTCTTTTTGAGAATTTCATATAGTCATGTACACTATAGTTATATCATTTATACCCCCTCTATCCCCCCTACTCTTCCAATGTCCCTCCCTTCTCAAATTCATGACATCTTCTATAATTATTGTTACACACACACATACACCCTATTGAGTCCAATTAGTGCTACCCGAACGCACATGTGTTTAATGTTGATAACTTAGGGTAGAGAAACCGATGAGGGGCTCATCCTTAGAAGTAATGGATTCTCCCTCCCTCAGCAGTTATTCACTGTCTGTAGCTCTTCATTTAGGATTGGGGCCTTTTCAAATTTCCCTCATCTACGTTGGCATGCTGAATGGTATGGTCTTGTTAGGCAACCATACTGTTGAGAGTTCATGGCACAATATCCCCACCATGTCTAGAAGACACTCTCTTGCCACAATCATCCTGGTGCCCTGGCTCTTACAATCTTCCTGTTCTATATTCTGTGATATTCGCTGAGTCTTAGGTGTAGGGGTTTGCTGTAGATGTCCCAACCAGGGCTGAACATCCCCACAAGTCACTTACTTATTCTCTGCATTTTGACCAGTTGTAGAGTTCTATAATAGTCTCTGTTTGCTGCAAAAAATTCTTTGATGAGGCGTGAGAGCTGCACTTATCTATGGGCATAAGAACAAGTATTTAGAATACAGTGGGAAACTGTATTAATTCAGCAAAATGGCAGAATTCTCTTTCAGGGTCCGTGATCACTCCAGCCACGGTTTATGGTACCAGATATGAGTTTCCTCCTATTGAGTTAGACAGCTATTGGTTACCCCCAAGAACTAAGCGCCAATGTTGTACCTTTGAGAATATCTTGCAAGTCTAGTTGTTGTTGTTCATGGGCTTTACAGTTGTGTAGGGCTGTTGGTAGTTTATCTCCCTTTTATGGCACATTCTGATACTACAAGAATTAGTCCTTGTATTATCTTCAAGTTGGAGGCAACCAAGGACAATGGCAACGGGCTATATTGCTTTTGGGGGTCTGTTTTGGACCCCCTTGACCAACAATACAAAAGGAGGTGTCTGTTGACTGTCAGTAAGGTTTTTGTTAGTCTATGGCCTCTAGGAGGAGCATTGTCACCCCATGTGGCATAACTCCATTTAAACTAAACATATGCATATATTTATGTGTGTATATATATATATATATATATGTATATATATATATATGTGCATTTTAAGGTAAGTTAAATCTAAAATAATTGATTTCCCTATTGCTTTTTCAAATGTCCTTTGAGTTGTGTATCCCACCTCACTTCCCTGCCTTTTATACTACCCTGTGGTGGTTTGAATAACAATGGCCCCCATAGACTCACAGGGAGTAGCACTATTAGGAGGAGTGGCCTTGTTGGAGTAGGTGTGGCCTTGTTGGAGGAAGTGTGTCACTGGGGGCGGGGCTGGTCTTTGAGGTTTCAGATGCTCAGGCCAGGCCCAGTGTCACTCTTTCTTCTTGCTGCCTTTGGATCCAGACGTAGAACTTTCAGCTACTTCTCCAGCACCATGTCTGCCTATGTCCCACCATGCTTTCTGCTATGATGACAATGGACTAAACCTCTGAACTGTAAGCATCTCCCGATTAAATATTTTCCTTTATAAGAGTTGCCATGACCATAGTGTCTCTTCACAGCAATAGAAACACTAACTAAGACATATCCCCTCCCTTCTCCTTAGTTAAGTCTCCTGTTTCCTCCTTCTTTTTTCCAGGCTATTTATTTGTTTTATTATTTGAGTGTTTTGTCTGTCTGTCTGTATGTATGTACATCATATTGTGCCTGGTGCCCACTGAGGTTAGTGCCTGGAACTGGAGTTATGGATGGTTGTGAACCATCCTGTGGGTGTTGAGAACTAACCCAGGTCATCTCAAAGAGTGTCAAGTGCTCTAACTGCTAAGCTATCTTTTGCAGCCCTGTTTTCCCCCTTCAAAGCATCTGTGTCTACCACCTCCTCTGTAGGGTTCCTCCTTATGCTCTCTCATAGGATCCCCTTTACCTTCCTGGCTTCTACTGCAAGTGGATTGGGTGTATACTACAAGTTATACACCCAAGAAAGATTAGAGGTAGGAGCCACAAATAAGAGAGAATGTGTGTATTTGTCTTTCTGGGTCTGGGTTACTTTACCCAGTATGACATTTTCTAATTCTATTGATTTACCTTCAAATTTTCTGATTCTGTTTTTCTTTGCAGCTGAATGGAATGCTGTTGTGCATATGTACATTTTTCATTATCCATCCATCTGTTGATGGACGTCTAGGCTGCTTCCATTTCCTGGTTATTGTGAATATAGTGGTGATGAACATGGTGGAGCCAGCATCTCTAAAGCAGGAACGTGAGACCTTTGGGCGTCTGCCAGGGAGTGGTATAGCTGGGTCACATGGTAGACCTATTGTTAGCCTCTTGAGACTTCTCTACACTGATTTCTAGAGTGGCTGCGTCAGTTTGCAATCCCACCAACAACGAACGAGGGTTGTGCTTTCCCACCTCTTTGCCAGAATTGGTTGTCAGTTATTTTCTCTAGCCCCTCTGACTGGGGTAAGATGAAAGCTCAAAGTAGCTTGAGTTTGCATTTTCCCAGTTTCTTAGGATGTTGAACACGTTCTTAACCATTTTTAACTTCTTTTCAAAGCTCTTTGTTCAGACCCATAGCCTATTTTCTTTAATTGGGTCGTTTGTTTTACTGACTCAGTTGAGTTCTTTATATATTCTAGGTGTTAATCCTGTATCAGATGTAGTATTAGAGTAGTCCTTCCAGGTTCTGTGACATGTAGTGTTAGAATATCCTTCCAGATATGTGACATGAACTGTTAGAATAGATAAGGAATGGAGCTAAGGAGACTGGTTAATGTCATAGTTCCAGGCATGGTTGCTGGAAATATTCAAGCATAGGATTTTAGGGAAATGAATGCATTTAGGGAATTTTATGAGGAAAGCTGACAAAATTTGAAGACAAGTAGATAAGTGTAAGGGAAGAGGAAAATAAATAGCTCGAATTACAGGCACTAAATGATCATGAAAGAGTCCTTCAGCAAGAAATGAAAGCCCAGATTGGGCATCAACTTATGGTGGAAAGTGTTGTGTGTTTAGTTTTAGAAGAGATTTCTGCTTTTTCATGGCCCTCGTTTCCTTGATTTTAACTTTGTTTTCTTTTTAAAAGATGTACAGTAAAAAATTTTTATTTGCGCACACGTATGTGCTTCTCTGTGTGATGTGTGTACATACCTATAGTGCTGTTTTGTTTGTGATCTAACAAATAAAGCTTGCCTGAAGATGGAGTGCAGAGCCGAGCCACTAGTTAGCCATATAGGCCAGGCAGTGGTGGCACACACCTTTAATCCTGGCACTCGGGAGGTGGAAACAGCTGAGAGGAATATAAGAGGGGAGGAGACAGGAGCTCACTTTTTTTTTTTGGCTGAGGAGTTGATGAGGTGAGAGGTAACTGTGGCTTGTTCCTTTGTCTCTCTGATCTTTCAGCATTTACCCCATATCTGGCTCCGGGTTTTTATTAAGACCAATTAGGGTTCGTGCTACACATACCTGTGAAAGCCAGAAGAGGGCATCAGATCCCCCGGGTCTGGAGTTACAGATGTTTGGGAGGTATGAGACATGGATTCTAAGACCTGAGCTCAGGTCCGCTTTGTGAGTGAGAGGAGAGCTGAATTGTGGGCTACTGGTGTAGTCTCAAAGGATATCAGACTTTAGTTTAAGATTGATGAACCACGTATGTTCTGGCCCACTTAGCTAGCTGGTCAGCATGCTGCCACTAAAAGAAAGACCATGGTTTGATTCCCTTTTGTTTTACTCTGGATTAGGTACCCCACTCTGTTCTTTGACAAAAGACTTGCTTCTGATGCAGAGCTCACCAGTCTACAAATTTATGCTCTTGGTGTGGGTGGGGGCAGGGATCGGGACTTTGAGAGAATAGGATGAGAAAAATCAACATATGATTCTAAAACATGCACATGTGTACCAGAAAACTCAGGCCAGCACACACGAGCCTCCAGAGCCCTGAGACCATAATGGATTAGTATATTGTTTTAGGTTGTTTACTATTTCTTCATTGACTAATGCAATCTTTAAGAACAGATGTCCAAGAAAGGATAAGAAATGACTAAAAATAAATTAAGTCCGTGTGTCTTAATGTTTAAAAGCTGGGTGTAGTTGTGGAAGCAAGTGTAAACAGTTTTTTTTAATTGTTGGCATTACTCTGGGCAGTATTACCTTAAACCATAGTAGCATATTATTGTATACACTTAAGAGGAACAAAAATTTTAATTTTAATTCCTTGGTGAATAACAAGAGCAATTTCTATTAATCAGCACACTGGAATCCAGTTCAAGGCTGTTCCTATTTTATTATGGAGTGTGGGGGCATCAATGTCTCTATTACCTTCAACGATTGTAAAACAGGAAAAGAACGACAGTCTTTTTCTCTTTTATGGACAGGCAAGCTCTTGGTTAGCCTGAGTGTAAACACATCATGAACAGCAATGACAGCCAAGTTTCCTGGGAGGGAATAATGACTTCACGGCTTATAAACTCGGCACTACCACATACTGCAAGTCCGCAGCCTTGACCACGTATAATGTGTTCCTAAGTCCCTCTCTGTGAGGGGTTGGGGTCCAAATGAATGCCAAGCAAATGGTGAGTCAGGCACTGAGGATCAGGACAAGATGACACCTATTTATTTTTTAAAGATAAAAACACATCACTGTCTTACGTCCTTTATTCTTTGGTATTTTCACGCATGTCAACAATACAGTCTGGCCACACACATTCTTCATCCTCTCTTGTTCCCACTAACCTCCACTATCTCCTCTCCCTCCCTCTACCTCCAAGTCTTTTTGTTTTGTTTTGCTTTGGGATCTATTGTTTCACCAGGGCGGCCTGGAAGTGCATGGGTGTGGAGCTATCCACCAGAGCATGAGTAACTCACTAGTGACTGCATCACTGAGGACAATGACATCATTTCTCCAGCAGTCTGAGACTGCCCGGAACTCCCTAGGGAAGGCTGGGACCCAGGAGTCCCTCCTCTATCTATGCAAGTTTATGAGCTCAGTCTTATGCAATCCCTATGTAGATGACGACAACTGATGTGAGGTCCTGAGTGTCACAGCCTTGTTATGTGCACGACAGTGTTTTACAGCTCTCTCCATAGTGTGGCTTTTACACTCTTTACAACCCCTCTGAAATATTCCCTGAACCCTGGAGGGGGTAATATAAGTTGAGGAAGACCAGCTCCCTCTTTTTCGCCTAGGGTGCTCTTGAGGAGGGAGAAGTAAGAAGTATGTAGATAGAAGTATAGAGGAGAGAGACAGTTAGAAACACAGGGTAGCTTGGGAGGGCCTGGGTCCAAACCCACCAGCCCCTTCTGTCTCTACTAAAGGGCTTTTAAAGGAATGCCAAGGGGTGGAGCAAAAGACCTCCCTCCAGCACAGCCAAGTGCAGACCATCCCAAACAACTGGTGACCACGCATGCACATGATGGTCAAGCCATCCTCTAATGCAGCCCTGCTGTGTAAAGCAAGCTCAGATCTCACTAGGGAGCTTTTGTGGGCTCCCACAATAGGTGTACTATTTAAAACTGAAAACAGCCCCTTGTTTTCAGCATCTCCATGAACCATGAATCGATTCATTTGTTCCCACTCAATAAGAAGTTCCATTGATTAAGGTTGAGGGCAGCACTAGACTGTGGACATACATTTTTAGGAGGCAATTTGACAACATCTGTGGTGACATTGTGTCCCCCAATATATTGTGTACCCTAATAAAATTATCTGGGTTCAGAGAACAGAACAGTCACTAGATAGACATAGAAACCAGGCATGGTGGCACACACCTTTAATCCCAGGACTTGGGATCTCATGTCTCAAAAGACACACACCTTTAATCCCAGGAAGTGATGAGAGGAAGCAGGAAGGTATATAAGGCGTGAGGACCAGGAACTAGAGGCTTTTTAAGCTTTTAGCTTTTAGCAGCAGTCAGCTGAGACCCATTCGGATGAGGACGTAGAGGCTTTCAGTCTGAGGCTTCCAGTTTGAGGAAACAAGATCAGCTGAGAAGTTGGCAAGGTGAGGTTGGATGTGGCTTGTTCTGTTTCTCTGATCTTTTAGCATTCATCCCAATACCTGGCTCTGGGTGTGTTTTTATTAATAAGACCTTTTAAGATTCGTGCTACAAACATCTTCATTTAACACACCAAAAGTAGTAGGTTCTCTTTGGTGTCTATGACCTCCCTAGCCAGGGGCCTTTGACCAGGTCCCCAGGACTTAGCATGAACTCCCTCTTGTGGAGAAGGTCTCATTCAGATCTAATCAGAAATCAGTTGGCCATCCCCAAAATAGTAATGCCATTATTATGCCAGTAGACTTATCTTGTCTGGCAATTTGGTACTATAGAGTATAAAACCTAAAGCCGAGAAAGATCATTTTTGACCTTTTACTCCAGCTTCCAGCATGGCCACTTCTGGCATTAAGAAAGCTAGTTAGCAAGGAGGAAGCATCTAGAAGCTTGTACCTTAAACAACAAAGAGATCAAAGTGGCAAAGCCACCACTACACAGAATACAAATAGTAAGATGTAGATTGAAAGCTGGACTGAAGTAAGAATGGAAGAATACTGTTCAGAACAGAACAAAAGGACTCCAGGTTTATACAGTAGGTGTGGCTGTGGCTTGCTTTTGACTGCTGGCTGAAGAATTCTGCGTTGTCTAGTTTGGTTTGATGTAGAAGATAGATGGACAATAAAACTGAAAAAAAAAAAACCCCACTAAATCATTAGTGAAACTACTTTGATTTATTTCCTTCTTAAAAAGTGAGTGAAAAGTAGTAAAAACCCAAACCCAACCAAAATATGCATTTTGGTCATTGTCACATCTTTAGAAGATAGCTAAGGGCCTTCTACATGTCTGCAAAGCTGCTTTCTGTTGCTGAGTATGGAGACGTGCTTGGAATGCCTTTCTTGGCAGAACATTCTCTGGTCAAGGTGTCCTCGGTCTTTTGCACTATTCATTCATAATAGCACCCTAGATGATGGAACTGTACAGTAGTGACAGATTGAATGAAGTTTCTGAACACCATGAGACAGAGCAGAAAAGAAGTACTATTTGAGAAAAGTGGGCAGTTAAGAATAAACTGTCAGCTGCGGAGTCGTGAATCAGACACGAAGTAGCCCAGCTAATCATGACTGGGTTACTTTTCTGGATTGTGAATTCCTTATGGGAAATAAGGGAATTTGAATGATTGGGAATTCAATGGGGACGAGTGGGTCTCACACAGGAGTTTACTGTGCTCACTTTTCCACCGTGAATATGTTTAAAATTATCCATGAAGAAAAAAAGGAATGCCTATAAAAACAAAAGGTGTGTTGTCCCATCACCTTTCTATTCACTTAGAGAGGTTGAGCAAAGTGCTGATGTCTCATTTATTACAGAACCCTGCCACATGTTCTGTAGTTCTGCAAGATTAAGCCAGGATTGTTTCAAGCTGTGTTAAGGAGTCTTAGCAACAAAAAATTTCTTCCTCTGGGAGGATTTTTCAAGCCAGTAGCACATTCTTGAATGTACGTACTTTGCCAATTTATGTGGACTATTTCACAGAGTATAGCGAGGGACCTCATGTTTCCTAGTGATTTAAGTCTTTTTCTCTATAAATTCATGTCAGGTCTCCACATATAGTTTGAAGGAAATCTATCTGCATGAACAGTCCTACTACTTGGAGCAACAGTGTTTTAGATGACAATGTAGCATTTTCCCACGGGAGTCTCCCTTTAAGGGACCGGTGAGCTGTGTTTTCTACTTGTAAAACCTGAATTCTCTCTGTCACTGTTCTTACTGGAGTCTTCCAGCCAGCCTCAGTTTAAGATGTGAGATAGTCAGGATCAGCTTGTAAAGAGATCTTGCATATGTCTGCGTATGTAAACAAGACGGTGTTAATATGACAATATGGTTGGCAGCAGCAAAGAGTTCTGACATTCCAGGTTTGCACACAAGCAAAAAAAAAAAAAAAAATCATGGGAGAACTGTCACGATTTGATACTAGGATGTTTAGGCAGTTCTTACCTCCCATGATAACCACAGAAACTGCATCATCAATCTGATTGCAGGCCTTTTTCAGAAAAGAGGTAGTAGTAAGCTTGAGTTACTCATGACAGCTGGAATTTTGTAGCTGAGCTTGTTTCCAGTATTATTAGATAAAATGGCAGTGGTAAGACATAGATATTTATTTTCATGCTGGAAATGCTAGTGCAGAATTTGAGTTAAAAATAAGTCACTTGACATGTTGGAAGTTGTCCCCAGGCACAGACCTGCTAGGTCTAGCTTTTCCCACTAGGTATAGTGATTGACTATAGCTACTGTTTGTGAAGAGAACATATAGTGGAAATAAAGTAATAATAGTAAGAAGCCTAGAAATGATTGACTTGTCTCAAGGAACGAGTACAGTTATCTGAGTTGTGACTTTACTTTTGGTGCATTTCATATTGCACACCTATTTTTAGCTTGCTTAAAAACAACTTTACAAATCTTCTTTAATTGCTGCCTTTATTTTTATTTTATGTGCATGGGGTTTTGGTTTGCATGTATGTGTATGCCTCACATGTGTGCTTGGTGCCCATACAGACCAGAAGAGGACATTAGATCCCTTGGTACTAGAATTACAAATGATTGTGAGCTGTCTTGTGGGTGCTGAGAACTGAATCTGGGTCCTCTGAAGGAGCAGCCAGTGCTCTTAACCACAGAGCCATCTCTCTAGTGCCCCTAAATCTTCTCATAGATGAGGACAACATAGTGTAAAGAAGAGGCCACAAGAATCTAAAAATATGTGATTTCAAATCCTAATTTCTTCATAGCCTATGTTATGCTAGGGAAGATAATTTACCTCTCTGAACCTCCATGTCTTTATTATTAATGGGAATAATGGTATATCCACCCTTACCTGTGTAAACTGCGTGTATTGTATACTAATACTTATTCACTAATAGATATGGAATCCTGACAAATAATGTTGGTATAAGGCAATGGGATGTCAGAGGGGAAAATAATTTCTCAGGGGAGCATTCCTTGACTGGGAACACTGCTCACAGAATAAGAAGATCTGTTTATTCAACACAACACCCTTTATTTTGTATCTATCTGGCATGCTCAGGCTTTGCAAAGATCCTGAGAAGAACAATCTAGATTTGCTGCATTGGGAACATACTCTACCTAAGGGGCTCACTCCTGCAGGGCACTGGCACCTAAGGGGCTCTCTCCCGCGGGACACCTAAGGGGCTCACTCCCGCGGGACACCTAAGGGGCTCACTCCCATGGGACACCTAAGGGGCTCACTCCCTCAGGACACCTAAGGGGCTCACTCTCTCAGGACACCTAAGGGGCTCACTCTCTCAGCATACCTCATTCCTCAGTGTTGCTTACCATCTTTATTTGTAGACAACATGGCCAGTGTGAGCTTCAACTACACAAAACTGAAGTTCAGGCTTTTTGTTGGCTATTTTTGCTGTTCTTTCAAAGAAAATTAGTAAGTTGAAGAGAAAGCAGGCTGACAACTCTTCCTCCCATATATATATTTATATTCCATTACCTGACTTTTGTGGGTAGCATTATTGTTAAGACTTTTCATTTAATTTCTCTGAGGCCTAAAAATTGTTCTGACTTTTTCTTGGGATATTACAAATATGGTGACTGATAGACTTGGCATAGAAGATAATCCACTAACAATGTTGCCCAAGAAAGTCCATTAGGTTTTTGCAGTAATTACTTAGTTCAGATTCACTGTATCTGAACAGGGACATAACAATTGTCACCTCATGTACCAATGACAGGGAATACACAAGAGCCAAAAGGAATGAGATGGCTACTTGTTTTGAATGAAATGTCTCCCATTTTCTCATTCAGTCTTTTAATAATTGTCCTGAGTATTAAATCCTTTTGTTCATCCTTGGCAAAGCTAACAGACTCTCTCTGTGTATCTCTCTCTCTCCTTCCCCATTCCCCCCTTCTGTTGCTCTGTCTGTCTGTCTGTCTTTATGTGTGTGGGTGAACTCTTCTGGGGTAGAAAATACTCCACTTAGCACAAGAATCACAAATAATTGAGACAAATGACAATTAGGAAGTTACATGGACAAAGTCTGTTTTACAAAAGCATCCTTTATTCTCCCTTCTCATGGGAGAGAGCTCTTTAAGAATATCATAAAAACCTCAGGGTGTTGCTAAGGAAATCAGTACTGATGGAAACCATCTGCTCTCTTGTATTTGCAGCTCAGGTAGGCTCTGTGCTCTCAGAGCTGCACATGCTGCTTGAAGCAGAAAGGGAAGTGTTGTTCTGAAGTACGCGAAAGTCCAGTTTAGCCCAACTCCGAGTCCAGGACTCAGGGCTCCCAAGCCTGTCGTCTTTGGAACATGTGAAAGCACCAAGGGGCTTCTGCCAAGACTGACTCTCCTTTTCAGATGTTTCCTCCACCGTATCCCGGAGGCACTTGGTGCAGAACAGACCCCCGTCTGTGTGTTTCGAGTCACAAGGCAGCACACTGGGCTTCCCAGGCCTGGCATGTCACGGCTGCTTTCACTCAAATGCCATCCTAACTTTTACATAGTTCAAGGAGTTCAGTTCTTTAAAAGCAGATTCAACCCAGAGTACAAAGGATTGAAGAGATTTTTTTTTCTACATTGAATTTTATTTGAGCCATTTCTCCAAGGGCATCGACTACTTCATAGGTGTAATTTAAGGAAAACTGAAAGTTGTCTTCCCACTCCACTATGTCAGTGGGATATTCTGTCCTTACTCATCAAGTCTTTATTGGATGACCAAGGGAACATTCACATTTTGGTAAGTACTTGAACAAACATATTAAAGGTTAATAAGTCTGGGGATTTGAATGATGCCCCAGTTTTATCCAGGAGAGAACTCAGACACAGGAGTTGGTCATTAGGCAAGCATATTTTTTCCTGGTAGAAGAGCAGGTGTCTTGTTGGATTTGAATACTATGGCTGGACTACGAGGTGCCCCTTGCATCTAAAAGCTTCTGGTGTAGAAAAAGGAAGAGACACATGCAGATTCTCATGGTTGTGGACTGAGATATTTTATCAGCTGGAGGACAGTACTGTGGAGTGTGTGGACCTCAACTCAGAGCCATGGCCCCCGCTGAGGAGAGGCATTCACATACTGGGACTCACAAATTGGGCCAGACTTCACAAATTCACAGTGTGCTTGATGCTGTAAAACTGGAATATTGGTTAACCTGAAATGAATGCACATGTAACAGTATTTCCAACTTAACTATAAACATTCTAAAACTTCCTTAGCCTGAGAAGCAACCAAAAGCCCATCATCTTCAGTCACTTGTTAGGTGTTTATGGAATGTCTGCTGTAGGCACTGGGCAAGTTCATGGGAAACAGATACTGATGAGGTATTGTTCGACTGATACGTTCATAAATAAAGGTGAAGTGTGATAAGTCCAGCAATAGTGGTATAAAACAAACATTGTATGCATGAGAAAGAGAAAATTAAGGGCTCATTCACAACACTGAAGGCTTTCTGAGTTTGGAGGGTCATATTGGCTACCTAGTTCACCTACAGCAGTGGTTTTCAACCTGTGGGTCTTAACCCTTTCACAGAGGTTTCCTAAGACCACCGGAAATACCAGATATTTAGCAGCATTTGAGTTACACTCTTAGCTCACTTCGTTTGTTGTCAATGAAGTTCACAGGTCTCGTTTGCATGACACAGTCTGTGTGTGAAGGTCAAGGGCGACCTTGTGGAGTTGGTTTTCTCTTTCCACCTTTATGTGGATTCTGGCGACCAAACTCAGATGGCCCGACTTCCACCACAAGCACCATTACCTGCCGAGCCAGCTCATTAGCCCGATTTCAGGTATTTTGTGACAGTAATGGATAACTGAAAACTACAACTGTTTTTAGTGTTTGTCTAACAGCAGACATCAAGAGAATCCCTGGCATTAGGTCATCTGAGGTCAGGAAGGACATCTCATTGTGTTCTAGTTGATAGAGCTTTTCTGGACAGAATCTCAAGAATGTTGGATCGTGTTTTGCTGGTAGAAGACTGTTGTTGGGGGTTTTTGTTCTTTTTGGGGGCCCACCACCCAGCTCCCAAATAAATCACACATGAGGCTTATTATTATTTATGAATGCTCAGCCTTGGCTTGGCTTAGTTTCTAGCCAGCTTTCCTTAAATTAACCTGTCTATCTTTTGCCTCTGGGCTTTTCCTATTTTCTAACTTCTGTAAATCTTACTCTTACTCCGTGGCTTGCTGTGTAGCTGGGTGGCTAGCCCCTGGATTTCTCCTTCTCCTCTGGCTCCTCACTCTCTCCTCCCAGTTTTCTCCTTCTATATATTCTCTCTGCCTGCCAGCCCTGCCTATCCTTTCTCTTGCCTTGCTATTGGCCAGTTCTTTATTAGACCATCAGGTTTTTTAGACAGGAACAGTAACACAGCTTCACAGAGTTAAACAAATGCAACATGAATAAAAGTAACACAACTTAAGATATTCTACTACAGAAGACCTTGGTCATGTGCTATGAAAACTGTGTTCCAAATATCATTTTAGAATGATTGCTTATTTTCTAATTAGAGTCTTATTTGGTGACATTAGTAACTTCAGCACAATTTTGTGCTGTGTTACTATTTTAGAGGTTCATGGTTTGAAAACTTTGTTACCCAGTCTAGTAAAAGTCACAGCATTACAAACCCTAAGTTCAGAGTCTCAAAAATATTTCAAATCCTGGTCCCAAGTATCACTGCAAAATTCAGAAGAAATCATTGGATTTCAAAGTTAACCTGACTTTAAGTATAAATCCTAGGAATATTTGATATCATTCTAAAATTATTTTCTCATAGTTACTTAGATGTAAGTGTATTTAAGTCTACAATGTATTATGAGAGCAAAAAGAAGTACTAGATGACTAAATGGGAAATATTTTTTACACCGATTAAGTTTTGAGGACTAGAGCTCATCTTTCCAGGGCCTTCACAGCTGGAATGATCCCCACGGACAAAGCCTGCATTTCAAATGTTGCTCTTTACCATTGCAGTGTGATTATTTAGACACAGAAACATCATCTTTCTGAGACAATTTCAACCTGAGCCATATGTTTAGGTGTAATATATTGCAAAATAACCTCAATGAGTTGTTTGAAAAGATTTCCAGGCGACGAGTCCCCCTCACCCAGATTCAGGGAACAATGCAGAAGAGGAGGTGGATAGGAAAAAGAGTGTCTGAGCTGGGGGACAGAGAGCAGTGCTGTGGCTATGACATGACTATTGCACTCATGAACTCGGTAGCTGTGGGTACTTCCGCAATAACTGCACATGATCAAGCCAGCTAAAATCCTGGCAGAGATGGAGGAAATGAGCTCCAGGCCTACCCAGTACCAAGGCACTAATGGGGGAGGGAGAATCATTCTTTATTGAGGATATGGCCAATGGTAGATTTCTCATGCTGTAGTGGATGACCCTACACTCAAGAATGTACAAGTAGCTCTAACTGGACTAAGTGGGTTAGAAAAACAAAATGAAAAACAGGGATTGGGAGGGAGCATTTTGGGAAGCACATGGGAAGGTTTCAGGGGGAGAAAGAGGTAGATATGATTGTATTTCCTCAAAAAATAATTGAACAGATTTTAAGAAGAGAGAAGTCAACCTGAATTTGGAAAGAACAGCTTTTGCTTGTGTTTATCTATATTAGATCAATCTGCATCTAGATCAGGGTTTTTCCACATGTCATTCTTGGATCCTCCTCCTCCTCCTCCTCCTCCTCCTCCTCATCATCATCATCATCATCATCCAGGTCTACACCAGAAACGCATAGTCTCAGATCTCACTCAAGGCTTGAGGGTTGGAAACTAGGGTATGCACTCAAAGACTTTGTATTTTAACAGATTATTCAGTTAATTGCAACGCTTGCTAAGCTTGAGAACCACTGAGCTAGATTATTTTCAGGCCTGTTCAATAACTGGAATCTATGTGGTTGAATTCTTACGCAAAAGAACTCAGAGAAACCTCCATTTTTAACATGACGAGTGGTCAGGGACCTTTGTTTCCCTCAGTGATGTCACTACCAACAAGTACATTGCCTTTGCTCCAGTAAATGACCTCCCACCCACACTCAGGCAAGAAACTCCAATAACAGTCAGTGGGTCACGCACAAAAGGAGACATGAAGGTCATACGGGGATTTATTAAGAAGAGGGGTTTTAGTGGGAAAGGAAGGGGGGTGAGGGAAGGGAAAAGGGGGAGGGGTAAAATGGCTAAAATTTATTATATAAGTGTATGAAATTGTCAAACAGTAAAAATTATTTTAAAAAGATTGTTTAACAAACAGAAGGCTCAGACTTTTCAATAGGCTAAGTGGTGCTTAGATGGATTTTTAAGAACGGAATTGTCGCCGGGTGGTGGTGGTGGCGGCAGCGGCGGCGGCGGCGGCGGCGGCGGCGGCGGCGCACGCCTTTAATCCCAGCACTCGGGAGGCAGAGCCAGGCGGATCTCTGTGAGTTCGAGGCCAGCCTGGGCTACCAAGTGAGTTCCAGGAAAGGCGCAAAGCTACACAGAGAAACCCTGTCTCGAAAAACCAAAAAAAAAAAAAAAAAAAAAGAACGGAATTGTCACTGTGTCACCTAAGGAATCTACTTGTCCCTAAGGAATAGTCTAGGTGCATCCAACTCAAGAATTGCTGCTTGTGATTGATGCACACAGCCTAAGTTGTAGGGATTGCCTGTTGTCTGGGGGTAGCATCCGAACAAGCTGACCACTCCTGAGCCTGAAGAGCTGTCCTTGTGTACATACTGTTTCCAGGGCAACAGGAGTTGTTGTTATGAGAGATTCATAATGCGTCTGTGGCTCTTTGGTGGTAGAGAGAAGAAAATATTAGTTTTGTTTCATAGCCAGGAACAGAGACACAGGCATCATGAAAGAGCAGACAGTATTAAATAATAAAGAATTTTTATTTCCATCCCAAATGTGGACCTGAGTTCCTAAGTCAGTTTCTCCTAAAGACATTGAGTTTGATTTGGTAAATTGAGGGAAAGAAAGAAAAACAAACAAGCACATTTCTTGCACTAAAGCTATTCTGTCGGAGGATAATGTGAAATTTTACACACACATACACATACACATACACATACACATGATTGTTTTAATGTTTTTTTTTTGTTATTTGTTTTGTTTTTATTTTGGGACAGAGTCTTGTCATGTGTCCAAGGCTGGTCCAGAATTTACCAGCCCAGGTTGATCTCAAATTCCTAATCCACCTTTTTTAGTTTCCTAAGTGCTAGGATTACAGGCTTTCTCTACAATGGTGGCCTAATATATAAGTATTTGTATACACACACACACACACACACACACACACACACACACACACATATTCAAGTAACCACAATAAAAAGATAAAAAGAAACAGGTATTATCAGTCGTAATTACATTTGAGTTAGCTCAATGGATATGTTAAGATTTTGTCATTTAATCATCATAAAAATGAGTATTTATAACCCCTTTTCTTCTCATATTGTCTTCAAAGTCATAGTCCCCTCAATGAAGACTAAATACAGTTCAAATGATCAAAGCCATGGGCAGCTTAGTGGCCACCTACAGGGCCAAGCCATTCTGGAGTCTCACTTTTCTACCTTTACACGCACCTTCTTCCCCCCTTAAAAATACAAATGTCTTTTTAGACATTTAATTCCGACTCTGGAGTTGTGTGGCTGGAGGTTGGTGTCTACTACTAGAGTGGATATTGAAGAATTCTGAGTTTTGGATGCGTAGATAGGAAAAGACTACAAACCTCCCAACCTGATGCTGTGATCCCCAAGGAAAAGGATACAGAATTGTAAGTTTGGAAAGACCTTTTCCCGTGTTAGACACCCTGTTCCTTTCCATTCTCTTTGTATTTGAAATTGACCTCTTCACTACTTCCAATATGAATAAATGGCTGTTTTTAGAGTCCTGTGTAGTTTACAAAGCTCTCTCATAATCATGAATGTTTAACTTACATGCTTTCTCAATCTTACAATGTGTTCTCACTGAGTTCCGACAAGGGACTGGCCTCTGTACAAGGAGCTGGAAGAAATTAATCACAGTGCACAAGGCTCCCGGGCTGAGGCCTCATGCTATTTCACTAGCTCCTTCTCGTCCTTTCCTCTGGTTTCTGGAATCTCTCTCATCCTTGTTTGGTGTGCATCAAGAGACAAACCTACTAATAAGAAAACAGCGGTCTGACTTTGCCTTCTGTTTGAAATGCCAGTCCTTCCCCAAAGGGCCGTTTTCGGTGATGAGAAAACCAGAATCAAAGCTCTCTGCATCTCTGATGTGACTGAAGCATTAGGAAGAGGAAGCTCTTCTCACCACTGAAAAGACGTAAAATCTGCTGATGATCTGTTCACAGGCACCACGTGGAATTGTAATTTGCATCAAAAATTCCTTTGCTGTCAGCCTGCTGCCAGGTAGACACTTAATCTCTGTTGATTTTCTGTTTCACTTTTTTGTGCCAGAGTTCTGGAAGAAATAAAGCCTACTCTGATGCATTGTCCATCAATTATAGTTTTCCTGCTTTATGGTGTGTGTAGAAAGCAAGCACTTTCAAATGTCAAAAGATCAAGGCTTGTGTCTGATAGAAAGAGAAAGGAGGATTCTAGTATGGTGGGAAGCCATTTCTAGAAACATTTTAGGGATTTGGGTCTCATGATTCTGTCCATTACATTTGAAAACACTATTGCCCACTCTTAGTTCTTTCATATCCCAAAGAATTTGGAAATTTAGACGCTGGTTTCCTCCGTACTGAACTTACAGGAATCTTGCCTACCAGCTTCATGTTGCCACCAGAGAGCAGCAGAGATTTATAGGTAGTTAATGAGTGCCCCAAATACCAATAAATAGGAAAGGTTAATAGCTGATGTGAACCTGTTCATTAAATGTGGAAGGAAGGGCGAGAGGCAGAATGTTTACCCGTAATCTGTCTCCACTCTTATTCCCTCTGGGGTGTGTGTGTGTGTGTGTGTGTGTAACTGTGTGAGTTCGATGATTTATTACATTAATTGGGGAGCATTTTCTGACTTTTGTATGATCTTAAGGATCATGGGTGAAAACTACCCCCTTTCTTCCACCTCCACCGACCTCATAGCCTGAAGGAGGAAACCGAAGACAATGATCCAAAAGTTGGAGGAAGCACAATGCTGTATCTGTAGACCAGGGAGGATACAATTATTGCTCACATGCCAGATCAGATCTGCTGCACGCTTTCATAAAAATATTTTTAAAATAGCTTTTATAATTGCATGTATTTATTATTTGTATGTGTGAAGATGCATGTGTGTCATGGTATAGACATGGAAGTCAGAGGACAATTTGCAGGACTTGAGTCTTTCCTTCTGCTGTGTGGGTCCTGGGAAGAGAACTCGGGCGTGTTGGCAAATACCTCTGCCCTCTGAGCCATCTTGCTAGGCCTATAGACAAAGCTTTATAAGACCCAAACCATATCCATTTGTTCATGTTTTGTCTATGGTGGCTTCCATGCAAAGATGGCAGAATTGAGTAATTTGATTACATGAAGTCATTTGGACTGCAAAATTTAAAGCATTTTTAAAAATTATTTTTGCCTTTACTAGAAAAATCCTTGTTCTATATAGCATCTGTATTTGAAATTTAAACTTTGGAAAGTATAGAGAAGTAGAGCCCAGATTGGGAGTTTGGTAACTACTATTATGTATCTCAAATCCTAATTGGTCTTAATAAAAACCCGGAGCAAGATATTGGGGTAAATGCTGAAAGATCAGAGAGACAAAGGAACAAGCCACAGTCACCTCTCACCTCACTAAGTCCTCAGCCGAGAAAAGACTTAGCTCCTGTGTCCTCTGCCTATGTTCCTTTCTTCACCCAGCCATATCACTTCCTGTCTGAACCTCACTAGTGCTGGAATTAAAGGCGTGTGCCTCCCAAGTACTGGGAGCAAAGGCCTGAGATCCCAAGTGCTGGGATTAAAGGTGTGTGCCACCACTGCCTGGCCTCTATGGCTAACTAGTGGCTGGTTTGCCCTCTGATCTTCAGGCAGGCTTTATTTGTTAGAACATACACAGACAATCACCACACTACTGTACTCGTCCCAGGCAGCAAATTGTCCTTTCTTGAGCACAGCTAGCAATAGTCCTAGCTCTGGGTGAGCTCATAGGTAAATGCACATGGTGTGGAGTGCAGGCTGTCTTTGTGTGTGGTGGGGCCTGTGTTTCTTTCCAGATCCTAGGCTCTGTGACTTTGGGATTATCTTTGGTTTTCACATAGGTGTTGCTTTATGGAGGTCTCACTTTCCCCAGTCCCCTGCCTTGGTTTTTGGCTGTCCTTGTGGCTTCTATCCTTTACATAGGGCCTCACAGAACTGAACTCTGGATTCCAATGCAGCTAGCAGACTGATAATTTAAAATTTCTTCTGCTGCCTAAATATATCCCAAAGGGAAACAGGACTCTTCTTCCATGCTCCCTTCCCCCCCTTCAGAATTAGTGCCGTGGAATGGGAGACCTGGTCAGGTTGTCGAAAACATCAGGGAGGTCTAGAGTCAAACCAGCACATTCTTGGAAATGGTCTTGATTTCACTGGAAAGAATAGGAAGTAGCAAAAGGGCAGTGTGTAGGTGCCTTACTCTAAATTAACACTGCCCCCCATTGAGTTTATATTGGAGATCTACTTGGATTCATTAACATTAGTGAATTTTTTATTTACTACTTTTAAAATTTGAGTAAAGGTATTCAATGTCACATTAAATATAAAATAGGTTTAATAATTTTGCTGCTACTTGTTAGAATGTCATAGTCTGAACCAATATTGATTTTCAAACTGAAAATAAAAATTATGTGAAATTAAAACATCATGTCATACATAGACTACACATTTTTAGTTTATTCTATTTAGGAATTACTTATTGGTTTATTAGCTTAAATGTTCACTTGGCATGATGGTTAGTTTTAATTGTCAATTTGATACAATATGGAATCCCCTGGGAAGAGAGTATTTTTGTTGTTGTCTGTGGTTTTTATTTTGGTCTGAATTTTTGGGAAGAAAGTTTTAATGAGGAATTGTCTAGTCCAGGTTGGCCTGTAAACATGTCTGTGGGGGACTGTCTTCATTGCTTTAACTGAAGTGAGAAGAATTGCCTGTTGTGGGAAGTACCATTCCCATAGCTTGGGTCCTGGACTGTGTATGGGTAGAGAAGAGGCTGAGCATAAGTAAATGTACAAGCATTTATTCTCTCTGTGTGTTGACTGTGGATATAACCAGATTCCTTGACTTCCTTGCAATGATGGACTTATAATCTGGAATTGTGAACTAAAATAAACTCTTTTGCTCCTAAGTTGATCATTGTCAAGATATTTTTATAACAATGATAGAAATGAAGCAAGAATCCCTAGTAACCTAATTACTGTTGGGAAGACACTACTGAAAAGCATAATTGTTAAACAGAAGATACTCCCTGTGAAACTTTGGAAAGCACGCCGAAATGTAAACAGGATCGAATTTAGTCTAAGTATTTACACTCATGAACGCTTTTTTTTTAATTACAAAATGTAAATATTTACACAGTTTCGATCTTTCACTATCAAGTGTATAATGTTTGTGTTTCTTGACCTGTTCCCCTTTAATTTATAAAACATTCATTGGCAAAAAGCCTTTTGGTTCCTCCAGATTTCACTAAGCAGAATTTCACTTTTGATGTCCAGGAATATTTATAGTGAGGATATATACAAATGTGACATTACTCATATTATCCTAGAGAACATTAAATTTGTGTCACTATGTTGATAGCCAAATCTGTATCAGATTTTTTTGTTATTTAGCATTTAGTTGTTATACATGATGTAGATACAAGGCCCTTGATATATGGGGATGATGCTGTTGATTTACATCTTATATCTCTTTTGGCACAAGTGTCCAAGTGAGTCCCCTTATAGGCACACCCCATTCCTGCTGCTTTCCAGGCTCAAAGATGTGTGTGGGAAGTCTGAAATTAGAAGAGCTGAATTCAAGTCTCTGCTCTACCACCTTCTAACTAGGTGGCTTGGGATGAATCTCTTGACTGAGTACCAGTGTCTTCATTGATAAGACAGGTAAGACATCTACCTTGCTTGTCTCACAGGATTGCTGAGAAGGACGAAATGCAATCTGATGACCACAATAAAATTTCTAGTAGCCAATGCAAATGAAACTGCTGCTAAGGTTAGAATGAAGCCAGTGGTCCAGGTACAACCACAGCCATAAAGATGGACCAATGACCATAGCACCTTAGACAGTTCAATCAGTTGGGTAGATGTCTTTGCCCAGTAAAGTTCACTAATTTACTAAAATGGACTAATGATTCTTTACATTGGCTAAATCAACAAGTATGTATTTGGTATTAACTATCTGCATGTCAGTCTCCTTAGGTTTTAGAAGATGCAAAGAGGTCATCTACCTACAAGGTCGATGTAAAAAAGTAAAAAAGTAAAAGACAAGAGTCACACATAAGAGGGAAATAGAGATCAAAGTTCTCAAGGGAAGACTTTTTAAAAAATTGGAATAATCACAAACTTCCTAGTGAAGATGTGCATACAATGCAGAATTCAGGTTGGTGGCTGGGTGCCCTGTCACTGCTGATCTTCAGTTTGGATCTTCTGTAAAAGTGTACTCTCCTAACACAAGGGCAGTGTTGCCATTAGAATGGAAACATTACCACTGACAACAATACCTCCTGGATTCATTCATTTCAGGCAATTGACCTATATGTAACTTGTAGCAAAAGCATCCAGGGATCCAGTTTGGGACCACATATTGGATGAAGCTATTGTCTTTCCTTATTTCCTTTTTTCTGTCTTTTCCCCTTATGCACAAAGTTGTGTACATTTTAGTTAAGGAAAGTTATTTGGAAATAGGGTCTCTCAGGTGATCAAATGGAGTGACACCATTAAGGTTGTAGTTTAATGTAGTTTGACTGGTATCCTTATAAAAAGGGTAAATTTGGACAGACACACACAGGGAGAATGCATGTGAAGATGAAGGCAGATATCTTGAGTTATACGTACAAGCCAAAGAGTGCTAAGTCTGGCTGGTGAACCACCAAAGCAGGAGAGAGGCATGAGACAGGTTCCCTCATGGTTTCTAGAAGAAATAGCAGGACAAATAATTCTGTTGTTTGTGATACTACACCATACTACTTTATATGATGACCCTCACATCTAATGTGTCAGATTCGTAAGCAAGAAATACTCAGTCGTTGATTGATAAGTGATATTAGTCACCAACAGTGGGGAGTGGTGTAATAGAGGGGGTTTGGCTGGAAGACTTACACTGTCCACGTTTCTGCCTCGGCCTGACCTGGTCAGTATTGATGTTGTTTCTCCCCATTCTTCTTCTCCCTGACCAGTGGCCTGCCTTGGCCACTTTAGGTGATAGTACAATTGAGTGGGCAAAGTCAATGGCTAGCTAGCATTCAGGCCTGGCATCTAAAGTTGGTCAAGGGCTAGGAGCAGATTTTCTACATGCCATTTTACTCTCCTTTTACATGAGTAAAAACTTTCATCTCTCTGTATTTCCCGATTGTGGATGTAACATGACCAGCTGCTTCAAGCTCCCATTGCCTTGACTTTCCCACCAGGATGGGTGTACTTTGGATCCAAGAGTCAAAATAAACCCTTCCTAAGGTTGCTTTTGTCAGGATATTGTACTGAATCAACAGGAAAATTAATTAAGATGATTTGTTTATGCAGTTACTTTGCCTATGGAGTATCATCTGCCAAAGCTGAGTAAAAGGATGCTTTAGGTTTTGGGTTTATATTGGCCCAGCTTCCCACATGTAATATGTTAAGGATTAATTATACTATTTCAGAAGGTCACTCATCAAATATTGAAGATTAATCTTTTTTTTGGTTTTTCGAGACAGGGTTTCTCTGTGTAGCTTTGCGCCTTTCCTGGAACTCACTTGGTAGCCCAGGCTGGCCTCGAACTCACAGAGATCCGCCTGGCTCTGCCTCCCGAGTGCTGGGATTAAAGGCGTGCGCCACCACCGCCCGGCAGATTAATCTTACATGCCTTAGGAGGTGATGCAAAGCTAGAAATATGTGATGTTTTATCATATGTTAGATACAGCACATGCTACTCACAGAGAATTGGCTTCTCTTGAATTTGGCTTCAGTGTAGAACATATTGCTGACATGTGCTTGGTCACGCTTGTGATTGTATTTGCCTGTTATATAATGCATGGTTTCCATCGAGCTGAAAAATTTCTGCCTTTGGGTTTTGATAGAGGAGAACTTTTACCTTTAAGCACTTAGATGTGAAACAGGTCACTGATACTAGAAAAGGAATTAGGCAATGACCCTGTGGACTTAAATCAAAAAAAGGCGGAGCCTAAAGCTTTAAAAGATTTACTGATTTCCAGAACACTGTCTTAGTCTGTCTATAATGCTCTAACAATATCCTCAAGTTTATGTAACTTAGAGATAATAGATATTCACTTCCCCACAGTTCTGGGGGCTGGAAAGTCTAACATAGAGGTGCCAGCAGGTTTGATGTATGGTTACTGCCCTCTGTACCAAGATGACATTTTCCTTCTGTGTCCTCTGAAGGACATGGTGGAAAACAGAGGGGCAAAAAGGGCCTGGGTGCTGTGTGATGCCTCTTTTAGAAGGACTTTAATCCCATTCACATGTGAGAAGCCCTCAGTAACTCGTAACTCCCATGGGCTCCCCTTCTTAATTCTATTGCATTGGTGGTAAAGTTTCCATATGGAACTTGGAGAGAAGATACATGTTAAAATGGTAGCAACTATTTATACAGAAACATATCAAATGGACTTTTTTATGATTAACACTAGTAATTTCTGATTTTCTTAGAGAAATGAGCAATGGAATATATTGAAATGCTATCAGCCTATGTTGAAAATATATATTTTCTTCTTTTTGCCTAGAGTTCTAGCCTTCCTTTCCAGTTTAAACCCTCTGTCCCATTGTTCAGTCTTTCACATAGACAAGTTGTGAGGAAGAGAAAAAAAAACTTTTTGAGTTTGTAAAGTTTATTATCAGGCTATCAGTGGAGTAAAATCCAATGGTCTGATGTACTTTCGAACTTCGTATTTGTGCCCCAAATAGGGCGCCAAAGCTTCCAGGTATCATGAGAGTATGAACCCTATTAAGCTATCAGGAAGTAGTATGATTTCTGATAAAGCAGAAGATGCAATCTACATCTTTTCAAAACACAAAACAATACTATATGTGATACTTTTTCAGTACACTTTTTAGAACAGAATCTCTAGACTCACCTCTCTCAGTCTTGCTAACTTTGTCGGTCACTGAACCTTTCCCTATAACAGGGCAGACAACTGAACTTGTAGAGCTGCCATGAACTTTAAGAGTGCCTGGTACAATGTCTGGCAGACAGCACACACACACAAGTGGTGATATCATCAGTATCTCGGTTGGAAAATGAATACTGCTGGGTTAGTAGGAGTAGAGACGCCTTTCACAGCACTGCCGTTGTGGGTCCTCCCTTTACCATCTCCTTTTTGCGGTCTGTGTGCTCAGAACATTTGGAGCAACTGGCATGAAGTACAATTGTTAAGGAGAACTTGTTACAACTCCCTGTGGATCTACTGGTGCCTGTTAAATTCTGCGTGGTCTCTGGGTCACTAGGAGTTAGATATTACTATCAAGAGAGAATTTTGGGACTGAGACAATAGCTGTTGGTGAAGGGCCTTGAAACTCAAGGATCTGAGTTTGTCTCACATACCACATGTAGAGAACCATCACCACCACCACCAAGAATGTTGGCACGCCCTTTAAAACGCCAGTGATGGGGAGACAGAGACAGGTATGGGTCCCTGGGACTCATTTGCCAGCCAATCCATCCTACTTGGCAAGTTCTAGACCAGTGACAGACCTGTCTTAAAAAAAAAAGTCATTTGAGAAATGACTCTGTTTTCCTCACATATAAACATACACAGGCATGCATACCTGCACACCACACATGTACACACACACACACACACACACACACACACACACACACACACACACACACACAAGAGATAGACTTTTAGGGGAGATTGATGGATTGGCCATTGAACGAGACAAAAATGAAGGGTTGAGGTCTTTGGTTTGAAGATCTTCCATGGTTCAGCTTTCCTCAAGAATAGCATCTGGACTGAGGTCCAAGGATAAGATTAGAACAAGAAATGGGAGACAGGAAGGCTGAGAGTTTCCCCTCCTGAAGCCACAACTGACCATCCTGATGGATTCCTATACCTTTCTAAAGAGCCAGCTTCAGAAACCCCAGTGTGGTCCTCTAGGCAGACACTGCTAAGTCATTACCACTAGAGAAGTTTCTTTCTGGATAGCTCGTGAGAATTCCAGAAGTTTTGGACACTATTAAGAAAAATTAGCAACAGAAGCAGCTCAGCTCCTGAGACATCTGCTTGAATGAGCCTTCGAGTGCTCACCATATTTTATTCTCCACTACTCACAAACAATTGTTTTAGTCTAGCTTTCAGGATAAAAAGCAGAAAAACAATAGGAAGTTGATACAGAGTTCCCAACTCCTCTAACTTTCTGTGTGGTTCACACTGACTCCAAACTTCCCAGCCTCCTGCTTCAGCTCCTGAATTCAAGGATTATAGGTATTTTCTCCCACACCTGGTGAACAAGTGATAATTTCTAACAGTTGGTGTAGAATGTAAATGTCGAATGTAAAACCATATTCTGAGCTTTGCATAATTGCATTAAAACCCATTCACCCGTCTTAGGATGTGAGTCATCTTCTACCCATGCCTGATCTTGTAACAACATCAGGCAGTATCAGAAAATGTTGGTTCATTTAGTTGCTCAGATCCTCTGCATGTGAACACTATCTCATTCCTCCACAATGATTTGTAAATTTCCCACCACCGTCTTATCAGAAAGGTCTCTAAGGGTGAGAAAATTCCCAGCTTCATCATGGTGACCCAAGTTTTCCAACATTCTCCTTTTCACTTCAAAACTTGAGTTTTATCTTTCACAACAAAATTTATGATCTGATTTCCTAAAAGTTACAGCGTTGTTGACTTTGAGAAAACATCTGCTAACACCCCAAGTCTGAATAACCATTTTTTTGGTCTGTTATTCATTCTTTCAAGCAAAGATGGTGTTTACGGTAAGCCGAATAATAGCTCTGTCCTAGCGGGAACCTGTTAATATTTCCTCATAACAGCAAAAGGGACATGGCAGATAAACTCCAGCTAAGGATTTTAAGAGTGCGAGATTATCTTGTATTACAGGGGTTGGCCCATTGCAATCACTGGAAGTTATGTCTTTCACTTTAGAGATGGAGTAAGTAGCCATGAGCCAAGGAAGTGTAGGGAGCCTCCTGAACATGAAAAAAAAAAAAAAAAGCAAAGGCATAAATTCCAAAGATCTTCAGAGGAAGACAGTCCTGCTAAATTTTAGCCTAATGGGACTCAGGTGGGATTTCTGACCATTAGATGTTTAAAATGACTTGTGTTGCTATGAGTAATCATGTTTACAGTGGTTTGTTACAGGATCAATAAAAAGGGGATATGGTATTTCTATAAAACAGCGACTCCCATCATAACCCAAGCGTGAAATCCTTTTCCTGATAACAACATGGTACTGACTACAAGATACAGCGCATGTGCCTTCCTTACCAATTTTTAGAAATGTAGATTGAAGATAAATGAACAAGATTAAGCAAAATTAACTCTTTTTGCTAATTCAAACTCACAAAGGACATTCTTTGGGACCTTCCTCTCTCTCGCAGCAAATGTATCCAGGCAGAACACTGTGACTGTTAGTAAGTTTGATGTTAATGCCTTGATTTGTGACCAGGCACAGAAGTTTCATTCTCTGTTGCTTTTGTTCCTGCAATACAAATATCAGTGCAGTCAAAAGACAACTGATGCCTTAAGAGTCACAAGGAACTAGTTATGATGTTCAGCACTGTTGGAAAGTGTTTTGAAGAGAGCCAGGAGACCGCAGACCACACCATAAAGACTACAGCGTGATAGGGTAAGTCTGCATTTTACAAACATTGTCTCAAGAGAGTCTCCCTCCCACGAAGGGGTAGAAAGATGCTAAATCATTCATTACAGACTGAGTCAGTCTTCTGAAAAATCTCTCCTCCCAGCTGTCTTTTTGTATCAGAAGTCAGTGGATGGGTGACATTGTGACAGTGGCTGATAGTGTCAGGGTTGGCTGTAGAGTGTTGTGTCTTAAGGGTGGGCCCAGTATGTCTTCTTCTTTTTTTTTAAATCAGTTTGGGTCTCTGAATATTCCGCTCAAAGGCTCTGAATTTTATAGTGGAGCTCAAGAAGTTACAGGTAAAGATAATTGTTCTCCAAGAGAATTGCCAGGTCTCCTTTTAGCGTGAGGTAAATATCACCTTGTATTGATTTGATAGGTCTGCCATAATAAAATACCATGGATGTGAAGTTTTAGGAATGGATATGTTTTTTTCTACCATTTCTGGAGTCTGGGAGTCCAGGATCAATGTGTCAACAATTACAGGTTCTGGTGAGACCCTTCTCAGCTCACAGGCTGTCGGCTTCACTGTGAACATAGGGATAGGGCCTTCTAGTCTCATCTAGCTTTTTTTTTTTTTTTAAGTTCTCTAAAAGTCGTGCATCCAAATACAGTCACATTGAGCAAGGGTTTCAACACATGAACTCGGGAAGAGACCCTGTTCAACCTGTGCCACACCCCCAAAAAAACCATGTTGTTCTTTGTGAAAAATGGAACATAACTCAGCAAGCAATTTGTTAAAAACATATTTTATTAATTCTTTGAGAATTTTATACATGAATATGATTCACCCCCTACTCTTTTCTACATCTGTATCTTGTTAGATGCTGTCAGATTTCCTGTTCAAACCTCGAAAGAATAAATTTCTATCGATTTTTTTTTTTATTATTTACCCTCAACCAAAGTTGTGAGGGCCACACATCTACTCTCAACTAAGATAGCAGCTTACTTATTTCCATTTTAAAAACTGAATGCTTGGGGTGGGGGAGTTTAAATGCACTGGGAGCATGGTGGAGTGTCACCAGCTAATGGAAATCACATTCATTTCTTTGTAACGATTTCCTGCTATTTAGAAATGGAATATTCCCTTTCTTACTCTGGCCAAGATATTTGTCTGCTGATGAATTAATTTAAGATGCAAGGCACAAGATGGAACTAACAGAATCGACAAACATGAGGGAAAAAAAGGTCGTCTTTTGGAATTAAACTTGACATCCAGGGGACAGCACAAGTGTGCTTAGGACAGAGATTAGGACAGAGAGGGCCACGTAAAGAATATCGGGAACTGCTGGCAGCACATGGGGCTGTAGAAAGGCAGTTAAAGGAAACTGGATCCCAGTAAATGCTTCTCTTCAGCCGGGGGAATCGCTCTTTTCTCATTATCATCAGCAGATGAGTGAGGTCTTCCTTGGCTCACGATGGACCTGCACTCGCACAACAATCAATTTTCCTGAAGCAGATTCCTGTGCTGCCAGAAGCAAGGACAGTTTCCAGATGACTGCTGCTCCCAGCCTGCCAAAGCCTCCTTCACCTCCTCTGATGACCATATGTCCTGGAGTTTATAGACTGTGCCCAATTCCGCTCACCTCAGTAGAATGGAAACTGTCACAAAATCTGACACATTGGTCTTCATCGTATGCATTCTCAATATATGTCATAGAAACGAATACATTCCCACACCAGAGAAAAGCCCTCCTCGTCAGGTCAGATTTCCCAACTTCTGGATCACAACTCTAAAAAGCCTAGTGAGAGACAGGAATATCTAATGGTGCTGATATCCTTAATGGTGCAGAACTACTAATGCTGAACTGAACAAATAGCTACAGGAAACCCTCTTTCAAAGGGACAGTATTTGTTTGTGGAAGTGTTGTTCACACATACCCGTACCATCTGATTTTTGTTAGAAGCTCCATATTGAATTTTTGACCTTCAAACCCCTGAGCTAATCAAATCATTTTTTTTTATAAAGTATCCAGCTTCAGACATTTTGTTACAGCACAAAATGAATTAAGATGTGATCCTACTTGATGCCCTTAAGACTATTGATAATTTTCCCACTTTTGTTGAACCCAAAACTTAGAAAGTCTTTTCTGATAAAGGCTATTTTTTTTGGGGGGGGGATTTGTGCATTTACTTGTTTGAAATGCCTTATAAGTGGGACAAACATTTTGAGATTATTTATCAGTTTAATGAGTCAGAGTTTTTTCTCTTGGTTTGTGAGCTGAGTAAGGAGCTCATGGGCCATTTTTTTTGTGGATTTCTGCTTAGGTGACTCTTGCCTGTCCACGTGGCCCCAGTGGACTCTGCGGCACCGCCTGCTCCACATGACCACATGCCGTATCTTTGACGCAGGAGCACTCATGAGACTGTCCCTATTCCTTTCTGCTCCAATCATCTCCCTTACCCATGCAGCTTTGCTATAGATCGGAAAGCAGGTCCTCTTTCTTGTTTTCCATTCATCCATGGCTGAAAGACTCCTTACACTTAATCAGCAGAGGTAATATTCTCCTTCCAAAATTTTGCATTGAGGGTTATGTCCCTCATCTTCCCACTCTGGAACACAAAAATCAGGAAGATCATTTTTTTTTTAAATTCTATTTTCTGCCCTGCCAAAGCTTTCCTTAGATGGCCAGCTGGCCGGACACTGGGAAAACAGGAAGCAAGGTACAGCTGAGTGTCTGAGAAGTCAGGCGCCACCTTGCCGCTTGAGTGAGCTATCTGTTGGTCGTTTAAGATTCCACTGGGTAAGTTTTTGCAAGTGTCTTTCTTCCTCTTTTCTGGACTAAGAACAAGCTTGCAGTCTTGATGATAATCTTTACAAATAGAATCCATTCTGTGTTGACCCTGATGGAAAGCCTCCCAAGACACCACTTTCTTGCCTTTTGTATTCTTTAAAACCCGTTATTAACATATATTCATTGCACAAAAATCAGTTTAGTGATGAGAACTTCATAGACTTGCTTTGATTATATTCATCCCCAGTTTCCCCCTCTCGCCCACCTCACTTCAGCTGGTGCCTTCCCTGTTTCCCAAATAGATCCTTTCTACTTTTATGCCCTATTTGTTAAAGTCTAGAAAAAAAAAGTGATATTCATTTTCTCGTTTCCTTTGTAGAATTCAAAGTTTTGAGGGAAAAACTTAGACACATGATTATAAAATATTATGGACTGAATTCTGTTCCCCAAAAGTATATGGCAAATCTCTAACTCCCAGTATTTCATACTGTGACCTTATCGTTGCACACAGAATTAGGTGAGGTCCTGTGGAAATAATGAAGCCTAACCCAATGTGCCTGGAGTCCTCATGGCAGAGGCCACATGAAGACTGAGGGTGGAAATGATGCAGCTGTCCACCAAGAATCAGACCGTTAGCAAATTACAGACGGTGGGCAGTGAGTGAGGAAGGGTTCTCTACAGCCTGGACTGGCTGATACTTTGATTTTGGAATTCTGGCCTCCAAATAAATTCCTACTATTATAAAATACCTATTTTCTGGTACATTTTTATGGAAGCCCCAGAAAACTAAAATAGAAGTCATAGCTGTTTACATTATGCATCACCAGTTTTTCTATCGATGAATGTTCACTGTAGATAGTGCTGGGTTTCATAACCCATTTGAACACATTTCTTCCTATACTCCTATCCCCTCCCCTTTTCATTTTTACCCATTCCAGCCAATAGTCTCCTACATTCCCCTCGTCAGATTCCCTTCTGGTTTTATGTCATATATACATATGCAATCTTATGTATTTGGATACATTTAGAGATATGTGATCCACAAATGAGTGTAAATGTGTGATGTTCATCTTTCTGAATCTGACTTAATTGCTTAGTATCTCCAGGACCCCAGAAACCTCTCTCAGGCTGATTCTCGGTCAACGATACATCTCTGACCCTGTAGGTTACTGCCGTTGTTTGTTCTCTATTATTACAGCTTCTTCTTGAGTTTTATGTAAATAGAATCATAATCACATTCCCCTTAGCTTGAGCCTTTCCCTGCTTAGCATAAAATGCCTGTGAAATTCAATCATGGTGTAGTCCATACCTGTCGCTCATTGCCTTCAGAGGTAATGGCAGAGTCCTTTGTACGACTTGAAATAAAAATTAGTTCTCCTTTGGGATTACTATGTAAATTGTTCTTATGAATTGACTTGATTTTGCTATATGATTTTTGTGAAGGAAAAATAACCAGAGATGCCAGCGTAAGGGGTTACAATGAGTCTGATTTTAAAAATGAACTGACTCGGTTACTCGGTAGAACTAACGAGGCGTTGAAAACCAGAGGAGAGAACACGCTGCTGGGAAGGCCTCCATAGGGCTTTCGCTGGTATCCAGACATTTCTAGGAGTAAAACAGTAACACTGGATTATAAAACCACAGTATATTCCCTGTCATCCCCAAACCATACTTCTAGAAATTAATAGAAAGGAAACAACTAGAGAAACATGTTCAGCTTCAAGGGTGTTCTAGTTTGTATCATTTATGATGACCTGGAAAGGGAGCAAGGGATGTGAGAGGGAAGGATAGAGCAGAGAGAGGTTTGACTAAAAACATTAGAGAGGTGGTCTTCAACCTTCCTAGTGCTGTGATCCTTTAATACAGCTCCTCATGCTGTGGTCACCCGCAACCATAACATTATTTCATTGCTACCTCATAACTAATTCTGCTACTGCTCTGACTCATAATGTAAATATCTGATACATAGGCTATCTGATAAGCAACCCCCCAAAGGAGTCATGACCCAGAGGCTGAAAACCACTGCCTGAAAGGCACACTCATTAAAGAAGATTAACATTGTTCTCTTCTGACTTCAACTTTAGTTTATTTTCATTTTAGATCAATGATGACATATTTTGTGGAGCTTAAAAATTACCTATGTTAGAAGATTATTTAATGGTGTGACAACGCTGTCTGCATATTGTTTACTAGTGAACTTGTTTTAAAACAATAAACAGCATAAATTCATTTTTTATGATAAAACTATGCTAATGTACAGTAAAGGCAGGTGATTAAGTGACAACATGTTAATTAACAATGGTTAGTACTTAATGATAGGATTATGGATGATGTAAATTTTGTGTTTTGGGTTTTCCAATTTTTTTTTTTTGAGACAGGGTCTTCTTACGTAGTCCTGGCTGGCCTGGAACTCATAGTGCAGAGCAGGTTGGCCTTGAATACACAGAGACCACTTCTCTCAGTCTTATAAGTGTTGAGATTAAGGGCATGGACCATCGCACCTGGTTTAGGCTTCCCAGTTTGTGGTGGTATTTTACTTGTACTGAAATGTGATTTTAATTGTATGTTAATAAATAAAGTTGTCTGGGGGTCAGAGCTATTAGAGCCATAGCAAGTGCGTGGCGGGGGGTGGCGCACGCCTTTAAGGGCCTGGAGGGCGGTACATTCAGGCAGTGACGAGGCAGTCACATGTTTGGGTTTGCAACCAATGAGAAGGCAGAACAGGAAGACTTTAAAGACATACACACAGGAAGTAGTTAAAAGGAAAATGCAAACCCCCTGTATCATGCCAGAATAAAAGAGCCATCTTCTGCTATGGGACAGGAGAAAAGCCAAATTAAGTAAGGGACTATTCTATTACTAATCTCAACTCTTTGATTCTATTCTGATTCTTTAAAACTTTTCTTAAAGTATAAATTTTATATCAAAATTTACAAGATTAATATATATAGATATATAGTTATATATACATTTTAAACTTTAAGATATGAATGGTCATATAGAGTATTAATTAATTCTAGAAAAAAGGCTTCAATTAGCTGCATATATATGTCTTTGTGTTTGAGTCTCTTATCAGTTTTCTGCAGGAAATCACGGCCAGGCCTAACATCAACTGAAGTCTCCAGGAAGAAGTTGGGGCCCCACAACAACAACAACTCCACGTGGACAATAATAACATCATTAAGCTGACAAACATCATCTACAGATCAACTTTGAACTACAAGGTGCTCAGAGCAATTTTGAGATGACTAGCTGAGATGATCCAGTCTCAAAGACTACTTGAATAAAGACTTGAGATATACCCTGAACTTTGGCATTATACATAGACTGGATAATGAAGGACATAGTTACCTTTCCTAGAATTTGACAATTAACCTAAAATTTTTCTTTCAGGATAAAGATAACTTCGCCCATACCCAGCAGGAAGCAATTTTAAGAATACGACGCCCACATTCCCAAAGAGGTGGTGTGGGGCGGGTGGTTTTTTTGTCTTTTTAATGGGTTTTGGGTCTGGGATAATTTTCATTGTTTAGGGGGTTGGTTACAAGTTGTTGTCAAGGGTTAGGAAAAAGGCTAAGCAAAGGAGATTAGATTTAAGGTTCTTGTTTAAAAAAAAAAGAGAAAGAAAGAAGAAGAAAAAGACAATTACTAGTTTTAAATACTTTACATTGGATTGGATTGTTTTATATTGTATACAAATTATATATATATATATATATATATATATATACTGAAATTGATATTGTTAGAAAATGCTATATGTATATTTCTAATTGTACTTATACCGTTCATTTAACAATGCAATTTTCTGATCCTTGAATGTTATTATTACCAACTATTAGGATATAAAGAAATGAAAGTTAGTAGTTAGACATTACAATAGAACTTGTAGTCATATTAGATATGTTTTAAAAATTGAGCAGATATATTTTAGACAGGTCATCTTCAAACCCTTCAGAGATCTACAGAATATGGCATTTAAAATGTTTTAATAACTTAGAAAATTTTTCTTTTTTGTTATGATTATGAGACATGTTGGCTCCTGGCAGTACCAATCTACTTCAGAGAAAATATGGGCATTGAAGAAACTGCATATGGAGTTAACTTTCATTGTGGCAAAAGTTAGCCACTGGACAACAAAGTATCCTCGAATCAACTGCTGACAAAATGGACAGACAGGACATGAAACAAAAAACTACTGATTCTTGCCAAAACAAGTGTGGTTATGGCTTTATCAAAAGGCATCTTCTGAGGCCAGGACAATATGGCACCATCCCTGAAATGGCCTTCGCAATTCGGAAAAGGTACAGTGCCCTTTTCTTCGAAGGCAGCTGAATAGGCAGTGGTCCGATGGCTTCTGATGTGCAATGAAACAGCAGCTGAAACAGTTATTCTTGAAGAGTAACTAAGCTCACGCCTCTCAATAGTAAACTGGCATTTGACAGAGGGATGTGGAGAAGAACGGGATGCTGAGATGAAGCCATATATACACAGCCAAGAAGAATGGACAGCTGAATTAAAAAACCAACAACAATTTCCAGAATTTAAAATCCTGAATCATGACATGACACTAGTGGAATTCAGGTGTTTCTGGTACATGGACTGCTCTCACCCAATGTGAGGTTGAACTGTTGACCTTGTGTACATCCTACTTCACAAATGAGTCTGTCAGATATGCTAAGCCTATAGGCTGAAGATGATGCCCCAGCATTGCGGAGAAACCTCAGGTGACTGTCCAGGCAGCTGGCTGTTTCTGTCAACTCACAAAATTTTGGAAGTTGCTTGCATGCACTTTCTGTTTTTATTTTTGTTAGCTAATATTATTTCCTTCTTGGGTCTCTGAGGGAGTTGAAGATTAGTTAGTTATAGTTGAAGGTTAGTTAGTTATAGTTGAAGATTAATTAGGATAGAAAGTGAATTAGATACATTTTGGACTTAACAAAATAGGATAGATAATGAACTTATTTTCTCTGAATTTGTCAAATACAAATGGACTAGACATTGTTTAGACATTTATTACTTGTATATATTGCATATAGTCATTGTACTTTTGTATATCGTTTTTCTTTTGTTAGTTATAAGCTTTTTCTTTTTTTTCCTTTTTATTAAAATAGAAAAGGGGAAATGTGGTGGTATTTTACTTGTACTGAAATGTGATTTTAATTGTATGTTAATAAATAAAGTTGTCTGGGGGTCAGAGCTATTAGAGCCATAGCAAGTGCGTGGCGGGGGTGGCGCACGCCTTTAAGGACCTGGAGGGCGGTACATTCAGGCAGTGACGAGGCAGTCACATGTTTGGGTTTGCAACCAATGAGAAGGCAGAACAGGAAGACTTTAAAGACATACACACAGGAAGTAGGTCCTTTTCGGAGAGCTCTCTTGGCTGAAGAGGATCCCTGAATCAGGAAGGGTGAGGCTCTTAGCTCTGACCTCTTGGCTTTCTTCTCTGAATTGGCTCTGTGTTTCTTATTTAATAAGACCATTGGTTACATCTACACCAATAGGAAACTAGGCAAGATGGTTCATTCTTATAATTCCAAGATGCAGAGACAGGAGGATTGCAAGTTCGGGGCTGGTGTGGGCTGTGTAATGAGTTCCAGGCCTGTCTGAGATCCATTGTAAGGCACTATATTAAAAAAAAAATAGAGGATTGCCTGTTGTAAAGGTCATGTTAGCTTTGTAACATGTGATGTGGCTAAAATTGTAACAGTGGGTGATTAACACAGTCCATTGTGGCATTCATCTGAGATAACCTTAAACTCAGTCAATTCTGTAGCACATTATATAATCAAAACTCACCTCTCCTTTTTCATTGTTTGAGAATTTCATACATGAATATGATGTGGTTTGATCAAATCACTCCCTACTCCATCCTCTCAACTTCTCCCCTATCCTCTCCCACCATTTTCCCTTCCAACTTCATGTGTGCTCTCTTTCTTGAAAGACTTAATTCGGCTTTTTATTTACGTGTATGTCTGTGCTTGTGTGAGTGTATGCCTTGTGTGTATGGGTGCCTGCAGAGGCTAGAAGATGGTATTAGATCTCCTTGAACTGGAGTTGCAGATGGCTGTGAGCCACCTTTTAATGGCTGAGCCATCTCTCCAGCTCCTTGTGATCTTTTAAAAACCCACTGAGTCTGTTTAGTGTTGCCGGTGAACGAATGGGCTTAAGGCCATCAGCTGGATCTTGGGCAGTCTATTAGGAGACTCATCCAAAGACAGCTGATATTCTTCCCTTCCCACCAGCCGTTAACTCTGGTAGCTCCTCAGCTAGGGATGAAGCTTCAGGAGCTCCTTACCCGTCTGTGTTGGGAATCATGGTTGACTTCATCTTGTACAGGTCCTATGCATGCAGTCACTGCCACCGTGAGTTCATGCCTGTGATGTCTCGGTGATGAGTGGAAAGCTCTGTTTTGAAGCAGTCTTCTACTATCACTCTTAGAAGTCTTCCTGCCCCTCTCTTCTGTGATGATCCCTGTGATGATCCCGTGATTCCTCATGGGGAGGGGATGCGCTATAGATGTTCTATTTAGGGTTGTAATGCCATCACTTAGCCTCTGCACTTTGGTCAGTTGTGAATCTGTATTAATCACCACTTGCTGCAAAAAGAAGCTTCTCCAATTAAGGTTCAGAGCTGTGTTAATCTATGGTTACATAGGTAAGTACTTAGGTATAGTTTAATACTCTGTCCATTTAGCTGGATAACAGTAGAAAGCTCTCCCCTAGGGCCCATGACTTGCCTGGCCATAGGTTCTTGGCTCAGTTAACAGGACCAGGCATGAGTTCCATCATTTGGTGTGGTAGCAATTGGTTTCTCCCCATACATTTGTGCCACTATTGTGCCATTGGGCATACCTCTCTCAGTAGGTCACTTCTGTAACTTGCATGGTTCATAGCTGGGTGGAGATAGTTGATGACTTTTTCTCTCCAGTCATGTGCAATAGCACTACTCCCAACACTATGAAAGCTAATTGGCAGGGATGAAGCTTTTACTTTCCTTTTTCTTGATTACATTCTCTCTGGAAGAAATCCTTTTTAATCATAAGAAACATAATGTAAAGCTGTACATTACTATCTACAAGAGATTGGCTCTAGGATATAAGTGTTCCAGAATCCACTACATGCAAGTCCCTTATATGTGGTATTGCAATATTTATATATGGTATTGTAATTTTTACATATAGCCTGCACACATTCTTCCTTACTTTAAATCATCTCTAGATTATTTATAATACATGATATAATCCAAATGCCATACAAACATACTGTATTTCTTAGGGAATACAAAAATACAATAAAAAAGTTGTACATGTTCAGTACATAAACAACCTCATAGATAGACCTAAGAAATTATACATATTTTGTATGTATGTGTGTGTGATAGGCATACATGTGTGTATGTGTATACAGGTTATCATATGTGTGTTTGTGTGTGAGTGTGTATGTGTGCACAAGGAGAGGCCAGAGGTTGATGCCATGTTTCTTCCTCATCACTTTCTACCTTATATATTGAGGCGGGTCTCTCACTTGAACCCAGATCTTGATGATTTCCCTTGTCTAGCTAGCCAGCTTCTAGCTGTCCATCTCTGGGATTCTCTGTATCTACCTCCATAATACCAGGGTTACAGGTAGATCTCCATGCCTGCCTGATATTTATGTGGATGCTAGGGATCTGAACTCCAGTCTTCACGTCCTGTGACAAGTGCTTTACCACTGAATCATCTCCCTATCCCTTACTAACTATTCTTTCGATCTGTGGGCATCCATCCACAGATGTTCAACTGAAAAAAGGAGAAATGACTGTATATTCAAATTTATAAAGATATACATTTTAGTCTAACATGTGAGTGGTTCTGCATCCATTCGCTTCTTCTGCAACAAAATGTGGGAAACCCTCTAAAGCCACAGAAAGTTCAGGTACACATTTTGAACCTCATGAGTAAAAAATATTTATTTTGATATGATATAAAGAATGAGGTAGAAAGACCAACCTGCATGGTCCACATGTTGCTCTGTTCTTTTATTTTCTGAAAAATATATACACATGCCAGATATTCAATGAAATAGTATGAAAAGGTGGGTTCTTTAGGAGGTAACATGAGGACGAAGCCCTCATGAATGGGATTAGTATCATTATAAAAGGCCAGAGAAGGCAGATATGGAACTATGCACTTAAGAGGCTTAGGAAGGAGGATTACAAATTTGAGGTCAAACTGGACTCTGTAATGATATGCTGTCTCAAAAACACATAAGCAACAATAACAACCACCATAAATAATAGTAATACTGGAACTAGAGAGACCTAAGAGTGCTTGTTTACCCTTTTCACCATCTGAAAAGTCTCATCCATGGAACACTATCCCTTGCCAGATCCCAGATTGCTGATGCCTTGCTCCTGGACCTTCCAGATCCCCAAACCACAGACATTCAATTTCTGTTTCCTTAGTCTGAGGTGTTTTGTTACAGCAGCCAAAACAAACCAAGATACTGTTGTTTTCTGGGTATTTTAATTTTAAACATTTCAAAGATGGATGCCAAATCATAATCTCGGGTTTGGATAGAATGCAAAGAACTTAGACCAGTGGGTCACTGTGGATGCCCCAGAGTCTGTGTCTGGAGACTTGGGTGTGAGGAAGGAGTCTTTGTCTCCGGTGTTTCTTGGTTTTGTGTTTTGTATTTTGTGTATGTCTTTCTTCTCTTGCAGATAAAAGCAGATGACTAGTCTGTGGAACTTTATTTTAACATCTGGCATTCACTACAGTCCTGGGTAATTTATTGGTTTTATTTTCATCTCTTCTCAAGTTTAGTGTGTTTCTACTTAAGGTCAATAATTTATGGCATTTTGCAACAGAATAAAAATATTTTTTCCTTAATCTTTTGCTTGTGTCTATAATATTGACCTCTTAGGCTTTCTCTATCTCCCAGCCCTCTCAACACACACACACACACACACACACACACACACACACACACACACACACACACACACCCCTACCTACCTTTAAAGCCAATCTTATGGCAATATTAATGGTGTGAATTAGCTACAATCTTGTCTAGAAACTCAAATTATGAATCCTTCTCAGTTCCTCATCAGCAACTGTAGTTCTTCAGGTCAAGATCAAGAGAACGGCAAAAATCTCTCCTGTGCCTTCTCAGGTTTTTCTTTTTTGTTGTTGTTTGTTTCCAGTGAACTTACTTTCCCCATCTTCTTTCATGTGTTGGATCTCACCCATTTTCTCATCAGACAGAGATTGGTCTAGGAAACAAGGGCCCAGAACTGTACTGTGACTGAATAGAGGAACACTGACAGGTATGTGCTTACGTACTTCTTTATTCCCTATAGAATTTCCAGGAACCGAGACATAGTGAGCAGCTTCCCTATGTGTGAGTTCAGGAATGGTGGCCTTGAGGCTCCACGACTGCTGGGCTCCTTTCTCTTGCCGTCAGGATCATCGCCCAAGCAGATGGACACCAGACACTCAGGGACTCAGTGTTAGGGACCCTTACTCTGCCACTCTGGATTTTCTAGTTGTTGTTACGGAGCCTTCTCTGTGGGACTTAATTATTTAGAATTCAGACAAGAGACTTGGCTTGGCCTGTTTTAGTTTTTTTTTTTCCCTGTGAGTTGCACTTTTATGCTTTTACCATTGATGTCTGCTTTTGTAATCTTATCTCTACTTTTTCCAGTTGATTTTTCCAGGGAGAGTGATCAAGTCTGTGGTCATATTCATGATGTAGGGCTGCCAGATTTAGCAAATAAAAATACAGTACACTCAGTTAAATTAGAAATCCAGATAAACAGCAAAGAAAAGTTTTAGTATAAGTATATCCCATACAATATTGGAGACATATTTATGCTGTATGGTTATCGCTGCTTATCTAAATTCAGGTTTAACTGAGTGTTTTATCTGACAACGCTATATCCATCCAGGCTTCTGCCCTCACAGTCTCTATCTATTGAATTTACATTGTCTTAAAAACTCAGGGAGGCAAGGATTAAGGCACTCAACCATAGCTCCTCATGACTACAAATTGTTTGTGTGGAAAGGCTAACACTTCGGATGTGTTTACTGTGGAATGGGTTAGCCCTCCTCACCCCTGAGCTTTCATTATACGGATTTGCCCATTCCTCCAGCCCTCTCTCCCTCTTGCCCTGGCTCTACCATAGCATCCAAAATTCCCCACAGGGAACATTCTCATCATCCCTGCTATGTGACAGGAGGCCTATGCTGGTTTAGGACATTGCTATTGTCTCAGTATTTAGCACTGTTCATCAATGAAGGAGTGAATACATTTAGAAGCCCAGGGGCCACGTGAATAGGTGAATTTTAAGACTTCGATAACATTTTCCATCAGAGAAAATGCAGAAAAACAAAACAAAACAAAACAAAACAAACTTGATTCTGGCAGACCTTGCCAGAATGGAAAAGAATGAGAAGAGAGGATTCTTTTTATAAAGCACAACTGCTTTGCCGGTGTGCTGTTCAGCCTAGACTCTATGGACTTCCAGATAAAGAATCTTCATGAGAAACAGTCTCCCAGAAATAGCTACCCTGCTCTGGGGATGTGCCCACAGCTTTTCTGCAGAAAGCACCATTTTATCTGGGCTCTGGAGCTACAGAGGCAAACACAGGCACAGGCCCTGGACCTCCGGAGGCTCAGAAAATTCTCTGAGTATATGTAAGGGGGCTGGAGTTCTGGCAGAGTGGGTTGGGAAGGAAAGCAGCAAATTCTGCCTGTGATACATAGTAGCCCTGTTTCTACCCTCTGGTTGGTGTGTCCAGGCAGACCTTGGCTAGATCTATGTTTGCCAGCCTCTCTGTCTAGAACACTCATAAATAAAGATGACGGCTAATTCTTCCTCCTGCACTCTGTGGGATAGTTTATGGTTTCTGTAATTAAATCACAGGCTCTGAAGGAGGGGAATGTTTTATGAGGCAGAGGAAAATCTGGTAAAATGGCCTTGTCCTCACTTGGATGGAGCAGCGTTATGACAATGTGTCGAGTCAGGGTGTTATTCACTAATATTTTTTAGGAGAAATTATATACTCGTTTCTTTTAATAGAATAAAAAGCTTCTCAGCTAGCTATCTATACTTTTTATAGTTATATTAACTGGAGGCTGCACGAGGTTAGCAAGCTAGGACACTGACTTTGGTTTTTGGAAAAAGGGAATGAGTTAGGGAAAAGGTTATGATGAACACACCCTGGTGTTCGCAGGGTGCTATCTTTTCCTCTTTTCCTATTGACTTCATTGGTGTTCATCTTCCCACCAAAGCAGTAAATGGGGAAAAATCACATTGTTCATCATAAAAAGTTTCATTGTGTTTTGGGCTGAAGTTGAAAGGTAAATAATCATAATAGGTGAGTAGAACTAGGGAAAAGACATAGTGAGAAATTAGTGTCTTAATTTCATTCCCGATCCATTTGGAAACAGCGGTTTACATAGGGCTGTGCCATATGAGAAGGGGGATGGCCCTGTGACCAGCCCTTCCCTCCAGGTTGTCTCAGTCTATGCCACATTTTATAGGGCCTAGGGGACTTGACTCCCCAGACAATTAAGCTAGAGTCTTGGGAAAGGAGGGTGGGAAGGGGATTCCAGACCTCAGCTTTGAAGCGAAAGTCTCCAAGTGAATAAAGTGTTTTGCAATTTGTGAGCCACTATTTTGGAATGTGCAAAACTATTTGCAGACCTGGAATGTTGGCAATAGAACTGAAAAGCAACCCCCACCCCCCCAAAAAAACCAAAACAACCCCCCCCCCAAAACAAAACAAAACAAAACCAATAACAACAAGAACAACCCGGTGGGTCTTTGAAGGATGGCTTGCTGGAAGGCTTGGGAGATGTAGTGAGGTGGTGCTGGTAAGAAGCCCCTTGTCCAATCATCTCACACCAGCCCCTCCCGTGTGCACCTCTGACTCCCAGATGCAGCAACAGGGCTTTGCGCATCCCATGCATCTACCTACAAAAAGGCCAGCACTCTGTCTTGGTTTCCCCCTCTGTCCTAGGAACGTTTTCCAATGCTTGATAACTTACTGAATGATGGTTCCTCTGGCTCCCAAACACAGACAGTGTGAGTTTGTGCATACCTGTGTCAGTGTGTGAGAACGAACAAAGGAGTCTTTTGAGGCTTGATTTCTGCAAACTGATTGGGACCTAGTGTGAAATAGGAATAAATTCACTTTGCAGAAGCATGCCCCTGATGGGGGAATGTCTTTCTGTACGCTGCAAATATGTGTTCTCTGATTGGTTGATAAATAAAGCTGTTTGATCTATGGCAAAGCAGCTTAGAGGCAGGTGGGAAATTCAAAGGGAGAGGCAGGAAGATGGCGGGGGAGATGCCAGCCCAGGTCTAGGCAGCAGCATGTAATGGCACACAGGTAAAGCCATGGAACATGTGGCAACATACAAATGAACAGAAATGGGCTGAGTTTAAATGTAAGAGCTAGTCAGTGGAAAGCCTAAGCTAATGGTCAAACAGTTTTAATTAATATAAGCTTCTGTGTGTTTACTTAGGAAACGAGAGTAGGAGAGATTTGTCCCGACCACCAGTTGGCTGGGACACAGGAAATCTTCCAGCTACATGCCCCACCCCCACCAGGAGGTGGGAACAGATGGGGTCCTATGCCTTTCTTTGGTATCATTGGTTGTGACAGTTGAGAAGCAGGCAGTAGGAAGAAAAGAACTATGGAGTTCTTTCTATGGAAAGTGTGGGGCTTTGGTGTGGGATCCTTCCTTAGCTTGGTGGCAAATGGAAGAGTGTTCCCACTTACCTCCACTGGAACTTAGTGTCCATTCTTTTCAGGATTCCAGGATAACTCAGAGGAAGCAGTGATTTGTTGGCCTGGAGAATCTTAAGAGATGGTATTAAACACAGGAGGCAGGGACTGTACCGGCTCAAGAATGACTCAGGGAGGGAGGGAAACTTCCATGAAGACTTCTGTATTTCAGTAACGTGTAATGTGTTTCCTATGGTAGTCTCCTAATCGCACACACTTAGACATAGTACAACTCATGTTCTACTAACAGGAGAAGCCAGAAAAGGATGCTCTTGCTGTGCATCTTATCCTAAGGACATCTCTGACATCTAGCCCTCCACTGCAGCAGGGCAAGCCATGCCCTGGAAGACCTTGGTCATTTATATTTTATGAGGAGTTAGGTCATAGGCTTCATCTTGAGTCCTAAAAATAAAGAGACAAGAAAGTATGTAAATGATAACATTTATCTAAAGCCACTGGTTGGAATGAGAGAAGAAAAAGAAAGGTAATTCCCAAATTATCTATTCAAGGCCATTTGACTCTGAGAAAGTATTTCATATAAAAGATGGTTTAGACTTTTTCTTTTTTATTTCTTTCTCTTTTTGTTTTGTTTTGTTTTTGTTTTTTTTTTTTTTTTTGAAACAGCGTTTCTTTCTGTAGCTTTGGAGCCTATCCTGGAACTCACTCTGTAGATCAGGCTGGCCTCGAACTCACAGAGATCCGCCTGCCTCTGTCTCTGGAGTGCTGGAATTAAAGGTGTGCGCCACCACCGCCCAGCTAGACTTTTTCTTAAGGCTATCTTCATTTATTATTAGATATCTCTTTAACGCAAAGGTGCATCACAGCTACTGTAACATCTGTGCAGTGGGAGCTTCCTGTGATTCCCTTTTATTTCATAAATACAATGGCATCAAAGTGAAGTTTCAGCCTTGAGCAGTGCCTTAGGGGAATGAGGTGGGACCTTGTTTATTCTGTTGTGATTGATGACTGTGAGCTGCGGGGAGTGAGCCTGCAGCAGCAAGATGACTGTCACTTGGTTATCCATATTAGTACTTGTTGCAGGTGTTACTTCTAGCCTGTGAAGTCCATTTTCTTGGGTTACTTAGTGCTCTACAGGAAACACATAGTTGGGGGAGAAAAGTTGACCATGTACATCAAGACGAACAGTTAAGAGCGTAGTGTTGAGATCAACTGGGGAAGCTGAGGTGGCAGGGAAGTGCTGTTCTGCAGTTACATAATGGAGATGGAGTATTTGACCTCTCAGGTTTGGGAGCAGCAGTAGGTGAACAGGCACTTTGGAAATAACAGAAGTGAGAGCTTGCCTTAGGAAGCTGAAAAGTAGGCTCAAGGGGGACTCAGAGTCAGTGTAGCCAACCCCAGGAGCACACAGGTTCAGCCGAGTCACAGATGTACAGCCATTGTGCTGAGTCAGGGGACGTAACACCGTGTCCCTCATCATGCCTGATTCTTCCAACTAGTTTGTTATCTTGAGAATTGTGGTTATGTTTTATCTTTATATTCCTTTAGCACTTCTCACACTTAATTCTTGCTTCCTAGATGGGAACATAACTCCAACAAGCTTTGTAACCTGCCTCCTTATTCTTTTTAGGACTAAAACAAACACAGACTTGATGGTGCTTTGGCTCTACAATGGAATAAGGATTTTAGGTCTTCCTATTGATCCATAACTTTCTAAGCATAGACTACTTCCCACACACAGGGCTGTGGGCTTGGTGGAGTCAGGAGGAGGAGGAGGAGGAGGAGGAGGAGGAGGAAGGTGAGATTTGAGATGATCAGAATTCTCTGTGTAAAGGCTGTCAGCCAGAAGCATTTGTATGCCTTTCAAAGCAATTGTAGAGTAGAGAATAGAAAATTGTATGTAAGGGCTGCAGATATGGTCCAGAGGTTAGGGGCGTGTACTACTCATCCCGAGGACCTGAATTCAGTTCCTAGTACCTACTTTAGGTGGCTCGCAAAACCCCATAACTCTAGTTCCTGGGAATCTGATGCCCTCTTCTGGTTTCCCAAGGCATGTACACTCAAGTGCACAGGCCCAACCCTAAGCCCCTTGACATGAACATACAGTTAAAAATAAAAGTCATCTTTAAAAAAATTTTAAAAAAGTTTCTGTGATGTGACTAAATTTATTAGAGCCGAGACTCATGATGTCCTTCAACATTTATCATCAATTTAACAATCAGCATTTAATGTTTTAGTCTTTTACTTGGGAAAAATACAAATTGTAAATTTTTTTTCATAAAAATCTTATGAAAAGGAAACATTTTTTTGATGAAAAAGATAAATTTAATATTGTAATAAAGAAATAATACAAATAGTCTTTTCAGAATAATTATGGAAATTGTGGCTGTAAATTATGCCAGCTTTGTGTTTAATATTAGCCCCATACAACAGAGACTCACAGCACAGTTAATTATGGTTGATAACAATTAATTATATAATTCAAGATATCTATGAGAGCATTTTGAACATCTTCAACATAAGAAAAGGTATATTTGAGGCCATGCGTATGCCAGTTACTCTTGTTATACACATCAATGTAGGTATTGGAATTCATATTGTGATCCATAGATATATACAATTGCTCTGTGTCAATTAAAGCACATTTAAACTTTTAATTTTAATTTTTAGTATGTTGAGATCCAAGGTGCTTAGCCCCAATTATTTATCTTTAAAGATTTATTTATTGTTATTTTATGTGTACGAGTGTTTTGCCTGATTGTATGCAAGCTATCACAAACGTGCAGTTCCCACAGGGGTCAGAAGAGGGCTTTGGATTCCCTGGGACTGGAGTTACAGGCAGTTGTAAGCTGATTATGTGTGCTGTAGGAATGAAACCTGGGTCCTCTGCAAGAGCAGCAGGTGCTCTTAACGGTTGAGTGTCTCTCGGTCTTTAATATATATTACGTGAAAAAAAATGAATGCAATAAAAAGAGCAGAGGAGAAGCAAGACTACTAAAGCCGGTGCAAGCCAGCTCCTAGAGCTGTGAGTTGGCTTCAGTACTCCAGTAATCCCTGCTATAGGAAAGAGCATCCTCCTCTTCAGAGGCAGACAATGATTCGCACGTAGTACCACCTTCTCTCTCCCCTCACATCTTGAGTCAATGACACAAGTCAATGCTCAGACTTGTGAACTTGGAGGAAACTTCAGTTTGCAAGACCTAAATACAGTGTGGTAGTACCAAAATGTATTGATAGCTTTGTTTTCTTCTTTTAAAAAAAATAAATGGACACAAAAATCTAACAAAACCCCAAAGAAGAGTAGATTTCATTGAAAACACCAGCCTTTTGGTTCAGAAGCTCTTGCAACACAAACCAAAGTCCCTGTGTGGAGGGATGATAGTACCAATTTACAATGATTGCCATCTCTTCTATCATGAATGGAGAGTTTCATATGTCATGGGGCTCCTTGGAAAAAATACCAGGCCAGATGAGATGGCTCAGTGGGTTTGCCACCAAGACCTATGACCTGAGTTTGATGCCCAGGACCCACATGGTGGAAGGAGAGCACTAACCCCCAAATGTCCTCTGCTGCTTCTAGCAGTGGCGTATGTGTGCAAACAAGCATGTGTGGGCACCCACTTTAAATAATACATGTAATAAAAACTCTTTAAAATATTACAGAAAGCACATTGCATAAAGCTCACTGCCTTTAAGCACGCTGCTCAACGGCCTCACAAACATGCACATCGTTGTGGACGAGGCTACTTTTGAACATTTCTCCTTTGCTTGGTCTTATTTTCCCCTCGAAATACAGATTCACTCAAAGTCCCTGCATATGGAGCTTAGCGAAGTGACTATTCTTGCAGGGAGAACTCCGATATCAACAAGATAATTCAGAATGATTTCATTCACATTTACTATTTGTTAGTTAAGTGATGTGAAGTCAGCCTAAGTAGATTTTGGACGAAAGGAGATTCTGAGTCCCAGAGATCTGTTTTAAGCAACGTCAGTGGAAAATTCTTCCTCTTAGAGGGCCTTGATGCTAGTACACTTTTTTAATCCACTTGGCCCATCTGGGTCATACTTGTTGAATTCTTTTACTAAATCTGGACAGACAAAGCTATATACTCCTCCTGCTCTGGAGGCGTTCCCGCCCCTCAGCTCTGGGCAGCTGCTGAGAGAAGTATGTGCTGGCTCACCATGAGGAGTGTGCTCACTGACTGAAGCATGCATCCTTCAGTCAGTCGGAGCTGGGGATGGAGTGCCACCTCCTTTACTCTCTGTTCTCACCACAGCCAATGCCTGTTTTCCTGTTTGCTTTGGTGCTCCGGAAGCTGTGACTGCAAGCCCAGCCAGCAGGGGCTGTGTCAAAGCCTGGGATGCGGATGGATTCATTTTCTTAGGAGAGGAGACTGTCAAGAACAAGCACTGACCTTGAGGTTCTGGCTTAATTATTTATAGATCACTTCCTTTGTGATCCTCTCCACTGACAGTCTTCATCCAAACCACAGAGCATTTTTATGAAGCTGTTTCTAGTACTCAATCCTGAGGAAGTCTAGGCCATTGTCCTTTCATCTCTCCACTTGAGCGTGGTTGCCCACTTTTGCTGACTCCTTGGCATAAAGTGACAAAAGGAATCCACACGAAGAAGCAACATTGAATTGTTGCTGTATTTGGAATGTGTTTAGGCTATGTACAATAAGAACCACAATCCTCCACACTTGCTGCGCTGACATCTCTCTTTCCTACTCTTGCTATTGTCATGTGTTTGGTGTTGGTTTGGTTCTGAGGTTGATACCAGGAAATGGGGGTTATCTAATGTCTATGGCTGTGTTTCTTTCTCAAACAACCTTATTCTTAATCTACTTTCTCCCAGGAAGCTGAGATGGCCCATTGCCATTTTGGCCCATCAGAGACAGCCTATGCCCACACTCAGAGTACTCTTAAACAGATATTAATTGGAGGTTTTAAGAGCAGCAGAATAATACTTAATAAAGTTATTCTTTGTTTTTCAGGTTATTTTCCCTATTGATTATTTTAAATGACATAAAAGCCAAGTCTCATCTAGACATGGTATTACTCTTAATTTTGGCATGAATCTAATAGAGAAATATTAAAAAGAAAGGATGGAAACAGTCAAATAAAAGTGGTACTGAGGCAAAAGTCACTTAGGAATGCAAAGAGGATGGTGCTAGTGTAGCTAGAGTTTTCCTGCCTGGCCCACAGTCAGGACAAATCTCTCTCACCTGCCAGTCCCACAGCCGCTCAGACCCGACCAAGTAAACACAGAGACTTATATTGGTTACAAACTGTATGGCCGTGGCAGGCTTCTTGCTAACTGTTCTTACAGCTTAAATTAATCCATTTCTATTAATCTATACCTTGCCACATGGCTCGTGGCTTACCGGCATCTTCACATGCTGTTTGTCATCGTGGCGGCTGGCAGTGTCTCTCTGACTCAGCCTTCCACTTCCCAGCTTTATTCTCTTCCTTGTCCTGCCTATACTTCCTGCCTAGCCACTGGTCAAATCAGTGTTTTATTTATTGACCAATCAGAGCAACACATTTGCCATACAGAACATCCCACAGCATGCTAGGGAGATTTTGTTACCTCAGATGTAAATGTTTAGGCTGCACATAAAGGTAGAAGGTGATGTGCCCAGAGGAAGGCTGAAGTGAGAGCCATGTACATGTGAAGGGAAGTTGGACTATAGTGGTTACTGCTCCAAGTACTTTGAAAGGCTGGTGATCTGGACAGTGCTGTCAAATCTGGATGCATGACCTGTCAAATCTGGTTGCATATCTGAATGAGCCACGTTGTCAGGAAAAGGTGCAGCTCACTGGGTCCCACCTGAAACCTAGTGGATCAGAAGCTCCAAGGGTGACAGTTGTTTTCAGAAAACTTTCAAAGAGATGAATGGAGGAAAAGATATTTGAGCTATAGGAATCATTATGTAATGTTCCAGAAACTAATTTTTGTTGCTGAATAATAGGGAGGTGGCCTGAAGAATGAATAGTCCCACCCACCAAAAGGACCCATTTTCTCCTGGGCAGTACAAATGTCGTGAACTGAATAAGAGAGCTCTGCTTTACCTGGGATATTTAAGAACATGCGGAGCAAAGAAGTAGCAAAAGAAGGAAGCTTTGAGGATGCTGACTAGCTTAGATGTGGTTGGTGATGCTCTGCCATAGACCTGCTGTTACATGGAGGTTCTGGTTGGAGGAAGACAAGTGGGGGGGACCAGTAATGACAGAGCCACAAAGTAAAGAGCAAAACAGGAGGAGACCCAAACAGGTTCAGGGACCAATGTAAGGGGGAATTGTAGAACTCTATCCTCTGAGAGCATTAGGATCTTTATCAGAGCAGCTGTGACTCCTTGCAAGTGACACTCAAGATCAAGTTTGTTGATGTCCCGGTTTAGAAGAAGGGGTGGGGCCAGTCATTAGACCCTCACCTCAGAGTCCAGTTGTTCTCATCTATACCTCCCTCCCAGCTGCATTTGGTTTCATGGTCTTGGGTGGTAAAGTATAGAAGGTTATCAGAAGTCAGGGCTCTAGTCATGCAGCTATGGGGAAGTCATCATCTGTGTTGGGGTGAGACTTCCGTGGTGTGGCTATTCTTTTGCTGCTGTAAAGAATCCCTCATCCATGCTCTGTAAGGAAGCCTGATAAACTCATCTATCATTATAATTTATCCATTGGTCAAGGCAGAGTTTGACAGAGTCATCCTTTGGTTGATTGCTGGTCCCTATCTAAGGTGAGTAGGCATTTGTTTGTATCTCCCAAGAGAAATTCACTCACCAGAAGCAAAATGCTCACACAGGGTGATGTGTTTGTATTGAGTTGTACATGCATACAGGATACCTGTTTTATTAATCCAAATGTTAGTGCATCCCTAGATGAATTCTAATTATTTTGGAGTTATAGTACACTGAAAGTTTCATAAAGTCAGAAATAGCTTCTGGTGTTGACTGCTGGATCCTAATATCTAAAATTAGATGCCATAGATCAGTGGTTCTCAACTTGTGGGTTGTGACACCTTTGGGGGTTTGAATGACTCTTTCACGGGGGTTGCCCTAAGGCTGTCTGCATTATCATATACTTACATCATGATTCATAATAGAGGAAAAATTTCAGTTATGAAGTAGCAACAAAAATAATTTTATGGTTGGGGATCATCACAACATGAGGAACTGTATTAAAGGGTCATAGCATTAGCAAGGTTGAGAACCACTGCTCTAGATCCTCAAACACTGAACAAAACAAAGATGAAATTAAAAACACTGAGAGCACCTGCATGTAGCTGAACTCCATCTGAACAAGTGTGACCACCGGCCATTACCATCTTAATAGGAATTATTATATGTTTCTTGATGTTTGAGTTTACACTTAATTGTTTATCTTGTTACTCACTCTCCTTTTTGGGGGGATAAATGATGTCTTTTTTCTCTTCTTTATAAAGAAAATCAATTTTCAGATGCTTCCTTGATATTAAGTGCAAATAATATGAAATCCTTTAATGGCAGTTGTACTTCCAAGGGCATTTCATTTTTTAAAATCAAAGGGATTAGATCTTATTATCAAGTTTGAATCATCATTTTCATAATGGGAAAGAGATTTTTTGTGGTAGACTTTTTGTTGTTCTTGTTTAAATTCTTATCAACATTCAAAATTTAGAGAAGTGTAGTGCAAAGTGACTTAATCAGAACTTGAGCAGAGAACTGGACTCAGGCAGGACAGAACTCATTTCTCTGTTCCTTTTGAAGTGCAAGGGATGATTTCTTTCATGCTCTGACTTTGATGGAGGGATCTGTTTCACATGTTGACAGTTCCTTTGTGTGCACATGGAAGAGTCATGCTGATAGTAATGAGATTTCATACCATCCTTCATGTTTGAGTTCATGTTTGACTAACCTGGGTGCTACTCCATAATCCCATGACTGCCTGACTATGGGAAAGGCGAACCTCAAGTTTCAAATATTTCATAAACCACACACAAGCCTGGTAGGGCACACTCAGGAGTAGGAGAGACATGGTCAACAGCAATGGGTTAGATTTGGCAAGAACATACGTTGTCCTTTCCAACTTTGAGGGTTTGTCTTGTGTCCAGAGCCTCCATCAGATACAGGGCTACAATTAAATTCATCACCAGAGAAGGGGTCATGGAAATGTTGCCTTCTACTTTCTGCATAGAAATGAAATGAAAATCATTTGCTTTCTTCACAGCCTGAAATGTAAAGATTATTTAAACAGTAGGTATCATTATAGCATAGTAGCTCTTTAAAACAGTTTACGGCTAATGTGAAATCATTTTCTACTCCTACATGAGTGACTTATGTAGCACGAATTTTTGTGAAGACACCGTCAGGCTTATGTCTTCCTCTGCTCTTTTTAGGTTGCAGCCGTGGCATTTGCTTCCTATTTTCCTGATGAATTGAAAACTAGTGGCAACATTTTGTATGCTGTGAAGTATCCATTCGTGATGAAACTTAGCAATGCAGCTGGCTGGAAAGAGATGGTTAGAGGCTTCTAATCCTCTTGCAGAATACCCAAGTGTTGTTCTAGCACCCATGTGAAGTGGCTTACTACTGCCTATAACTACAGCTTTGTGGGACCGATGATGGTCTCTTCTGGCCTTCAGACACTTACACATGTGCATATTGCCTTTAAACTTAGCTATGATTTTCAGATACCTCCCATAGTGGAATCATGCATACCACCATCCATCCTTGTATGTCTGGCTTATTTGACTTAGCACCCTTCCAGACTCATCCAGGCTGTAGTGACTCATCGGTCACTATGGAGGACTTCGCTCTGTGCTTCCCCTCTTATCATTTTCAGCCAACCTTTTTTGGAAGTTGATAAGTCAGTAGTCTGCTGGACAATTTGGAATTATATTAATTCATTCAACAAAAACAGTTAAGGAGCAAATATGAGCTCACATAACTTTCCTTGTGTTCTTCCCTATCAGCCTTGAGAATCTGTTGCTCTGCTAATTATTCTTTTTGGTAGGATTCGCCTGCTGGATAGCTGAAAGATGTATTTGTTTGATGGAAGTGACGTATTTGCCGATGTGGTTATTGGTAATTGAGCGCAGCATTCAGCAGGCTATCACTGATGCATTAAAATGACTAATTATGCCATCATTGTCTTCAAAGTTGATTCACATCCTGACTGACCTCCTTGCTTATTTATTTACATATTTTGTTTTCAGTAAAAGTATTTTTTATACTCAGTTTGGATATTTAGATTGTGTCTGCTTCTGTTTACTGCTGAAGCCCAAACATTCAGGCTAAAATTGGCACTACACAGAGGGAAGGGCAGCCAGGGACTGCTTTCTCTCCAGATTGTTGATAAAGCTGTCAGCCAGGTTGTGGGTGTGGAATTCTGGCAGGTTTAGTGTTCAGAATTTCTTAAGCTCAGCCAACTGGCAAGCAATGACATTAAAGGATTGAATCTGATATTCTGATTCCCTGGTGTACACTTACACATGCATGCACACACATACACATTCACACCAATGCGCGCGCATGTGCGCGCGCGCACACACACGCACTCACGCACTGCATCCCCCACCCCCATACCCATTTTGATTTCTCTATGCTGTACTGTGGTTGTAGAAATTGCTAAAAAGGATCAATAATAAAAACCAGATACACTATGATTTTAGCATATCATTATTTTAAAAATAGATATTGTTAAGGTTTTGGGTTTGTCTTTCTGATACATGACATAAATAGCCAGCCTTGTAAAACAGATACAATGTTATTGGAAATACAATTTTATGTGGCTTATTTGGGGAGCTGGGATCTTGTTGAAGTAGGTGTTTCTAGAGATACTAGAGGCACATTGGTTTGTCTGCTACTGAAAATCAAGACCTTATCATTCAGTGTGGTCCATAACCACTGTCTCATCACCTTGGAACTCAAAGGGAAACTCTCAGGCCCTAAAATTGCAAGAATAACCTGTGCTTTACAAGGTTTTACTGTGGTTTGCAGGTGCGCTAAAGCTTGATAGATATCTGCCAGAAAGAGACTATCTATTTAAATTTGGAGGCAAATGTACTTTGAATCACTGCACACTATTTGTTATTCATTTGTTGGTACACATATGTAGAGAGATTCATTTTGAGGAGCTCCCATAATTGTGGTGAGTTGATAAGCTCAAAATCTGTAGACCAGAATGGCAGGCTGGAGCAAGTCAAGGTTCAGAGTGGCACAGACTTTAGCACACACCATACCCATTATCCATTTATCACCTGGCTGATAGACAGAATATCTAAAAGATGAGCCTGAAAGTACTCTTTCTTCATTAAGTCATTTTTACTTGAAAATTGGAGTTATCAATTGAAGTAGTATTTCCAAAGGCCTTCAAAGTTATCCATAGTATACTGTGTCAGTTATAATTTTAAAGTATGTTTTCAGGTATATGGACCATTTATGAAGCTGGGGTAGATAACTGGTTATAGTGCATGTTCTGGATTTTAACTTGGGAATATGTGTGAAACATGCTCAGAGTCTGCATAGTTATTGATCCAGCCCATCTTCTTCTATTGGTTTGTTTGTTTTTTCTAAAGAAATAATCGTAGATATGTGGAATGATACAGTGTCAAGGACAGAAGGATGTTAATAATTTATTTTGCATTTTATTTATGCTTGTGTGTGTATGTGTACACATGTAAAGGTACCCTCAGAGGCTTGAAGAAAGTGTCAGATCTCCTGGAGCTAGAGTTACAGGTACTTGTGAGTCCCCTCAATATGGATGCTGGGAACAGAACTTGGGTCCTCTAGAAAAGTAGCAAGTATTCTTAACTTCTGTGCCATTTCTCCAGCCCCAACATGAGGATGTTAAATACAGTGTTAATTTTAAAAACGAATCAAGCAAGACTAGTTCAATAGTTAATGTTGCTGTTACAAAAACCTCAACACTAGCTAGCAACTTATAGAATGAAGAGTTTGCTGCTCACATTTGAGGGAGTCACCATCTTGGTGGGGAAGGGAGGGGTCAGCAAGGGTGCGAGGCAGTAGTTCACACTATACCTCAGTCAGAAAGGGAGGGAGACAAAGGCTGGTGACCAGCTTGTTATCTCTTATTTATTCACTTTGGATCCCAGCCCATGGAGCGGTCTGCCCATACCCAACATAAGTTTTTTTTTTTTCACCTCAGTCAGATTACCCAGAAACCCCCTCACAGACACTCTTAAAGGTTGGTTTCCTAGGTGTTACTAAATTCCAACAAGCTGAGTAACCACTGTACCATCTACACAATGAGATATCACGTAAGTATTTAAGAAGATCATAAGGTAATAGTTAATGGCAGAAAAGCACACATAACATGTTAATTTAAAAGACTTGGAAATTATATGCATATCTATAGAGAAAAAACAGTAGAAGTGACCTTTCATAGTGTTGAGAAGGATAGCTAAGTGTTGGCATTATGGCTGGGTTTTTTTGGTTAGCTGCTCTTAAAATTTGCATGACTTGGAAATTGTATTAACAACATACGAAGTGTTTAACTGCAGCTCTTTGTAACTCAAGTTAATTTGCTACTAAACTGTAGCCAGCTTCTCACAGGTAAGGGTTTTCATCTTGAAAGTTGCCTTAACAAATGAAAACACAACAATAAAAGCTGCCTTCATTAGGTGTTTATAACCACCAAATGTTTATTGTGCTCTTAAGATTACTGAGCCGATAGAAGCAAGGGGGTTGGACTGACCCAGGGAGAGTCACAGGGGAAAGGGGTGGGAGAAACACATGAAAGTCAATTTTTGTTAAATTTCCAAATGCTCTATAGATAGAGACCCTGTGAAGAGTTAATCTGGAAAAAGTTGTGCCTGTTATGGTGAACTTGTCATCTTGGTGTAGGGCATGTTAGAGTAAGAATTTAAAAATATTCCTACAAAGAGTTTGTTCTAAGATCTCTTTCCTTTATTCTAACATTTTGCTGGAATCAGAACCCTTTTAAGATTTGGTTCTGCCTTGTTGATAAATTGTATGAAATGTCATACTCCCAACAGTTTTTTTTTAAATTAATTGTAATTTTTAAAACCGTGTGTGTGTGTGTGTGTGTGTGTGTGTGTGTGTGTGTGTGTGTGTGTGTGCGCGCACGCGTGCACAGGTTGCAGCATGGGTGTCTGGAAGTTAGAGGACAACTTACAGAGGTGGGTTTTCTCCTTCCACCATAAGGATCCAGGGGATGGAACTCAGGCTGTCAGTTTCTGTGGCAAGCACACTTTCCAATGCAGCCATCTGGCTGGCTCCTGTTTTCTTTTAATTAGCTCCTCTGAGCCTGCAAGTTTATAACATGCAGTGAACAGGTGAATGTGCAGCTTTGAAAGTCCCTTCTGGAATGATGCACATGGCTGCATTATTGGAAGCCGTGCTGCGCAGTGAGCAATGATAAGGATTGCTAACTCAACTTTGCCCCTTTAAAGGCAACCAAGTTGCTGATTGAATTGGCATTGCTTACTGCTGCAAACCTTGGCAATTAGAAAGATTCTAGAAGTATTATAGATGCTGAGATTGATTCTATGGGCCTTGCTTCTGGGACCCTTTTTCGATTTCATACTGGCTTTCTGGATTGTTCCCCCTTGTGTCTGAACTTACCTGGAAAGATATCATGGGCAGTGTCTTAGTCAGTGTTCTCTTGCTGTGAAGAGGCACCATGACCAAGGCAACTCTTATAAAAGAAAGCATTTAATTGGGGCTTGCTTACAGTTTCAGAAGTTAGTCCATTCTCATGGTGGGGAACATGGTGGCATGCAGGTAGACATGATAGTAGAGAAGTAGCTGAGAGTTCTACATCTGGATCTGCAGGTGGCAGGAAAGGAGAGAGCCTCTGGGCCCTTGTAACCTCAAAGCCCACCCCCCCAGTGGCATGCTTCCTCCAACAAGGCCACGCCTTCTAATCCTTTCAAATAGTGCCACTCCCTGGTGACCCAACATTCAAATCTAAGAGTCCATGGGGCCATTCTCATTCAAACCACCACAAAGAGTTATGAGACTCATTAACAGGTTGTAATGTCTGCTTTCTGAACTGGTTTGACCAGTATAAAGAATCTGGTTATTTTATTTTGTGGTTTTTATTACTTTTTAGGTTTTATGTTTAGGTTTTAGTCACTTATTCACCAATATTTATTACAAGCTGGAAATTTTTTTCCTGAAAGATATTTTCATACAAGAATTTGGTACCTATTCTGGGTGGTTTTGGAATTTAATTTTGGTAAGAGAAAAATATAGCAAATTCATTGAGGACAAAAATGTGTTTCTTGTTTTATTTATTATCCTGTAATGCTGTGTTATACAGAGCTATGTTGAATTCAATGGTCATACATTAACACAGACATTAAAAAAGGGTGTTTTTTAATGTATTCCTTTAAATTTTGGCTGGACATTTTTATTTTGTAACATTTAGAACTTTTATCATTATATATGATATTTATCATATATATATATGAGTTGTGCATGGTTGCATATAGTATGGATTCTGTTTCATTTTAATTCTAAAGCTTCAATAAGTAGCTCTGCCATTAGAAAAGAGTACTTAAGTTCTAGTGTCTGGCAGTAGCGGGGCTTGACTTTTCCAATTGTTTTTCCTATTACTAGTGTCTGAAACTGTTGAGTTATTGAAATAGTTTTAGTTCTTTTCCTTGGAAAGTCTCACAGTATGCTTTGTGGCACAGTTGCCACATATTAAGAGTCTTTTAGCTTGTGAGGGAACATGAAGTTCTAATAGAAGGGAGCTTTGCCCTTTATCAAGGCCAACAACATCGAGACGGAGTTCTCTGTTCTTTTTGTCGTGTTTTAGTAAATGATCTTCACACTTTAGCAAAAGTAAGAAATTTCAGACTGTGTCATGGGATGGATGTTTTGTGTTGTGCTCTGGATACACTCACGTGTGTCTATCCTGTCCTAGAACAGCAAGAGACTGAGATGGACATTCAGATCATTGAAGATTTATTGACAAAGTAACAACAGCAAAGTCATTTGGCCAGCCACTGCATACAGCAAAGTCATTTGGCCAGCCACTGCACACAGCGATCATTTGGCCAGCCACTGAATACAGCAAAGTCATTTGGCCAGCCACCACATACAGCAAAGTCATTTGGCCAGCCACTGCATATAGCAAAGTCATTTGGCCAGCCACTGCATATAGCAAAGTCATTTGGCCAGCCACTGCATATAGCAAAGTCATTTGGCCAGCCACTGCATACAGCAAAGTCATTTGACCAGCCATTGCACACTGCAAAGTCTTTTGGCCAGCCACTGCATCCTGGTATTGGAGTCACTGAGAAAAAGAAGACAGTCAAGAGCTAGTGGAATGATGCTTTACTCACACAGAACATGACCAGATTTAGTAGAGGGTGTTGGCCCACCAAGGCCTCTAGGTCCCTCCTGATCATTGTCCTGCTTATACCACTATTGTGGTACAGAATAAAGATACAGGGTATAGATGAACAGAGTTGCCCAAGTACCACATGGCACATGTGCCTGGGTGAGACAAAGTCATAAACATATTTAGTGAGAAACAAGGAAAGGTATTTCCACACAGAGCAGTAAGCCCTGGGCAAGCTGCAAAGTCTCTCACAGCAAGGCATTGCTCCAGAGCGTGCTGTTGTGTAGCAGGAGATGTTGTGGGAGGTGAAATGCTACACATAGAAGACTATCTTTTCCAACAGTGGAGGAATGGGGAGGACTCATGTCCTGTACACACCTCAACACTTATGCAGATGAAATATAATTCACACTCACCTGAGTAATAATGGCATTACTGAACACAATTTCCTTGACTCTTCACATTCCTGTGGCTTTCTAGGGCAAAGATTACAAAGGTCTGACAGTTCATCAAAAATGGATACGACTGAAATACATTGTATACAAATGGGAGAGCATGTGGGGAGAGTTGAGGGAGGGGAAATATACGATAAAAATATATTGTATGAAAAATTTAAAAATAAATTTAAAAACATATATATATATAAATATAAATTTCAAAGGATGACTTATTTTTAAAATGGAAGTATTGGACTTCATGTATTTTTTCCAAGGAATGCCTTTTCGTCTGTAACTCCCAATACAAATGTTACCACCACACCAAATTAGTGTACGGCTCTAAACAAATTGATTCTATTGTTCATTTCACTGCCAAATCCACGAGTCTGAGACATCTGGAGAATCAACAGGAATTCTTGATTATATTTAAAAATTTTCGAAGAAGATCCATTTCTGATACGAATTTCAAAACCAGAAAAACAATGACGCTGATGTATGTACACACCATAGTCTGTGCTTCATTCCTTTAGGACACAACCACCTTTGCCTCATGTCTAACTCTTGAAAGTTAATGTATTTTTAAAAATTGAATTTGGGAAACGATGAGGTGAGGGAGGGAGAAAGAGAAAGGAGGCTGACAGGAGGGGCCAGTGAGGGGAGGGGCAGGAAAGTGAAGCAGAAGAAATGTTTCTAAGAAAGACAGTCACATTGCTGCATTTCAGAGTCACAGCTGGGATTTCATTTGCTGTCGTCTTCAGGATAATAAAATTTATTCTGAAACAACCTTCCAATACCACTGAGGAAGCCAGAATGTTTTTTTTTTCTTTTCTAGAAATCAAATGACTTTTCATAATACTCTTCTGTGGAGCCTGCTGATTATTTTACCATCTAGACATAGATATTTAATTTTAAGAACCAACTACTCCAAATTCAGATCACCTCTGCCTATGCCCTGCTGTTGAAAAGCAGAAGGGGAAAGGCATCTTCATTTTGTCTTTACCAAAGTCAGTGTACGTTTTTTTTTTTTCTTTTTTTTTTATTAATTTATTTTGCAATACAATTCAGTTCTACATATCAGCCACGGATTCCCTTGTTCTCCCCCCTCCCGTCCCCCTCACCTTCCCCCCAACGCCCCCCCCCCCCATTCCCATCTCCTCCAGGGCAAAGCCTTCCCCACAGACTGAGGTCAACCTGGTAGACTCAGTCCAGGTAGGTCTAGTCCCCTCCTCCCAGGCCGAGCCAAACAATCCTGCATAGGCCCCAGGTTTCAAACAGCCAACTCCTGCAATGAGCACAAGATCTGGTCCCACTGCCTGGATGCCTCCCAAACAGATCAAGCCAATCAACTGTCTCATCCATTCAGAGGGCCTGATCCAGTGGGGACCCCTCAGCCATTGGTTCATAGTTCATGTGTTTCCATTCATTTGGCTATTTGTCCCTGTGCTTTATCCAACCTTGGTCTCAACAATTCTCGCTCATATAAACCCTCCTCATTCTCGCTAATTGGACTCCCAGAGATCCACCCGGGGCCTAGTCATGGATCTCTGCATCCAGATCCCTCAGTAGTTGGATGAGGTTTCTAGCACAACAATTAGGGTGTTTGGCCATCCCATCACCAGAGTAGGTCAGTTCGGGCTGTCTCTCGACCACTGCCAGCAGTCTGTTGTGTGGGTATCTTTGTGGATTTCTGTGGGCCTCTCTAGCACTTTGCTTCTTCCTATTCTCATGTGGTCTTTATTTACCATGGTCTCCTATTCCTTGTTCTCCCTCTCTGTTGTTGATCCAGCTGGGATCTCCCGCTCCCCCGAGCTCTCTTTCCCTCAACCCTCGCCTTTCATTACCGCCACTCATGTCCAGGCTGTTCATGTAGATCTCATTCCATTTCTCTGTCATTGGGTGATCCCTGTGTCTTTCTTGGGGTCCTGTTTTCCAGGTAGCCTCCCTGGTGATGTGACTAGCAGACAAGTCATCCTTGTTTCATGTCTAGTATCTTGCTATGAGTGAGTACATACCATGTTTGTCTTTCTGAGTCTGGGTTACCTCACTCAGGATGATTTTTTCTAGATCCATCCATTTGTCTGTAAACCTCATGATGCCATTGTTTTTCTCTGCTGAGTAGTATTCCATTGTGTATATGTACCACATTTTGTTTATCCATTCTTCAGTTGAAGGGCATCTGGGTTGTTTCCATGTTCTGGCTATTACAAACAATGCTGATATGAACATAACTGAACAAGTGCTCTTATGGTGTGGTTGAGCATTTCTTGGGTATATGCCCAAGAGTGGTATAGCTGGATCTTGGGGGAGATTGATTCCCAATTTTCTAAGAAAGCGCCATATTGATTTCCAAAGTGGTTGTACAAGCTTGCATTCCCACCAGCAGTGGAGGAGAGTTCCCCTAGCTCCACATCCTCTCCAGCATAAGGTGTCTTCAGTGTTTTTGATCTTAGCCATTCTGACAGGCGTAAGGTGGTATCTCAGAGTTGTTTTGATTTGCATTTCCCTGATGATTAGGGATGTTGAGCAGTTCCTTAAATGTCTTTCGGCCATTTGAGTTTCCTCTGTTGAGAATTCTCTGTTTAGCTCTATAGCCCATTTCTTAATTGGACTGTTGGGCATTTTGATGTCTAATTTCTTGAGTTCCTTATATATTCTGGATATCAGTCCTCTGTCAGATGTGGGGTTGGTGAAGATCTTTTCCAATTCTGTAGGCTGTCGCTTTGCCTTGTTGACCGTATCCTTTGCTCTACAAAAGCTTCTCAGTTTCAAGAGGTCCCATTGATTGATTGTTTGTCTCAGAGTCTGTGCTACTGGTGTTCTATTTAGGAAGTAGTCTCCTATGCCAATGCGTTCAAGACTACTTCCTACTTTCTCTTCTAGCAGGTTCAGAGTAGCTGGATTTATGTTGAGGTCCTTGATCCACTTGGACTTAAGTTTTGTGCACGGTGATAGATATGGATCTATTTGCAGCCTTCTACATGTTGATATCCAGTTTTGCCAGCACCATTTGTTGAAGATGCTTTCTTTTTTCCATTGTGCACTTTTGGCTTCTTTGTCAAAAATTATATGTTCATAGGTGTGTGGATTAATGTCAGGGTCTTCAATTCGATTCCATTGGTCCACATGTCGGTTTTTATGCCAGTACCAAGCTGTTTTTATTACTGTAGCTCTATAGTAGAGCTTGAAGTCAGGGATCGTGATGCCTCCAGAAGTTGTGTTATTGTACAGGATTCCTTTGGCTATCCTGGGTTTTTTGTTTTTCCATATGAAGTTGAGTATTATTTTTTCCAGGTCTGTGAAGAATTGTGTTGGTATTTTGATGGGGATTGCATTGAATCTGTAGATTGCTTTTGGTAGGATTGCCATTTTTACTATGTTAGTCCTGCCTATCCATGAGCATGGGAGATCTTTCCATTTTCTGACATCTTCTTCAATTTCTTTTTTCAGGGACTTAAAGTTCTTGTCATATAGGTCCTTCACTTGCTTGGTTAGTGTTACCCCAAGGTATTTTATGTCATTTGTGGCTATAGTAAAGGGTGATGTATCTCTGATTTCCTTCTCCACTTCTTTGTCCATTGTATATAGGAGGGCTACTGATTTTTTTGAGTTGATCTTGTATCCTGCTATGTTGCTGAAGGTGTTTATAAGCTGTATCAGTTCCTTGGTGGAATCTTTGGGGTCGCTCAAGTATACTATCATGTCATCTGCAAATAGGGAAAGCTTGACTTCTTCCTTTCCAATTTGTATCCCCTTAATCTCCTTATGTTGTCTTATTGCTCTGGCTAGAACTTCAAGTACTATATTGAATAAGTATGGGGAGAGTGGACAGCCTTGCCTCGTTCCTGATTTTAGTGGAATTGCTTTGAGTTTCTCTCCATTTAATTTGATGTTGGCTGTTGGCTTGCTGTAAATTGCCTTTATTATGTTTAGGTATGTTCCCTGTATTCCTGATCGCTCCAATACCTTTATCATGAAGGGGTGTTGGATTTTGTCAAATGCCTTTTCTGCATCCAGTGAGATGATCATATGGTTTTTTTCTTTGAGTTTGTTTATATGGTGTATTACATTGACGGACTTTCGTATGTTGAACCACCCTTGCATCCCTGGAATGAATCCTACTTGATCATGGTGGATAATTGTTTTGATGTGTTCTTGGAGTCTGTTTGCCAGTATTTTATTGAGTATTTTTGCATCAATGTTCATGAGGGAGATCGGTCTGTAGTTCTCTTTCTTTGTTGTATCCTTGTTTGGTTTAGGAATTAGGGTAATTGTAGCCTCGTAGAAGGAGTTTGGTAATGTTCCTTCTGTTTCTATTGTGTGGAACAATTTAGAGAGTATTGGTATTAACTCTTCTTTGAAGATCTGGTAGAATTCTGCGCTGAAACCATCTGGTCCTGGGCTTTTTTTGGTTGGAAGACTTTTAATGACTGTTTCTATTTCGTTAGGGGTTATTGGACTATTTAAATAGTTTATCTGGTCTTGATTTAACTTAGGTATGTGGTACCTATCCAGAAAGTTATCCATTTCTTTTAGGTTTTCCAGTTTTGTCGAATAGAGGTTTTTGAAGTATGACCTGATAATTCTCTGGATTTCCTCAATGTCTGTTGTTATGTCCCCCTTTTCATTTCTGATTTTGTTGATTTGGATGCTCTCTCTCTGTCTTTTGGTTAGTTTGGATAAGGGCTTGTCTATCTTGTTGATTTTCTCAAAGAACCAACTCTTTGTTTCATTAATTTTTTGTATTGTTCTCTTTGTTTCTATTTTATTGATTTCAGCTCTCACTTTGATAATTTCCTGGCGTCTATTTTTCCTGGGAGACTGTGCTTCTTCTTGTTCTAGAGCTTTCAGGTATGCTGTTAAGTCTCTAGTGTGAGATTTCTCCAACTTATTTATGTGGGCATTTAGTGCTATGAATTTCCCTCTTAGTACTGCTTTCATAGTGTCCCATAAATTTGGATATGTGGTGTCTTCATTTTCATTGATCTCTAGGAAGTCTTTAATTTCTTTCTTTATTTCTTCCTTAACCCATTGGTGATTCAGTTGGGTATTATTCAGTTTCCATGAGATTGCAGGTTTTCTGTAGTTTTTGTTGTTGTTGAAATCCAATTTTAGACCATGGTGGTCTGATAGAACACAGGAGGTTATTCCAATTGTTTTGTATCTGTTTAGATTTGTTTTGTGGCCAAGTATGTGGTCAATTTTAGAGAAGGTTCCATGGGGTGCTGAGAAGAAGGTATATTCTTTTTTGTTAGGATGGAATGTTCTGTAGATATCGATTAAGTCCATTTGAGTCATGACATCAGTTAAGTCCTTTATTTCTCTGTTAAGTTTCAATTTGGGAGATCTGTCCAGTGGTGAAAGTGGGGTGTTGAGGTCTCCCACTATTAATGTGTGGGGTTTTATATGTGATTTAAGCTTTAGTAATGTTTCTTTTACATATGTGGGTGCCCTTGTGTTTGGGGCATAAATATTCAGAATTGAGACTTCATCTTGGTGGATCTTTCCTGTGATGAGTATGTAATGCCCTTCTTGATCTCTTTTGATTGATTTTAGTTTGAAGTCTATTTTGCTGGATATCAGGATGGCTACACCCGCTTGTTTCTTAAGACCGTTTGATTGGAAAGTCTTTTCCCAGCCTTTTATTTTTAGGTAGTGTCTATCTTTGAATTTGAGATGTGTTTCTTGTATGCAGCAGAAAGATGGGTCCTGCTTTCGTATCCATTCTGTAAGCCTATGTCTTTTTATAGGTGAATTAAGTCCATTGATATTGAGGGAAATTAATGACCAGTGATTGTTCATTCCTGTTATTTTTTGGTGGTGATGTGTGGGTACTTCTATACGTTGGGGTTTACTGCTGTGGCTTTATCTGTTGCCTGTGTTTTCGAGGGTGTATCTGACTTCCTTAGGTTGGAATTTTCCTTCTAGTGCTTTCTGTAGGGCTGGGTTTGTGGATAAGTATTGTTTAAATCTGGCTTTGTCATGGAATGTCTTGTTCACTCCATCTATGGTGATTGAAAGTTTTGCTGGGTATATTAGTCTAGGTTGACATCCATGGTCTCTTAGTGTCTGCATTACATCTGTCCAGGTTCTTCTGGCTTTCAAAGTCTCCATTGAGAAATCGGGTGTTATTCTGATGGGTTTGCCTTTATATGTCACTTGGCCTTTTTCCTTTGCTGCTCTTAATATTCTTTCTTTATTCTGTACGTTTAGTTGTTTAACTATTATGTGGCGAGGGGACTTTTTTTGGGGGTCTAGTCTGTTTGGTGTTCTATAAGCTTCTTGTATCTTCATAGGCATTTCCTTCTTTAAGTTGGGAAAGTTTTCTTCTATGATCTTGTTGAATATATTTTCTGTGCCCTTGAGTTGGTATTCTTCTCCTTCTTCGACCCCTATTATTCTTAGGTTTGGTCTTTTCATGGTGTCCCAAATTTCTTGGACATTTTGGTTCATGACTTTGTCAGTGTACGTTTTTAAACACCGTGATGCTTAAGTTGCCGTTTTCATGGTGTGTAGTCTGGTTTGAAGCATTTGTCCTCTGCCTCTGTTCATCGCTATTGTGACAATCTGGCTTCTACTTCTACGGTGTCATCTCCCCACAAACTATCATTCACAAATGGGGGAGAATGCACCAGGCTAACAGCTGGTCCGTATGAAGCCATGGAGAGTCTGATTGTGAAAAGGATGAAAACACTAGGTTAATTAATTTTGAGTTCTCCTTCATGGTAAGAAGAAATACTGTATCTTAACTTTCATGAATAAGGACACCTGGAACTTATTTTAGAATAATTTGATGACTGCTGGTCTGGACTTTATTATTCCTTTTGAGCCTTCATAATTATGTATCAGATATTCCTAAGAAAATATGAGTGATGTTATTTTTATATGATTGATTTTAAC